>NC_140224.1:19564438-20164438 GCF_951802725.1 Rutilus rutilus
ATTTTTTTGGGGGGGTAAACTTAAGGAGCTTAAGGAGATTGTTGCAACGGGCCCTGCAGTTTGATGCACCAAAGTTCTGGCATGCTGGAACTTTAATGTCCGAATGTACACCAGAGGAACGTTGGGGTGAAGCAGATTTAAGGAGGTTAAGGAGTTCAGCCCTACTTACATCAGCGTACCTCTGAAATAAACCAAACAATTTGTTCTTGGCCATGTTTCAGGCCAAACGTTTATCAATTGATTTACACACAGATTACCATTTAAAGATACAAGAGGGGAGGGGGAGTTTGGACAGAATGATGATAGCGCTCGGTCTGTAAGATGCTTAGTGAAAGCCCCAGGAAATGGACACTATTTCCTTGGCTCTAGTGCGTTGCACCTTGATGTTTATCTGGCGGAGGTTTGGGGCCGGCTGAAGCCTTTGTAATGGGCCGTGCAGGGAATGTGTTTACTCTCAGTAGTCATTTACATGCTGCATTTCTACGTTTAAACATTGTGCAGAGACGCCATTCTAGCTGTGGCTCTTTTAGAGTTATCTGTAAATGTGGATCAGATTTACAGTGAGGACCTGTATCATTTACTGCTGACTGTAGAATACATACATCATTTTAATGAACCATAGAGGCAGTTTATAAAGAAGTTCAACCCAGATATTTAGTTTGCAGTGCAACATGTCTGTCCTCTGTAAATATTAATGTATAAAAACTACACAGCCACAGCACACCCAACATATACAGAGCAGCCACAAAACATCTGTCGCTTTTTAAAAACATCTTAGTTTCTAAAACTAAATTTCAAAGGCTTAACTTTCAAAAACTTTTTAAAGCTTTTTAAAACTTTTTTGCTTCAAAGTAGGGCTTTGAAAAACTTAGTTTTTCTAGTTATAACCTGGGTCACACATACCATTTGCTCTTTAGAACCCACAACCCACAGGGACAGCGAGTATCCTCCAAATTCTGCTCATTTTACCATTAAGTCTATTCTTGACTCTGGTTGACCCAATGAAGGCGCCTCCACTGCTATTAAAAGCTCTATATTTAACCAAATATATTAACAGCCCTTTCCCTCCCTCATCTCTTGTGAGAATGTTCATTATGAGGAAACAAATCTGCAGTACAACCAGTAGGGTTGGCTTGATACCACTTTTTCATGTCCAAAACCAATACCGCAATATTATTAATATTGCAGTGTATCTGCCTTTACCAATACCAATCCTATACCAGAACAGTTTTTTTTTCTTGATCAGTTTAGAATTTCTGTACCTTACTAACTACTCAGTACTTCATTACAAATAAAGAGAAAAATGTATGTACACAAACACACACATATAATATACATTATATAAATACTTTTGTAATATGCATAGAAGTTCAGATATGCAAAGGAGTTGTTAAAAACAGATTCCTTAATGCACGTTGAGTTTGGCTAATTGGCAAAAGTCGGTTTCATAAATAGCTGACATTTAAATGGATAATTAATGCATTTCTAATTAGTTTGTAAAACTCTGTTGTGTTATGTTGACAAATTAATATTTTGTCAAATCTTGGTCGATTCACCCTACCACCCACATACAAAAATTCCTTGGTTCTACCTAAATCTAAATGATATATTTGGACTTCGAAAATCACCAAAAGGTAATGATTTTGGAAATTTGGGAATTATAATTTTGTACAGTACCTCCTAATAATTGTGGAAAGTAATTATCAAAGGTAAAATTATAATTTGGCAAAAAAAAAAAAAAAACCTGATGGGGCACCTTCTTTTAAATGCCTTTACTGTCTGCATTAAATATGGATGGACAGTCTGTCCACCCTCCTCTCTTATTGTGTCTTTAGGCAAAAAAGTATCTCCACAATACTTTCCACTGTATTTGAAGCCTGGACACCATAAACCACAATGTGGTTTTCCTGATATTGAACAAAAATGAAGACTTTTTTTGTCCAACTAAACTATTTTAATTAGTTTAACATTTTCCATGTGCCACATTCAGTTGTCAAACAGGTCTATTAGGCAGCATTCAGAAGTGCACTGTATTTTAGTACTGTCATGCAGCCATTGATATCTCTGTTCTGCTGAGGTTATTCAAAACATTACAATTGACTCCACCCTCATAGTCACCAGCCAGACGTATAGTAATATTTCTGTTGTAAATGAGGAAAGAGATAAGAGAGAAGCCTTCCTGTAAACACTGTGCTGATTGAATTGATTGAATGATTGAGGTCTCAAGAAATGACTGTACATACTTTCAATAATCATCGGTTTCAATACAAGTCTGTAAGATGCTTGGTTTAGTATTCATTTAAAATATGGGAGACAAAGAAAATAAAGCGATGATCTGATAAAGAAATTATCTGAATTATATGTATTTACATATATATACACTGCCGTTCAAAAGTTTGGGATCGGTAAGATTTTTAATGTTTTTAAAAGAAGTCTCTTATGCTCACCAAGGCTGCATTTATTTGTTTAAAAATACAAAAATAAAACAGTAATATTGTTAAATATTTAGAAAATTTTAAATAACTGTTTTTTATGTGAATATATTATAAAATGTAATTTATTCCTGTGATGCAAAGCTGAATTTTCAGTATCATTACTCCAGTCTTCAGTGTCACATGATCCTTCAGAATCCTGGAGTAATGATGCTGAAAATTCAGCTTTGCATCACAGGAATAAATTACATTTTAAAAATATATTCAAATAGAAAACAGTTATTTTAATTTGTAATAATACAGTCGTACCGATCCCAAACTTTTGAATGGCTGTACTTTATGTACCTGTATATACATAAAGCTGCTTGGTTCCTGTGTTTTGCCAATGATATGAAATAAACAGTCCAATGAACATATCCAGTGTTATACTATGCATCACCCACAAATGTTCCACATAGTATTATGAGTACAATACTTTCAGTGTGCGTTCATTTGCATACACACACACACAAAGACGGAACTGCTCCGGCCTTATTCACTTTTTTTTCTTTTTTTTTTTTTTGCTCAATATCAGAGTAAAAATGAGGTTGCATCAGTTATTGGACATTCAATCACTCAATTTTGTTGTTCTCTAATTAGGTGACCAGATCGGTGGCTGATTGCCCTGGGCAGATGACACTGCTCTCCCAGCCTCTGCTGGTGTGTGGGGGGGACGGCTTCACACACTCCAATTTCGACGGCTGCATCGAGTCCGCCCTGAAGGTCTTTGATGTTCTGAAGTCTTCTCTCTAAAAGGGGGGTGGGAAAGTACGCCTTTATTTTAGTTTTTTGTTATGGAGGATGGCACATTGATTTAGATTTAAGCCCCTCCCCGCAGGAAGATGGATGTACTGCACAAAGAACAGTAGATCTGTCTGGCCTGTGTCTGCAGACATGCATTTTGTTACAAAAACCAATTATACCGTCTGTGCCGGATGCTGAGGATTAGAGGACAACAGAGCACTGCGCAGGTTCAGTTGTGACGGAGGCTGGTGCCTCACACTGGCTTTGACACAGTATCTTGGACTATGGTTTTCTGATGTGTAGCAAACATTATGTATGCATTCAGGTATTCTCAACCTTCCCCTGTGATTAGTTTCAGATTAATAAAATTATTAAAACATGCTTGAATGTGTCGCTGTACATGGGTAGTTGACGTTCTGCTATGTGACCAACTATACTCCATTTAAAATGTTTTATGGTAATTATAATGTAAAACTCAGAGTAAAAAAAAGTTAATGTAAGATTAAGTTTGAAATAATTGTGAGAAATAAAGTAGTAATTGTAACGAAATACGCCATAATTGTGAGTAGTTGTTAAATATGAGATGTAGGGCCCTATTTTAACGATCTAAGCTCATGGTCTAAAGCGCACGGCGTAAGTGCACTTAGGGTGTTTCCGAATCCACTTTTGCTAGTTTAACGACGGGAAAAATGGTCGGTGTGCCAGGCGCATGGTATAAAAGGGTTGTTCCTATTCTCTTAATGCAACATGACATCATGACTTTGCGTAAACATACACGCCACTTTCAAGTCAAGTGGCGTGTTATTTATACGCATTTTGAGCTATCCGCGTGTATGTCCACGCCGAAACGAACCGTCATCTTCCGCGTGTATGTCTACGCCGTTAAATGTCCGAGCGAAACTGAGCAAAATGTATATCTACTGTACATCTGGGGAGCAATATTTTTTTTCCTAGGATGGTAGGGGAACACTCATAAATGGTATTAACCCCAGTGACGGGTAGGTTTAGGGACGCGGTTGGGGTAGGTCATATATATTTATATATACAGTAATGTAACGTTAAGTCACCGGCGTTGATAAACACGCTGAAAATCGATTATGCGTGTTGATAACACGCCAAAAATGGAAATACGAATTGGCGTGTCATACATACGCCATTTCATGAGATCAGTCTGCTTAATGAGTAATGGGTGTGTTTTGGGGCGTAACGTGCAATAAACCAATCAGAGTTTCATCTCCCATTCCCTTTAAAAGCCAGTTGCGCTCGCGCCATGGCGGATTCACTATTTACATGACGAAATTTGCAAGCGGAAAAACTGAATGCTTCTCCAGAGAGGAAATGGATCAGCTCGTGCGCGAGGTTAATCTACGGGTGTGTATTACTAACGCGCTCTTTAAATAGCAAACAAATATTGCGCCATCGACTTTAGACCAGGTTTTTGTTGGTCAATGGCGCAGTCTATTTCAGTTGCCTCAAAATAGCAACGCACCAACAATGTGCCTGAATACACCTCGTTTTCAGACCAGCATGACCATGTGCACACAAATGGGCGCAAATGCATTTGCTATTTAAACAACGTGGCGCAGGACGTGAAAACGATAACTGCGTCAAGCTGAAACTAGCAAAAGACACTTTGCGCGGGTTGTATGATAGGGCCCATAAAGTCATTTTGTAACATAAGCTACCACTGTGAGAAATAAAGTCAGAATGAGGAAGTATAAAGTCACAATAATTGCAATTGTAAAATAATATGTATATAATCTTTTTATTATTATTATTATTATTTTAGGCGTAAAGGGGTTTCCATACATTCATGAAATTTTTTACCTAAAATGTTTATGTTTTAAAAACAGCTCAGAGATAATTTGTGCAAATCAGACCCATCTTGCATTTGGTGAGTGCAGGAGTGGGGGTGAAAGTTGGCCCAGCTCGGCTGCCACCCCCTACTGATCTGTGTACAGTAATTCTGCTTAGAGGAGCGAGAGCAGCCATTGACCGACTTGTGCAGCTTAGTGCTGCTGCATCTGGGCCATAATCTGGGACAAAATGTTTGGCAGCCAGTCTGGAGAGAGAGTCAGTCATAATCCAGCCATAATTATGGCCGGGTGGGCCCGGGGCCCACTGCACAGCTGGGCCTACCTCATTCTCTTTCTTGATCTCTCCCTTTCTCTCTTTTTTTATCAGTTACTCCCCCACTCCAAACTCCTGTTCTCACTACTAATATTAGCCTCTGTGCCCTTACCAGGATTATATTACTTCCCTCCTGAGATACACCACACTATCATCAATACAGAGTCAACAAACCATCTCAAGATGGATGGGTTAGACTCGTGTACATTTTGCATTTATCTTCCATCCAATGACTTATCATTGTTTTGTTTTCCTGTTTTCTGAGGCAGTTGATAATTGATAGTTTTTAACTTGATTCATTTGAATTGCTTTTGCTTTAATGACAGCAGCAGTCGAGCAGCATGAACCTAACAAACCTGATGATCGAGTTCAACAGCATGATTTTAGAATGATCTAAAGAGCACCTTAAGCTTCAATGGAATGGATTTCACTAATGTACTTAAATGATTATTGACTTAGAAATAGTGCAGAATATTATATATTTATAATAAACTTTGTTTTAAATGTTTCAATATCCTAAAACCTTCTGTTTATTTCTTTTTTTAAATTAGATTTTCAATCTAGTCTCCTACTTTCAGACCCCGCACTGTATATATTGGTATATATTCTGAATATCTTTTATTTATACCCTGCTTTAAAGAGTTTGACCATGTGCCACTGTGATTTTTCCAATATAAACTAATCATCCATGCCTGCCATGTTAAACAAAAAGCCGGGCCTCAGCAAGAATTTCATGTGGTAGTTACTTTCAGGAACAAAGCCAAGAGTATATGTTGAAAAAGGCAAGTCATCAAGTCACCACTAGCATGTTCTGATTTAAAAGGAACTAAAAAGACAAGGTTATACAGAAAAAGCTAATCCTTTCCACTTTATTATATATAAATAACAGCCTTTTGTACGTGTTCCTCTTTCTCTAGCAGTGCTGGTCTGATCTGCTAGAAAGAAACGGAGAGCGGGAGAGAGAAAGAGCGAGGCTTTACTCTAATGGATACATTATTCATACAAGTCATCCTGCAAGCAATAGAGCTCAGCTGCCTGGGTTGCAAAAGCCTTGCCACAATGTTGCATCAGCCACCTCGCTTTCATTAATACGCACATTACCGTCTAGGGCTCTTTGATCTTTTTTTAGCTGTCGATAAAAAAGAATGGGCTATGGTAGAACACTCCATTGCAGGGGTGACATTGTTAGTGATTTGATTTGGGTTGAGGATGGTCGTCCTAACAGACTGGTGGACAGGCATCGGGGGGTGATCGTGAGGCGGGCGAATGTTGTGCCACTCTTGCCGGCTGCTCGTGCGCCTGGTAGATGACACAGTCAGGCAAAGCCTTTGTTTTGCTGCCAAGACTCATTTCAAATGTTCCCCTGACTCCTTTCGCTTCTTACTTTCATCCCTGTCTGAAATATTCTTGCTCTCATTTTCTTTTATCCCCTCTCTTCATCCCTGGTGACAATTTGCATGCTCACGAGGGTCCTTCCAGACTCTTTCGCTTCCCCCTGACTGTTCATTCCCCCCTTTTCCAAAAGCGCACGCCGTAAAGCCACAGAGCGTGTTGCCGCAGACACAAGGATCATAGCTCCACTGACCTATTTTTATAGGCTATCCCGACGGAGCGTGGCTGCTGTGCATTCTGGGTATCTGATTTGCATTTTTGCAAAGTCACTGGCAGATGGCACCAGAGCTTGACGAGACAGCGGTAGGCTAATCCCTACCCAATTGACACAGACACACACATACAATCCTTCTCGGCATCATACACAATCCCATCCCCCACTCCGAGGCAGATCATGTGTGTCCTCTTTAGGTAGACCCCCCCCCCCCTAGAGCTGGATGAAAAGCGCTGGCATCATATCAGAGGTGCTTAGGCTATCACTCACATTGAGAATGGGAAGACTTTTGTAGCTGGATTCAAGGGCATCACTAATAAGATTTTTTTTTTTTCCCCCCTTCATATTTGGTTAGAGGGAGAGATGTTTTCTGGGAGGAAATGAAAGGAGATAGTGCATGGGTTTAGGGATATGAGGATCCTGTGTGGTTGTGTGTAAGCGGCAGACAGGAGATTGGGATGTTTAGACTCCTCTCCCTCTCTCACATCTCTAGGGAGCTCAGGCTTGTTTAATTAGAGGGGTGGTGCCATGGGTAATGGGCGCTGACGTCATCGGCCCCTTCTTCTCGCTCTCCCGCTTCTCCTCACAGGCCCAACAGCATGGCTTTCTCAGCAGTCAATATACCCAAAAGCTCTCTATTGACCTGGGAGGGACGGATTCACTCACATGGCAGCAAACTACCCTTAGCTAAAGGCTGGAATACACTCGATGACATTGCACAGATTTTTTCCCTCCGATTTACAGTCTGGAGGAGTCACTAGTCAGAGGATGTCTGTCGAAGTTGACAGTTTTCGCAGAAAATCAGTGTGTGATGGGCACAGGCTTAGATTTTTTTGTTTCAGACTATGATTCCATCCAGTCCAGGGATATCAAACGTGTTTGACATTTTGAGCCAATTATAGAACACCTATTGTTTTCGTTTGTCACAATTCTTCTGGCAACAAGGCATATATTCCAGCGTGAATTTTATTGTCTTCTGAATGACTTGAAAGTCTGGTAGTGTGCGATCCAGAATATAGAATATGCGGTCGCATTTGCAAAATTTCATAAAAGGTCCATCGTCTCTTGTCAATAGATGAGTATCACTCTATAAAGCACAGCTCACACAGGACTTACTTTCAAACCAAGCAGCATTCTGTTGGCCAACGTGATGAATTTAGGCAAATCTGTGAGGGGAACTTTTCACCCTTATGTGAACCTCAGATTATTCATATTCATATCGGAAGGACTCAGTCTTGCTGAGCAACAGCAAATGTGATGGCACATCCAGTCATTTAGTGTATGATGTTCAGTTTTTCTCTGTAACCATTTTCAACATTGGCAACTGTATGTTTTCTAGTGTTTTCTAATCAGTTCGCATTTTAAAAGTCGTATAGTGTTCCAACCTAAAAGCAACCAGCCCAGGCTCATTGGAAATGCGTTCCTGTGGTGACATTTCTGGAAAATTATATTACACTGATAACTGCACATTTCACAACACTTTCTAAGTGGAAGTGAGTGCCACTAACAGCGTGTTCCTTTCTATCCAAAACAAATTAACATGAATCTGGCAAAGTTTTGTTACATTGGTTGTTGCAATGTGCTGCCTACACTAAACCCTACCCTAAACCTAACGAAACCTAGCATTAGGACTTAAAACAAGACCTTTTTCAATGCCAGTAGTTAGCTACCTTACAAGCTAATACAAATGTAATTAACTAGCTAACTAGTTAAAGGTACAATATGCAAGAATTTTGCATTAAAATATCCCATAATCTCAAGGTCAGTGTTATATATTTTGTTAAGTTGATTACTTACAATATCCCAAATGTTTCCAACTATTTTTAAATCGTGAGAAAATTGCGATTTTAACCAAGGAAACGGGGCGTTAGAGCAGGGGGGAGCTGGGAGTCTCCAGTCAATTGCGTCATATCCGCGTTACTCTCGGTTTCCGCTCGTACTGCGTGGAGTCCTGGACAAATGCGGAAGTTGTAGTTGTAGCGTCTATCAAGCAACAGACATTAACTTGTTTCGTGCAGTCGTTATGGAACACCATTATTCTTTACCGATTGCAGCTGGTTCTGTCGACAAAGCATGGTTAATTTTATATTTTCCAAATGTAGCATTCGGTAATAGTTATGTTTACGTAAGGGAATTATTGCTTTAGATTTGTGTTTAGTTTATTGACATTGTTTATCACGTCTGGTGTTTATGGCCATGTAAATAAACATAGCATGTTTTATACATAAAGATTAATCAGTATTTTGGCAAATGATGTGGGTATGTTCGAATGTACTTTTACAACAATTGTTTAGAACACGTAAAACTGCGCCGCGTTATCACAACAATGAATTCGACATACAGTAACATCTATGATAACCAATGTAGTATTAAACCTTACTTTTCTTGCGGTTAATTCATTTTAATGAAATAAAAGTGTGATGAGGTTCAAGAGTCAGGAAGGAAGAAGACAGGGGTCGGCGTGACTGGGACTCGTACTTTATTAAAATAAAACAAAACAAACAAAAGTCGTGCACAACGCGCATTCACCGTGGCAACCGCGACGGCACAAAACAGTTAAAAAATGAGAGCTCGGATCCACCGGTTTTCTTTCTCTGCGTCCAATTTTCTCTTCAGTCTCTCTCTCGTTCCAGCGCACGGCTTATAAGCGGTCTCTCCACGCCGATCACAGCAATAAGACACAGGTGTTCGTCATTTGCACTTGACCTACTTGCTCGTCTCTTCTCTCTCCCGTTACAGACCGCGCTGAACCACGCCCCCCTCGCCACAAAAAGCATGTCATTATAAAAAAAGAACTTAGCCTCATCCATGAACATGATTTTTCGATTCCCGTCTGACTGATTTACATCCACGGTGGAGTTTAAAACTACAGTTCCCATCATTCCACGCTCCTTCACATCGTCATCAAGCTACGCCGTTGTTGTTGTTTGGAATGTAGCGCCCTCTAGCGGCAAAAAATTCTTGCATATTGTAGCTTTAACTAGCTAACTACATTGAATCTATTTTGGCAATAACGAAGCTATTGTGTATAACTATTATAGCATTTATTTAGGTTACTTATTGTTTTATTTATTTATCTTGCAAACAGACCCTGCATCCAAATATTCCTACTTCCTTACTTTGTAGTGGGCAAAAACAGTATACGAAAAGAGTAGGAGAGAAGTAACCGGATGACCTGCTATTTCCGCCGAGATTCTAAACTACTTTACTATCCTATGAGGCCATGGGAGATGAGTTGTGAATGACAATAAATAGCGATTTAGCGTTTAGCATTAAACTCATCGAAACAACTAGCTTGATACTGCAAAGGCTGTTTGTAAAAAAAGAAAAGAAAAAGAAAGCCAGGTTTCTATCACTCTGTTGAAAAATGTGGTTAAGTTAGTAGCTTCCCAACATCTCAGGACTGATAGCAGCATGCCAGCTGTCAATCTGGTATCAGCAGCTGCACATTAAACTGTCATTTCGGTCCTCTGTCCTGCCCACAGAATGGCTAGAAAGCTAGACATCAAGGTGACTTGAGTACAACCCGTCCAACTAGTGCAAGCCTCCTGCCTGGGCTCTTCTCAGGAGTTGTTTTGAGAGTGCAGAGAGTCATTAACAACCCTTATGCTTTGCGCAATGCTAGCAGGATCCGCGCCATCTGTAGCTTGTGAAATGTTGCCACGCCATAAAGTAGGCCTTGTCAGGGAAATGTGTGTCCCCATAGGATGTAAAAATCACAAATGAGATATCTTTAATATCTCAATGATTTCAGCAGGGCAATTCACATTCATTTTATTGCTTTATGCTCTTACAATTCTCTTTTTATTGTTACAATTTTTAATTCTCCTAATCAGTGTATAAAATTCACTTTTTATTGCGTTGGCTAAGGAATATGCCACATACTGTATATATTGCCACATGAAGTTCTGGTGGAAAAATACTCTTTATATAATACTGTATTTTATATAATACCTATATTTTATTCACATGCCGAAGCCCTTTTTTTGCTCTCATTTAGCACTTAAAGCGTAACTCTCGCCAAAATGCAACCTAGGGTCTTTTTGTGAATCTACCCGAGGCAAACTTACGTTTAAAAGCATAATTAGGATGGAAACGCCACTTTTAAGATTGACCGTATTTTCGTTTTCGGTCAAATTGCCTATTGAATGGGAGTGTTAGGGGCACTTCTATAATAGCATCAAAATCGCTACTTTTAAAACTCTAAGAAGGCTCGACACAACATGAAACTTTGCTCGAAGTATCACCAGGGGCTCTACACATGAACTCGAGCATTGAGAACATTGTTTGTGTACACAGAGTTTACTAAAAAGAAAGGTTTTGAACAACTCACTGTAGCTGCTGTTGTTTCCGGCCTCCGGCATTTTGTCAGTCAAAAATAGTTGATAGTTGAAGCCCAAAGAGTTTTAATTCTGGACCCTACTATTAAGGAATTTCAGGAGAAACATCCGAGAGCCGAGACAGTTGATAATTTATTCATATCCGTGTACTCCATTATATAAAAAGAGCGTACCGTTTTCCTGTTTTTCCTATGGAGATGCTTCTTTGCATCACCCCCAGATCATGTGTCTCTTGACACCAGATCCCAAAAATGCATATTTGAGTAGTTGAAATGGTGAACATTTTACTGTAGCTTCAGAGGTCTGGTTGTGTTGTCATAAGAAAAGCATTCTCAGATCAGAGAGCACGGACAACAGATGTCGGGGATGGACGAACGCTGACCACTGTTCCACAGGAAGTGATGGCTCAAAGCCCTCTGTTCAGTGCTGACGTATACAGTCCAGGCTGCACAGGAACCTCTGTAAAGATGAGCAGATCGAGAGTGCACAGTGCTACCTTTGGGCAGATGCTGAATCAGTGGTTTGTATGAAACCTTGAAAAGGGTTTCGCAGTTCAAATAATTTGTGCTGGAGGCTGCGTTGGAGGGTACATGCATGGTATGCGCTTAATGAGTATTTGTGCATATGAATTGGCCTCAGACGTTATGTAAGAAGACCATATGTGTCTGGTATGAGCTCAGTGACAGGTTAAGTGTATGTTAAATTGCCTAACCTCTTGTGAGGGAGAAGAGTACTGAGAAGACTGGTTGTACATGTACTGCGGCAGTGGCACACCCTAACCCTTAACTTCTAGGGGAAGTGTGCACACTCACTCTCAGGGGAGTGGAGTCGTCACACACACACACACACACACACACACACACTACTTAATGTCTGTAAGCTTGAAACGCCACATGCCTCTCTTACTGACTGCAGCCAGACAGTTTTACTCATTAAAGTTGTTTTGCTTGTTTTTTTCCCCATATAGTTTATTTCCAAGGCAATCTTAAATTATAGTTTCATTTTTACTAGCTCCTGTTCAGAAATGTATTAACGTTATGTTATATTAACTTAAAATAAAGTAAGACATGGTCAGGTTAATTTCACTGTCCTGAAATCAAAATGAAGAATATTAGTTTAGGTTATAACATGTTATAGTCTTTTGATGCAACTCCCCAAAACGCAATGATATTTATGAATTAATATTTCATTGTAAATCGAAATACCTTAAAATATATTTAAAATGTACATAAGTAAAAAATAATAATTAATATGTGTACACTAACAAAACGAGATGGTATGTGCTCATTCAAAAATAAATAAATAACAATACTCTCGGACTCTACTTTAATAGTAAGCAAACAATATTTCAAGGGAGTAAAGAAAGTATGTTTTGGATTTATTTTGATAAATCCATGACATTTTTCAAGTCATTAAGAGTCTTTAAATTTAAACTTCTTAAAAATGGTTAAAAAAAAAAAACATTTTTCGAAACTAAAACAACCTTCAGGAGCATTTTGCCTTTATTAGACATATAAAACATTTTTTTTTATTATTATTGGTTTAGGGATCGCCCATGTGAATTTCTGACCCTGGTCTGGACTTACTTCAACTTCCTGAAAGTAAAAAGAAGTTGGCCTGCCAATGTGGTCTGGGTGCTATCTTCTCAGCGCTGGACATTTTACAGTCTTTCTCTCATTAATCAGCTTTATAAAGGGCCTGTGTATAGAAGGAAGAGCACGTTATTTGGCCAGAGCCATGAGCAAGGACAATCTAACGCTTGGCTAAAGCCTTTTCAGCTCAGATTAGACCAGCGCTCTGTATTACACACAATAGCCCTACCCTAGTTGTAAATCTGTTACAGCTTTGGACTTTAGACTGCAGAAAAGAGGGCAGAAGAGAGCTCTGGGAGAGCTGGCACGAGCACTTCTGCTCATTTTGGGGCTGAGTGGGGGAAGGGAGAGCGAGAGCACAGCCAATCAGATGTAAGGACACGTCTGTTGCTTTGTTTTGACTGGTCACATACATTTCCCATCATTTCCCTCTCCTCAATGCCACAGAAACATTCAATATTCTCAGCCTGGTCTCATATGCAGTGTATTATTCATTTAGATGTTCAAAGGTATATTGCTTTCAATAGAATGGAGCATTTTTTTTTAAACATACAGACGGAGTCTATGGAGAAGAATTCAATCGCTTCTGTTCAGTCTTATAAAGTTTTTTGACACTGAACTCATCTGAACCCCGCTAGAATTCTGATGTACTTGTTTGTGTTTGAATCTTTGATGAGAATATTAACTTCAGTCTGAACATTATGACATTATGACATTCATGATTCATGTGATATAAGTCCAGAACTCTCTTTCCATCTCTCTTTTTATTTTTGATGATGATGCAGTAATAGGAAATATTAAGTGGGTCAATGTCATGACACACACATATACATATATATATATATATACATACATACATACACATATACATACAGTGGAAAGAACAAGTATTTGATCAAGTATCCGATTTTGCAGATTTTCCCACTTACAAAGCATGTAGAGGTCTGTAATTTTTATCATAGGTACTCTTCAACTGTGAGAGACAGAATCTAAAACTAAAATCCAGAAAATCACATTGTATGATTTTTAAATTAATTTGCAATTTATTGCATGACATAAGTATTTGATCACCAACCAACCAGTAAGAATTTCGGCTCTCACAGACCTGTTAGTTTTTATTTAAGAAGCCCTCTCCACTCCACTCATCCACTCACCTGTATTAACTGCACCTGTTTGAACTCGTAACCTGTATAAAAGAAACCTGTCCACACACTCAATCAAACAGACTCCAACCTCTCCACAATGGCCAAGACCAGAGAGCTGTGTAAGGACATCAGGGATAAAATTGTAGACCTGCACAAGGCTGGGATGGGCTACAGGACAATAGGCAAGCAGCTTGGTGAGAAGGCAACAACTGTTGGCGCAATTATTAGAAAATGGAAGAAGTTCAAGATGACGGTCAATCTCCCTCGGTCTGGGGCACCATGCAAGATCTCACCTCGTGGGGCATCAATGATCATGAGGAAGGTGAGGGATCAGCCCAGAACTACACGGCAGGAACTGGTCAATGACCTGAAGAGAGCTGGGACCACAGTCTCAAAGAAAACCATTAGTAACACACTACGCCGTCATGGATTAAAATCCTGCAGCGCACGCAAGGTCCCCCTACTCAAGCCAGCGCATGTCCAGGCCCGTCTGAAGTTTGCCAATGACCATCTGGATGATCCAGAGGAGGAATGGGAGAAGGTCATGTGATCTGATGAGACAAAAATAGAGCTTTTTGGTCTAAACTCCACTCGCCGTGTTTGGAGGAAGAAGAAGGATGAGTACAACCCCAAGAACACCATCCCAACCGTGAAGCATGGAGGTGGAAACATCATTCTTTGGGGATGCTTTTCTGCAAAGGGGACAGGACGACTGCACCGTATTGAGGGGAGGATGGATGGGGCCATGTATCGCGAGATCTTGGCCAACAACCTCCTTCCCTCAGTTAGAGCAATGACAATGACCCGAAGCACACAGCCAGGGCAACAAAGGAGTGGCTCCGTAAGAAGCATATCAAGGTCCTGGAATGGCCTAGCCAGTCTCCAGACCTGAACCCAATAGAAAATCTTTGGAGGGAGCTGAAAGTCCGTATTGCCCAGCGACAGCCCCGAAACCTGAAGGATCTGGAGAAGGTCTGTATGGAGGAGTGGGCCAAAATCCCTGCTGCAGTGTGTGCAAACCTGGTCAAGAACTACAGGAAACGTATGATCTCTGTAATTGCAAACAAAGGTTTCTGTACCAAATATTAAGTTCTGCTTTTCTGATGTATCAAATACTTATGTCATGCAATAAAATGCAAATTAATTACTTAAAAATCATACAATGTGATTTTCTGGATTTTTGTTTTAGATTCCGTCACTCACAGTTGAAGAGTACCTATGATAAAAAAAATTACAGACTTCTACATGCTTTGTAAGTGGGAAAACCTGCAAAATCGGCAGTGTATCAAATACTCGTTCTCCCCACTGTATATGTGTGTGTATATATATATATATATATATATATATATATATATATATATATATATATATATATATATATATATATATATATATGTGTATGTGTGTGTGTGTGTGTGTGTGTATGTATGTGTATATACAGTGAGGAAAATAAGTATTTGAACACCCTGCTATTTTGCAAGTTCTCCCACTTGGAAATCATGGAGGGGTCTGAAATTGTCATCGTAGGTGCATGTCCACTGTGAGAGACATAATCTAAAAACAAATATCCAGAAATCACAATATATGATTTTTTAACTATTTATTTGTATGATACAGCTGCAAATAAGTATTTGAACACCTGTCTATCAGCTAGAATTCTGACCCTCAAAGACCTGTTAGTCTGCCTTTAAAATGTCCACCTCCACTCCATTTATTATCCTAAATTAGATGCACCTGTTTGAGGTCGTTAGCTGCATAAAGACACCTGTCCACCCCATACAATCAGTAAGAATCCAACTACTAACATGGCCAAGACCAAAGAGCTGTTCAAAGACACTAGAGACAAAATTGTACACCTCCACAAGGCTGGAAAGGGCTACGGGGAAATTGCCAAGCAGCTTGGTGAAAAAAGGTCCACTGTTGGAGCAATCATTAGAAAATGGAAGAAGCTAAACATGACTGTCAATCTCCCTCGGACTGGGGCTCCATGCAAGATCTCACCTCGTGGGGTCTCAATGATCCTAAGAAAGGTGAGAAATCAGCCCAGAACTACACGGGAGGAGCTGGTCAATGACCTGAAAAGAGCTGGGACCACCGTTTCCAAGGTTACTGTTGGTAATACACTAAGACGTCATGGTTTGAAATCATGCATGGCACGGAAGGTTCCCCTGCTTAAACCAGCACATGTCAAGGCCCGTCTTAAGTTTGCCAATGACCATTTGGATGATCCAGAGGAGTCATGGGAGAAAGTCATGTGGTCAGATGAGACCAAAATAGAACTTTTTGGACATAATTCCACTAAACGTGTTTGGAGGAAGAAGAATGATGAGTACCATCCCAAGAACACCATCCCTACTGTGAAGCATGGGGGTGGTAGCATCATGCTTTGGGGGTGTTTTTCTGCACATGGGACAGGGCGACTGCACTGTATTAAGGAGAGGATGACCGGGGCCATGTATTGCGAGATTTTGGGGAACAACCTCCTTCCCTCAGTTAGAGCATTGAAGATGGGTCGAGGCTGGGTCTTCCAACATGACAATGACCCGAAGCACACAGCCAGGATAACCAAGGAGTGGCTCTGTAAGAAGCATATCAAGGTTCTGGCGTGGCCTAGCCAGTCTCCAGACCTAAACCCAATAGAGAATCTTTGGAGGGAGCTCAAACTCCGTGTTTCTCAGCGACAGCCCAGAAACCTGACTGATCTAGAGAAGATCTGTGTGGAGGAGTGGGCCAAAATCCCTCCTGCAGTGTGTGCAAACCTGGTGAAAAACTACAGGAAACGTTTGACCTCTGTAATTGCAAACAAAGGCTACTGTACCAAATATTAACATTGATTTTCTCAGGTGTTCAAATACTTATTTGCAGCTGTATCATACAAATAAATAGTTAAAAAAATCATACATTGTGATTTCTGGATTTTTTTTTTAGATTATGTCTCTCACAGTGGACATGCACCTACGATGACAATTTCAGACCCCTCCATGATTTCTAAGTGGGAGAACTTGCAAAATAGCAGGGTGTTCAAATACTTATTTTCCTCACTGTATATATATATATATATATGTATGTGTGTATATATATATATATATATATATATACACTGCTCAAAAAAATTAAGGGAACACTTAAACAACACAATGTAACTCCAAGTCAATCACACTTCTGTGAAATCAAACTGTCCACTTAGGAAGCAACACTGATTGACAATCAATTTCACATGCTGTTGTGCGAATGGAATAGACGACCGGTGGAAATTATAGGCAATTAGCAAGACACCCCCAATAAAGGAGTGGTTCTGCAGGTGGTGACCACAGACCACTTCTCAGTTCCTATGCTTTCTGGCTGATGTTTTGGTCACTTTTGAATGCTGGCGGTGCTTTCACTCTAGTGGTAGCATGAGACGGAGTCTACAACCCACACAAGTGGCTCAGGTAGTGCAGCTCATCCAGGATGGCACATCAATGCGAGCTGTGGCAAGAAGGTTTGCTGTGTCTGTCAGCGTAGTGTCCAGAGCATGGAGGCGCTACCAGGAGACAGGCCAGTACATCAGGAGACGTGGAGGAAGCCGTAGGAGCGCAACAACCCAGCAGCAGGACCGCTACCTCCGCCTTTGTGCAAGGAGGAGCAGGAGGAACACTGCCAGAGCCCTGCAAAATTACCTCCAGTAGGCCACAAATGTGCATGTGTCTGCTCAAACGGTCAGAAACAGACTCCATGAGGGTGGTATGAGGGCCCGACGTCCACAGGTGGGGGTTGTGCTTACAGCCCAACACCGTGCAGGACGTTTGGCATTTGCCAGAGAACACCAAGATTGGCAAATTCGCCACTGGCGCCCTGTGCTCTTCACAGATGAAAGCAGGTACACACTGAGCACATGTGACAGACGTGACAGAGTCTGGAGACGCCATGGACAACGTTCTGCTGCCTGCTTTCATCTGTGAAGAGCACAGGGCGCCAGTGGCGAATTTGCCAATCTTGGTGTTCTCTGGCAAATGCCAAACGTCCTGCACGGTATTGGGCTGTAAGCACAACCCCCACCTGTGGACGTTGGGCCCTCATACCACCCTCATGGAGTCTGTTTCTGACCGTTTGAGCAGACACATGCACATTTGTGGCCTACTGGAGGTCATTTTGCAGGGCTCTGACAGTGTTCCTCCTGCTCCTCCTTGCACAAAGGCGGAGGTAGCGGTCCTGCTGCTGGGTTGTTGCCCTCCTACGGCCTCCTCCACGTCTCCTGATGTACTGGCCTGTCTCCTGGTAGCGCCTCCATGCTCTGGACACTACGCTGACAGACACAGCAAACCTTCTTGCCACAGCTCGCATTGATGTGCCATCCTGGATGAGCTGCACTACCTGAGCCACTTGTGTGGGTTGTAGACTCCGTCTCATGCTACCACTAGAGTGAAAGCACCGCCAGCATTCAAAAGTGACCAAAACATCAGCCAGAAAGCATAGGAACTGAGAAGTGGTCTGTGGTCACCACCTGCAGAACCACTCCTTTATTGGGGGTGTCTTGCTAATTGCCTATAATTTCCACCGGTCGTCTATTCCATTCGCACAACAGCATGTGAAATTGATTGTCAATCAGTGTTGCTTCCTAAGTGGACAGTTTGATTTCACAGAAGTGTGATTGACTTGGAGTTACATTGTGTTGTTTAAGTGTTCCCTTAATTTTTTTGAGCAGTGTATATATAAATGTGTATATATATGTGTATATATATGTATACATATGTGTGTGTGTGTGTGTGTGTGTGTGTGTGTGTGTGTGTGTGTGTGTGTGTGTGTGTATATGTATACCATAATGAAGAAAATCCCTTATGAAGTTAATAATTCATGATATTTGTAAAAATACTTATTTTTTTAAATATATGAATATGTATATATTTGAAAAGGATTATGATATGTTCAAAATACAAGAATAAATATTGTTAAATGTTTTTAACACCACACACAACATTTTTTAACCTTTTCTTAAAAATGGTATATAAGTTTGTCAAAATCATATCAAACTAACATGAACACAAAGAGTAAAAGAACTGTTACACTGTATTCCATTAACCAAATCAAAACAGGCACATTTAGGCCACTGTTGGATAAACATAAAAAATGGGCTTTTGCTCAAACTTTTGTTTGTTTTCTTTCCCTTTGTAACAGTAATGTTGCCATAGATACGGATGTTTTGGATTTGTCAACTAATGGACAACTCATCATGGATTTTTTGGTCATGGACTCTCTGGGTTTTTTTGGGGTCATTTTTTTTTTACTTTTTGGACATTGACCCAAGGGGATTTCACAGTACACCTCTACTGTATCTAGTAGCTACAGCTTTTTGGGTTATAGGTCAGCATTTTCTGCCCAAATTAGAGAAAAAATCTGCATAATGCATTTAAACCTGGTGAACCGTGTTAAACAGAGCTGAAAACATTCACATTAGGTGAACTGGATGGCAATATTAGGACAAAGAATCTCACATTTACAGTCATTTTTGCCATAATCCAGTACAGAGCTTTGCAAAGCAGCGCAGTTTAGATACTCCTCAAACATTATGGTTAGGGATTTGTTCTGAACCACATGCTGTTAAGAAAGACACATTATCGTCATGGAAGTAAAGTAATTAGGACATGTAAGGAGAGTGGGGGATAGAAAAGGAAAGAATGCAACAGCATGAGAGGGAGAGAGACAGAGAGAGGGACTGTATCATGGTTTACCCGCTGCAGTGGCAGGCTGTGGCCTGCAGACTCTGGGGCTTTTATGGCTGTGGGAAAGGCCAGGAGGTCACCCAAATTTCGTCAGACATCATTTTTTTTAGAGAAAGCCATTTCAGCATATTTTTTTCCCTCCACATGCCGTGTTTACTTTCATCCACTTCCCACTGTGTGGCTCCACTGCAGTCTGGGGAATATGCGCTCTGCGTTTGTACACCCCTTCCCTGCCTTTGCCTTTGGCTTGAGTGGGACGATGTCCATGCTTCAGGGGCTACATTCACACAGAATATACTTGGTTCTTTTTTAGAAAGACAAATACATTTATGTTCCCGCATAGCGCTGTTATGAATGATATATAACTTAAAACTGAATTGAGAGTGAGTTCAGTTCAGCCTTTGATGTGTGAACGGAAAACAAATATTGATTTTTAGATTAATCACGACCTTAATATCCCAAAAGCAATCTTTTACTTTTTTTGTGATTCTTTATTTATTAAACATTTTGTGTATATAACTATTTACAACAAAGCCCAAGATCGCCCATAACCGTAATACTAAATATAAATACATAGAATAGATCAATATGACAAGAAATTAAAATAAAATTGACCAAAACTTAGAAGGATCTCAAAAAGCAATCTTTTACTTTACAGTATGTCTGTGTCAATATGGACTCCAGTTAAACTGTCTGTTATTTTTAGTGAATCAAAAACACACAGCGTTATCAATGTAGTCCGATCCACAAGCAAATGTCTGTTAATAAGTCAGTTATTTTTAGTGGACCAAAAACTTGAAGCGTGACCAGTGTAGTCCGATTTACCAACAAATTACTATTATGAACCAGTTCTTTGTAATGAATAAAAAAATATGTGTGATAGACTGATTCATGAAACTAATGACTCTTATAAGACATTTTTTTAATGAATAGTTCAAAAAGACATGTTACCGGTTTGAATAGCTTTGAAATACCACCCTGTATCATTTACAGCAAGGGTGTTTCTAGCCTTTTAATCACAACTGGGACACAGGTCATCAAAAATGTGTCAGGATGTTTTTTGGGGGGGGGTTTCATACAGTGGATTGTAGGTAAATATCCACTTCATCCAGTGCTCTTTTTGTTAATATTTTGTCTTATGAATATTCAATATAATATAAAAAATATAAAAAACATGAAATGTTATCAGGAAAAAATTGTAATCCTCATCATGAGACAAGGATTTAGCAGTGATATTCTACTAAGGCACAGCTGTAAAAAGGGTATAACAACACCCCTAATTTACAGCATTACATGTACGCATTTGGCAGACTCTTATCCAAAGTGACTTACATTTCATTTTACGGTATACATTTGATCAGTTCATGCATTCCCTGGGAATTGTACCTAATTAGGTACAATTGAAACTTAATTGAAACTTGGAACTTGAAATTGGGTACAGTTAGGTACAATTCCCAAGCCGCATTGATGTTTGAGCTACATGGATACAAGAATATAGCATCAATCAGAATCAAAACCAATTGGAATTAAAATAGATTTGAGAGATTGTGAATCTAAATCAAATTTGGAAAACTGTATTGATACCCTGCCCTAATAGCAGAAGTGTCCCGCTTGGTAGAATCCCTCCTCTCTGCTGTAATAATGGGACTGGGAGATAGACTTCTGGCGTCCTGCTGCCTTTTTTGGGAAAAGGGAAGAAGTGGTGATCTTAAGTTTCATAAGATGGGACATGGCTTCAACTTGACTGGAAATCTCATTAGCAAACAACTCAGGAATAACAATGTGGTCGCTGGACTGTAAAAGTCAGGGGAGAATCAAAGAGATTCTTCTCACTCCCTCTGTTTAGAGCGCCAAAGCCCAGCGATGTTTCTGATTCCACATCCCCCATGGACATTAATATTAAAACAATCTCCCTCTCCGAGAAACGGCATTAATGACCGGCGAAGTAATTATCCTTTCGACGAACTGCAATCTCGACTTTCTCGGCTCATGTGAAGAGTGGCGGTGAGGAGGACCCTCCGTCCCAGGCAATGATTATACTTGGAAGAAGCGTGTAGTGCTTTGATCAGTCCCGACTTCCTGCAATGATGAATCTCTCGTTTGCTCTCGTCCCGCATTGAGGCCTGAATGGAAGTCTTCGGGGGCGTTAGACAAACAGCGGTTCGAGCGGCGGTGGGGGTGAGCTTGGAAAGAGAGAGTGAAACGCTCAACAGCTGTTTTGATGGCTTACACAGATGTTTGTCATCCCTAAAGAGTGGAGGCTTTCCCACCTCTGCCCCTGCTCCTCTCACAGGCTCTCGCACCTGAGAGCAAGTGTGTTCATGTGTAATAATAAAAGACAGAGGACAGGACTGGCCATCGAGCTGTGACTGATGGCAGCATGGGGGAGAACAGCCACAGGGCGTCTGGAAAAGTGGGTTAACCCGAATCTGGCCCCACTGCCTGCTGCTGAGAAAAAAAACACAAAAACCTTCACAATCAGATACATGCAAAAACGTATAAACATAAACTAACATACATGTGCTGTTTTGTTACTTGTAATCAGGTTGTTGTAAAAGAAGACTAAGAACGTATCCTTATTTGCACCCTAAACAATGTGTGCGATATTGGAATTAGCGTGTCCTGATTCATGTTTAAAAGAGTATGACGGATCACTTGAGAACTACAGATGTTAAATAAAAAAAGAACTACAAACATGGTGGCGTGTAATACCAACTATGTGCCGTTACTTTTTGAAAGTTTTCTTTGGTTTCGTTTTTCTTTTTTCCCACTGAGCTATTTATTTCCCTCTTGAACAGTTAAATGTGGAATACCCCACTTTTTTGTGCAATATCCGTAAATTCAGTTAGTCGTATTTATTCATATTATTATTCACAATACTGCAAATATTTTGATTATCAGAAAATGTTCATCTGTCTTTTTATATTTGTTATTCTTAAATGTTATTATGTGTCTTGTTATATTTACGTGAGTGTAATACTAGAAGCTTCAATGCCAAGGGAAATTCCTTGTGTGAGCATCATTTATTAGATCTAATTAATTAAATATTTGTATTTTATATTTATTTAATTTATAATGTCATTAATTTCTACACTATTATTACACTATTTTATTTTATTTTAAATGATACAAGTGAATTTAGGCATCGTTATATGTACAGTATTAAAAATGGAAAGATTATTTAACAGTGTTATTAAATTATTAGTGTTTTTAAAGAGTAACTTTAAGGGAGCGATAGATGACAGCAATGGTAATCTAAATGGAACAGTAGAGAAAATGAGCAGTACAATTAAATATCCATTTTTTTTTTTTTTTTATATATTGGTCAATAGTACTAAATTAAAAAATATCTGATAAGGTGCCAGTATATTGTGCATAATGATTAATACCTTTACTTGATTTACTTCATTAAATGAGCGATCAGCTGCTCCAGTAAATGCTGCTCTTAAAGGCTTTAAGTCAAACTGGGTGATTTTATGTGAATACGGTGTGTTTAATGTTAAAGTAAATGTGTGTCTCTTAAGACATTTCATTTTATAAAATAATCTCTAAGGAAAACTGTCAGTCTCATGGATTTAATACATAAAAGTCATATTTATTTTGCCATTTATTGTGTCACTCAAATGTGGTGGGGGTCAGATGGGGACTGTTATATTGATCTGACAGATGTGAAGCTGCCAAACCAGAAATCAATAAAGAGCTCCAGTAAAGCGCCATGTGTTGTGTCATTTTAAATGCACTATACAACATTTTTACTTGAAATGATAATGTGAATGATTTTACCTTCATCAAAATTATTTATTTGCTGTTATCCATGTTTCATCTGAAACACATTGTGAACACACATTTAATAAAGATGCGGATTGTAAAATTTCAAAAGAGGGATGTTTGGCTTGCATTATCTGCACATTATTAAATGCATCATTATTCAAAAGCTTCAGCAGCACTTAATGCATGAAAGACAGCGACTGGCAGATCTTCAATGTACTTTCCCATCCCAAAAACACAATATAGTTTTGCATGCATAGTGTAAGGTGAATTGGGACACAGTGCTGTGAAACAAATAGTTCTGACTCTAAATTCGAATTGTATAGGCCACGTTTGAAGCCGTTGCAAAATGCAGATGGTTATGTTTATGTGCCAAGTGGCTTGGCAATTGTAAGCAGCATCAAGTAAAGTGTTTGTCCACATTCAAATGAAGAAAAATGTGATGTCGCAATTACTATTATCATGTGGAGAGGTAATTTAGACCAATTGTTCTAAATAAACCAATCCAAATGAATAAATAAATTCATTTTTTGTATCGCTTGCCATGGCCGTGACTACTTTAAAAACGTAGGATTTACTTGATGTCAATTAACAATCTTAGGCTAATAAATGAAATAATGTGGTGAAAAAATTGTTTCATGTGAATATTAATAAGAATAATTGTAACTATTTATTAAACGTTGGTATTTCTCTCATATTGGGATCTGTTTTGAGCCTCCATCAGTGGTATTCTTTAGCTTCTTTTCTTTCTTTTTTTATTTTATAAATGACATTATAAATAAATCGCTTTTGTGAAACAGATTGACTCTTTCTCTTAATCTCTCTTTTTCTTTCCTCCCCCTCCAGCCACCTCTCGCTCCCACGCTAAACGACACGCTCTCTGCAGCCAGAGGGTCTGGTCAGCGGCCCAACAGATGGTAGTTAATAGGCTGGTTGTAAAGATACTTATTATTTTGTTTCAGGGCTAAAAGGTTCCATCTCGCTGGTTGGTAATGTGGGTTATCTGTACTAAATCCGTGGTATTGTTCTACTGGCCATTTAATCTGGGGCTGCGCTCCCTGACTAAAACCTTTTTAACCCTTTCACACACTTGTGTATGTGCGTAAGACCCCCTCTGCCATCCTCATTAACCCCTGCCACCCCCACTGCACACTTGACCTTCAGAGCCACTCTCACATTTCTCACAAAAAAAGAGAGAAAGACTTCATTAGAAATGCAAGTCTGTAATGTTTTGCAGTTGTTATCCTCTAAATAAGTTATCCTTATTTTGTATTTTGGTTAGTCTGTCTTATTCTAAACATGTAGACACCAGAGATGCAAAAGGAGGCAAAAGAACATCAATATGTTAGCATCATTAAAAAAGTGCCCCTATTATGCTCTTTCGTATATTACCTTTCACGCAGTGTATAATATAGCTTTTTGTGAGCTTCAAAGTGTGCGACAAATATAGTTATTGTCTCCTAAAAGAAAGAATCGATTGCCAAACCGAGTTGTTAGCCATTCCAGTCTCACTTATCGTTACATACCTACGTAACAATGTAACATACAGACCCTTTCCAAAAAATTTTAATATCATGGAAAAGTTTATTTGAAGAGTTTGGTTCCAAAACGCGATAAATCCATTTTGATTAATTTGAGTAAAAATGTGTTTTCTTTACCAAGAATGTGGCCAGATGAAAACCACTATTTTCTGTTTCAAACTTTCACATAGCATCTTTAGGTTATAATAACAAAAAAAATTCAAATCCAGATTTTGATTTTCAAAGATTTATTATAAAAACTGATAGGCTACATTTTTTTCAAAATGCAATTAATCCATTGAATCAATATAAAAGTTATTTTTCATATTGAAACTGTTGAAAATACACAACAAAATAAGTTGATCCACATATGACAGCCTCTGAACTCCGTCAATATCTTATTACAGGCACTGGACTAAAAATACATTCAATCAGCCATCGCTGGGAAATACCTCCTGAACTTTTTTGACGGCGATCATCTGTAAAATGGCTTGGTCCTGCTCGGTTTTCGTTGACTTTCAGTAAAACAATTGAAAGTTTTTCAAAAGATCCCATGGGGTCAACGTGTCAGCGTGACTGAAGCTTGATGCTGTCGTGTGAGAACAAGCAACAGCCGGCATTTTTCCTCCTCTCGCGTGCCTCGTCTTCTTAATCTCCTCACGTAAATGATTAGATTTCGATGGCTTACATTTCTTCCCTACCGCAGAAACCACCACAGGTTCATCAATGCCGTCAAAATTATAAAAATTTTGTTTGATTGTTGATCAAAAAGTACAAAGTAGATAGGAAAAACTAGGATGCCGGGTGTATTCAGAGCGCCGCCGTTACTGTTTACAATGCGTGGAATGGTGCGCTGTGATTGGTTGAGCGGATTTATCGCATTCTGCAGAGAAAGGAGACTGGCGTTTGTCGCGGTTTGGAAAGAAAGGGAGAAAACATGATAGAATAACACGGCGGATATCGCATTTTACGTAAAATTTAAAATGGACTTTTCAATACCGACCCTATACAATACTGATTTTTGCGGGAACTCAATTTTTTTTTTTTTTTAAATGGCGTTTATCGCGTTTTGGAACCAAACTCTTCATTTATTTCCATAATTCCATTCAAAACGTTAAACTTCCATAGATTATAGATTCAGGGCCCACAACTTAAACGATTTCAAGTATTTAGTTGTTTATTTGTACATAATTTGGGCTTCCAGCTCATAAAACCCACGAAAACAGGATTTCAAAAAATGAAATCACACAGTAATTACACAGTGATACCATGGTCATTGAACCAGGTTTTGGTTCTTTTGGCGGTGTGGGCAGGTGCAAATCCTGTATGTCACGAGAGTATGTCACGGTTATCTGGACTCACTCATCTTTAGTTTCACTTTCATGAACTTTCAGTTTGTTGTCATCAGTCACATGTTTCTTTGTATTAGTTTCCCACCACTCATCTGTTCCCATGGACACTAATCTTCCACCACAGCTGCACATTGTTTAGTTTGTTACCTCTGTGTATTTAGTTCCTCTGTGTTCAGTCTTTAGTTGACGGTTATTGTTTGTGTTACATTTGCTACCTTCTAGTTGAATAAAACCTTGTTTATGTTTTATAATCCTGTCATCCGTCTTCATCATCTTCATCCTTGTGACAGTATACTATTCTGTTTTGTATAAATTCTTGAATAAGCAGACCTTGATCAAAAAACCCACAAACACTTAATAAAAGTACAGTGACATCAAAAAATATGAATGCATAACAATACACTAATATGGACATTTTCATACAAAGGTGGACACCTATTAGTATATATATTGAAGCATTGAGGGTGAACTGATCGGTGTGGAACTTTTACTTATTCCCTGTTGTATATAAAAAAAAAGTTTATTTTCTTTCATTTTACCATCGCATAATGTTTTATGTATTTTCTTTTCCACTTTTTCTATTTCTGTATCTCTTTTATTTGGGTCACCGTTGTTGTCAAGGAATTTTTAGTTCATTGTTGTTTTTGTTAAAATGTATTGTTTGCTGAAAAGATGATATATAGCCTACCGTTCAAAATTGGCAGAAAAAACTAAAATACTTGGACACATGTTAGTTGATTATGTGCTGAACCTGAGCAAAGATCCACTAAAAACACCTTGAGACCAAATGGTTAAAAGTAAATAGCAAAAGAATGTTGTAGGAAAAGGCTATTTACAATATCATCACTATTTAGGAGTTTGAAGATAAACAGCGCAAGTTCCAGCACATTACCGTCTGTGACAGCTGAACCCTTCTGTTTCTGATGGTGCTCTATGGTCTGAAAAGCAGACTACAACACAAACACACACATCTTTCCGTCATTGCTTTTGTGTGGTATTTATCCACCTGCAGAAGCTGTAAAGGTCTGCCGCGTTGCTTCTATGCATTGCCTTCATGTGTGACTCATCCCATGACCTCTGGTAACACAGAGACAGGCAGAACAAGAGAGGCAGTGTTGGCCAACATCTCGCTGGCCTGAGCGGAGAGCACACGCGTATACAGGCCTCCTCCGGCCTTGCAGGAGGAAAAAAAGATCCTTTTCCTTCAGTGATAGCCAGCCAAAGCAAACAGAGCAAATGAATAGAAAAGGAGGAACACACTGAACACACATTCTCAGGTCCAACTATGTAAAATGATCTTAATAAAGATCATTTTTGCCTCTGATGAAATAATCTAGCCATCCAGCAGCTTGAGCTCCATGTTTAGATGCTAACATGCTACCGTTTTGACTTATGAACTCTTTTAAAGGGATACTCCACTTTTTTCGGAAATAAGCTCATTTTACAACTCCCCCAGAGTTAAACAGTTGAGTTTTACCGTTTTAGAATCCATTCAGCCGAACTCCGGGTCTGACGGTACCACTTTTAGCATAGCTTAGCACAGATCATTGATTCTGATGAGTCCAGTAGCATTTCTTTCAAAATGACCAAAGAGTTTCAATATTTTTCCTATTTAAAACTTGACTCTTCTGTAGTTAAACCGTGTACTAAGATCGACGGAAAATGAAAAGTTGCGATTTTCTAAGCCTATATGGCTAGGAACTACTCTCATTCCGGCGTAATAATCAAGGAACTGTGTGGCTGTACCATGAGGGTGCAGCAGGCGTAATGATATGACGCAGCGCCTGAAAATAGTCCCCAGCTCGGTAACTTCTTCCAACGTGACCGGGACTAAGTTTGTCTAACCTATTAGACCTATTTTCAGGCGCTGCGTCATATCATTACGCCTGCTGCACTCATGGTACAGCCGCACAGTTCCTTGATTATTACGCCGGAATGAGAGTAGTTCCTAGTCATATAGGCTTAAAAAATCGCAACTTTTCATTTTCCGTCGATCTTAGTACACGGTTTAACTACAGAAGAGTCAAGTTTTAAATAGGAAAAATATTGAAACTCTTTGGTCATTTTGAAAGAAATGCTACTGGACTCATCAGAATCAATGATCTGTGCTAAGCTATGCTAAAAGTGGTACCGTCAGACCCGGAGTTCGGCTGAATGGATTCTAAAACGGTAAAACTCAACTGTTTAACTCTGGGGGAGATGTAAAATGAGCATATTTCCGAAAAAAGTGGAGTATCCCTTTAATGTAAGTCCTTTTTTTTCAGTCATTTCCAGAGGTCTGTGCGTCCGGTCTCTTTTAGTACTTCTGGAGGCAGGATTCAAATGAAGAGATCCTGTCTGTATTACTGGAATCTATATACAATCATGGCTTTTACTTAAGTGGTACAAAATGTTTCTGAATGTCAAGCAGCAGTGTGGGAAAATGAGAGAGCAAGAGCTTCTATCCCAGACAGTTCAGCTTGGTATCATCCACTTGAATGCTTGGCCATCAAACGTAATATTTGAATGATATCTTTTTTTACTTTTTTTACTTTTATTTTTTATCTTTTTTTCTTCTTTTGTTAAATGACTATCGCATTAAAACAATGTGTCAGTGTATAATGTCACTGCATTAATGCATAATTAGGAAAGCTATGGTTTAGGAGAAAAAATATAGAAAATTACAGGACTGCTTTTTGCTATTGTTTTTCCACAAAAAACTTGATCAAATAAGCCTTTAAATATTTTTGTGTGAAAACCATTTAGTTCAGTTATTAACCAACATGTTGACCATAATACAGCTTTTTCAAAAGTTCTGAATCCACATGTACCAGATGTGGCCCGGATCTGGGCCGACACTATGTTGCTGTCTGGACGAACTTGAAATGAAATACAGTATGACGCATGTAATGTGTGAAGACCAGTGAATGTCACTTGTAAATCAAGCTGTATTTGTCAAAAAGTTTTACAAATATTTGTGTGTGTTTAGGATACATAAAGTCCTAGCAATAAAAATGTCATTTTCACCACACAGTGATATCAAAAAATGCCCATGGTTGAAGAAACATCCTTTGACTGGCTACTAAACTAAAGAATGAAAGCAGCAGTGTAATGAAATGAAGCTATCATTTCTTTTGATGAGCAAACTTTGATGTCCCACCCACTCCATGGGTTGTTGGATACAGGTTTCTCCATCCTTGATAACTTACATGACTCTGCCCTTGTTTAATTTCCACTTCCTGCTTTATTCTTGGCTTAATCCAAACGAAAGACAGCTGTGCGGCGGAGCGAGGGGGCGGGTTATATGAGAGAAAGTGACCTCTTCAACTGTTTTAACAGATTGTGGGAACCAGAGTGTGCGCTGGTGTGTAGCACTATTGATGCGAGGCGGTCGTGTTTCCAGCCTTCTGTGTGTGATTTCTGTCCAGGTTAAAGCTCTCATTGAGCTTTAAAGCCTCAGATGTGCAGCCAATTTATATCAATGCGACATGTTATTGCACAACTAGGCCTATCTATATAAAAGATAAAAAAGGATGGATAAATTGTATATCCATCTTTATCTGCATACATACAGTATACTCAGGTAAAGTTATATACACTATATAGAAAAACTGCTAAACTGCTTGATTGTATATATATCATCTCAAATCGCAAACTAAATGATCACCCAGTTCTTTATATAAAGTTCGATAAACATATAAAACAATATATACTATATAGCAAATCTCAACTGCTTGATTGCTTGTATCATTGCATCAAAAGTAATCTAATGCTACCAGACAAAAAAATTTTTTTTAAGTCTCTTATGATCAGCAAGGCTGCATTTGTTTGATCAAAAATACAGTGAAAATAATCATATTGTAAAATAAAAAGTTTTCAAAAGTCTTACAAATGTGCTAATTTGGTGTTCAATTATTATTGGTGCACAATTATTAATAATGTTTTTTTATTTATTATTATCAATGTTGAAAAAAACTGTCACTTTTGATCAATTTAATGCATCCTTGCTGAATTTTTTTATTTTTTTTTATCTTACTTAGCCCAAACTTTTAAATGGTAGTTTCCACAAAAATATTAAGTTATTTTACATTGTAATAATATTTCACAATATCATTGTTTTGTATTCTTGATCAAATAAATGCAGACTTGGTGAACATAAGAGACTTCAAAAATGTGTATTATGGTAAAGTGTGAAGTAGTTTCACCTAATAACCAAAGTGTTGCTAAGTTCTCCATGAGCCATATTCTACCACTGCATCTAGAACATGAAAGAAGGTTTCATTTTGAATGTCTTTTTTATGTCTTTGTGTTTATCTAATCAATAAGGTATTCAGTAAACCCATATGGCAGAAGTGTTACTATTTGTTTACCGCTCTTTTAAAAGTCAAAGGAACTTTTGCAAGGCAACAAGGCCTGAATAAAAGTAGCTTGAGTAAATATAGATTTAGCACACAACCAGTGGGAAGAAGTGATTTTATAAAGACTTTGGGGCAAGGAAGAGAAAACAACTGACTCACTGAGGGTTCGCTGAACTTCACATTTAAATATGGATCCTTTGTCTCTTTTTCATCTTCCCTTTCTTTGTTTTTTCCGTCCACATACAGAGTTTTTGATCAAATGCTCCTGCAAGGTCATTCCTTCATAAAAAAAAAGAAAGAAGAAGACATTTTTTATACATCCTCAGTTCATGTTGTCCATAGTGCAGTCTTGTGGAGAACATGAAAGGCTTCAGTAAGGCTCCCCAGGGGAAGCTTCGGCTCTGTGTCTGCTCTCCTCTGGCCTTGTTCTGGCTTCATAAGAGAGTGTAGGGGGATGGGGAGGGGGAAAGCGACTGCTGTAGTGTGTCCCCTCACCTCCCTAGGGTCATTGGGTTTAGGGCACAGGTTGAGCCCTAAACAGGCCGGCTCAGACAGGACATCTATCTCTCCCAGCAAGGCTCTGGAGACCGCAGGGAGCTTCTCCCAGATGGGCTTGAGAAGAATCCACGCACATAGCAGATGTTACAATACTGTAGCTGCATATAGACATATGTGTCCAATGAGTGGCTGTTCCTTAAAGGGATACTTCACCTACTATTGTTTTCATCCTCATGTTGTTTCAAACCTGTATTCCTTTGCTTTCTTCTGTGGAACACAAAGGGTGAATTTTTGAAGAATATTCTTGCTACTCTTTTCAATATACTGTAATAGTAGCCTACTGTAGGTGAGGACAAGACTAGGCTGTGTATAAATATGCAAACTTCCATAGTAGGAGAAGAACAATATGTGAAAAGAGTAGTATTTTAGAATTCACAGTATTCATAAAACGTAGACGAAAAGTAAATGATGAAAGAATTTTCATTTTTGGACGAACTATCCCTTAAAAAAAAAAAAAAAAAACACCTCTTATGTATCTCAGACTGAGACCTTGAGGGGTTTTGGTTGATATTAGTAAGGTCATTTATGATTTTCTTTTTTTTAAATGACTGAAATGTATCATATTAGAAGATACACCACAAAGATGGCAAAGAAATCAAATATCTCCTCAGATTAACTTCTAAAATATTTCAAGGACAAACTCAAACCTCTCAGAGAGAGATCAGCACTCATTCACACAGATGAGGAAATTTGATCTACGGCTGTATTTTTGCAGCATGAAATGAGAAGAGCAAGGCAGAGCACTGCTAGTATAAATGTAATTGTTGTATGAATGGGTGAATGTGAGGCAATATGTAAAGCGCTTTGGTGGCCATGGGTCTGTTGAAAGCGCTATATAAATGCAGTCCATTTAATTATATAACAGATGTAGAAATAAAACAAAGTTGAAAATGAAGTACAAGAGAAAATGCTTTTCTTCAACTTTGAGACCACACACAACCTTATACCCTTCAGCAAACAATGACTATAATTGTTGTCAATAACCCCAGACTAGCTGTTTATTTGATAGATTAAACCAAAACAATGGAGTCTGAACATTAAGTTCAGTTTGTTTTCAGCACTTTTGAAGGGAAGCACTTAATTCATCACAGATTCATTACAGATGGCCTCAATAATATTTGAGGGCAAGCGTCACCAGTGGTGGCACAGTGTGTACACTAAACCTGCTGAAGTCAGTCTGACATACTATCTGGCATGTTAATGCGCATCAAAAATGCTTATATGAATATAACATTAGCCTTCATGAACTTCTTGTTTAATTGTACCTGAATTGAGTTATACATATAATCTAAATTTGGGACCAACATAGAAAGCCATTCAGAAAATTTGAAAAACAAATCGGACAGGGCAAAAAAAGAAATAAAGAAAAGAAATGTATTGGCAGCAAAAAGTAACAAAAACAAATGAACAAAGAACATATAAACATATACAAGACTTAACTAAAAACTGGTGAGCTAACTAATCTAATCTAAACTCCAACTCCCCCAAGGTTAAAACATTCCTAACTCTCAAGAAAATAACAAAACAATAGTCTTCTGGGACAGCTTATATACGCTTTCCCTTTATTCTTCTAATTCAACTAAAAAAACAACTCACCATCCTTTACAAAGGAAAACAAACATCAAAACAACCAACAACATGTCAAAGATGCTTGAGGCACAATATAAAAGTTTTAGGAACATTTTCTGAATAATTAGCAATAAGTAGGCCTATTACGATTATTCCAGTTCTCCATTTCAGATGAACTGACTGATGTTAAACAGCACCGCGCTGAATCACACTTGTGTGCTAGAGATGAGTATAGCTCCTGGTATAGCCACTATTATTGCTCTCTTGCACTGTTATACATCATGATTATCAGCATGTGTAAGTTTGTTTACTCATACAACTATTAAGATTATCCATAGATAAAACTGAGATTACTTCTCATTACCCATGACCCTTTGTGATGACAGAGGTGCCAGACAGACTGAGAGGTCGTAATTTCTCTGTCTGTCTGCGCTCAGCCATGTTGGCAGTGGAAGTGCTGATGACTGCATTGTCTTGGCTGGAGACGGAGAGTAACAAGGCCCACCTGTCTGTCTGTCAGCAGACCCTCCGCTCCAGCCAAGACACACGTTTCTACCTGGCCTCTCTGTCTCATGTCTGTATACAGAGCTGTGGATCAGAGGCCAAATCATAGCTTTTATTGCCCTCTTTTTCCAGCTAAGTTCTGCTTTGGTTTTGTTTTCACTCTGTTTGTTGGCACCCCTGGCTGTTAATTAGTTTCCACACACCCGTTTCTGTTCTCCTTGATGATGTTCTCTGTGATTGAGGGCTGTTACACGACACCTTTTTCAACTAAAAACGTAAAACCTTTTAATGCGTTTTGGCCGTTCGTTTACACGACAACAGCAGTTTGGGTGCCTGAAAACGCAAACTTTGAAAACGGTCTCCGCGTAAACAACAAAAACACGAATCTCTGAAGACGACGACGTCATGCACATGCGTATTACGTGTTCAGTCTATAGTGTTTCATCGCCATCTAACACCCTGGCAGCAGAATACAGTGTTTTTAGTCGTTTTCGTGGATCCTTGTGAATGGGAATCGTTTTGACAATGGTGTCGTCATACACGGAAAACTCAAAGGAAAAACTTGTCCGTTTTAACCCTATCGTTGTCATGTAAACGTACCCTGAGTTCCCTCTGTTGAGTGTCCGGTATCGTCTATGCTATGTGGTTGCATGTGTTTACGATGAGCAATCTCCTGAGCAGTGTTGCCAATTTAGCAATTTTGTCACTAGATTTACAACTCCCTTGCCCCTTTTGAGACTTTTTTTTTTTTTTTTTTAAGCCTAGCAATAAATCTAGCTACTTTTTGGACAAACCTTATCTAGATTCTTATCTCACTCTCTGATCTACATTTATATTGATATAAATCATGTGGAATTTCATTATTATGTGGAATAAGAAAAAAAGTATGTCCTATATAGAATGAATGTGGAACGTAATCTGGACTAACTACATTCGCCATGTTGTCATTATCATGTGACCTGCAGCTCCAGTTATGTTGCTTCACTGCCATTCATAAATCCTCCCCCGTGGCCTCATGGGATAGTAAAGTGTCCATCGTACACACACTTCAGAATCTCGCCAGAAGAATTAGGCCTTCTGGATACTTTTTGTCTACTCTTTTATAAATACTGTGAATACTTCTTTTGTTTTTCGCCTACTATATAGTAGGGAAGTATTCAAAATCGGATGCAGCCATGGTTAGATTCAAATTGGGTGTCCACCTTAGCGATTATCACCATATTTATAATGAAACCATTTAAATATATAAAAATCATGTCATATAATAAAATGTCATATTTATTTTTTACTACTGTAAAGCTTTATTAAATTATTATGGGATCTGATTTAATGCTTTCAGAATCTTTACTTTGTAAAATAATTTTGTTTCTGTATTTTTAAAATGAACAAATTTTAACGACTTTATCAAATGAATTATTTTATTTCTCAAAATAAACAAGTGTTAACTTGAACATTATTAAAACCATATTATTTTAGCTAAAGTATTTGAATCAATACTTTTTGCCTTTTGTCCTGTGGTGAGTTTTACCCTGTGTGTTGGGTAAAAGGCCCACCTTGCCACCTTATACATTTATAGGATTTTTAAACAAACAAACAAACAAACAAACCACGTTTATGATTTATTTTCACACAATATCTGTTGCTCCATCAGTGTTCAATATTTTTTCCTGCAATCATACACTATGGGAGTTGTGAAAAGCACATTTATACCCTATAAGCAAAATGCAAATATGTTATACACTGACTTTTTTTTTATTTTTATGTAACTTGTTTTACTGGAAAACAAGACAAAAATAATGATAAGAATGATGATTAATGAAAAGAGAAAGAATTCCGATTTGAAGAGCTGTGATTTGGTATGTCAGAGTTTTATCATGTACGTATGTGAAACCCGACCGCAGCTCCTACACATGCTTTAAGCACAAACACAGTCTGATGCTGGTCTTCATGCTGGAAGACACTGAAATAAATACTACTTATGCAAGAGTGTCCAACAGCAAGTCTCACAATGAGCCGCTTGTGACAGGCTGGAAACAGACAGGCTGTTTCATCCTCTTATTTGCAGCCCTCTTGTGAGAGTCTAATGTGGAAAAAAAACTGCAAAGCAGCAAAGTCTCATATTGCCCTTTTCCCGAACTCCAAGAAAAGGCTTGATTTTTCACACAAAATTACTTCCACAGAAGGTAACTTTCTTTTTAAGCAAACTTTCCCCAGCTCCCAAAGAACATTGTTCCCTCTCTGTAAGGCTAGAGCGTGTGGGAGGCGGTTATGTCATGCTCCTCTTGGGGAGTTACCATGCATGCTGCTGCTGCTGTTGTTAGGTAACTGCCCTGAGCTTCAGTCAATTACACTGACAAGAAAAGCAGAACTTTAAATCCATCCGTTACATCTGATGACCAGGGCCACGAGTGGAACACACCGCAGAACCAGGCCTGCCATCAGGTCTGATTGTTTAACCCTCAAGACCACAGCGTTGACACTGATTACAGCAATGACACTCAGTACTTAGTTACGTTCTTTTCATGTACTTGTACTCATAAAAATGATCGTGATTTTAACAGTAAAAGACTGTAAAAATGCTACTGTGAAAAACTGTTAATTGGTTAACAGAAAGTTTCCTTACTATATACGGTAAATAACTGTGATAGATCTAATGGTACATTTAATGAAATTTTACTGTAAAATACAGTTTTTGGAAGTGAAAACGAACAAATCATTGTATAATTTACAGTGAAAAAACGTAAATTGACAATTCCACAATTCCCTGCGTGACACTTCACATTTGATGTATTTTTGTTGAAATAACTATGTTTCGTCATAGTTTTCTTAGTTTTTTTCTAATCAGTTATGTACTTTAGGGTTTTATGTTACATTTAATGTTGTTAAATTAATGTTTACTGTATTTTAAAAATTTCGTGTGTTACCATGATGGTGTTTAATGTTTGTGTGAATGACACTGTGCAGCTTCTATATATATTAGTATTAACTTTCTTGTGGAAGAACTGCTTGTGACGAGCTTTGATTGATCGTGACTCTCATTACTGCAGTGATTGTTAGTTGTCAGCGTATTACAGTGGTACAAAACAGATATTAATACTTCAATAGGACGGTAAATTAACATTATATCAGATAATGAAATACGGTTTATTACTGTAAATTTTAAGGTAAGTCTGTAAAACCTAAAATGTTGCTACCGTATTTTTTACAGGAAGTTTCTGGTAACCACAGCTGCCAGTTTTTTACCGTAAATTTAACGGATTTTTTTTTTACAGTTTAACCTTGAATCCTTGATTGTGTGTAATTTGTAAAATAATAATAATAATAATAATAAAAAAGTGTCAACATCTGGTTATAAAATGTGTACTTTTGGTTTGATTCAAACACATGTTCAGGGCAACTGTTGAAAATTAAACAGCATGAATGAATGTGTAAAGATGCAACATAGTGCAGATATATGTCAGAGAAAGAGAGAAATAAAAAAAAATTAAAAAGGGACAGCGCGACACTGTGATTCATCACGAGGTTGTGAGAGCAAGCCTGGTTGAGGATGTCCATCATGACATGGTCACAATGTGAATGTGGAAAGGAGAGGCGGTGTTGAAACCTTTACTTCTCCTTTTGGTTCCTGTCCTGAGCTGAGCTTGTCCTGGGTCACTGCTGGCTCTTCCTTCATCAGCAAACAATTAAAGCATTAAAGGCACAAATGTTATTTTGTTATGATAATTATTAGATATGTTAGAACAAATTCTGGTATCCCTGATTTAGCACAAAAAGTCATTTGTTTTAACGTGAGGATTTTTTTGCCCCACATTAAAATGTCTTTAATAAACAAATCATAACTAAATGTCATAATTTTAAACTCGTTGTATTTGTTATTGTATAATAATAATAATTTGTCAAATATTTTAGAGAATGTAAAATTAGTATATTATGCAACATGCAAGTATTTAATGCACAAATAAATCAAGGTTATTTTGATGTTTCATGGGAAAACAAGACAAAAATACTGATCAAGAAAATGGTAGTGTATTGGTATATTCAGAATGGGATGGTTGTTTATTAAAACAGTAGCAATAAGTAATCATAAAACACTGTTATAATTAAAATCATAACACTATTTTGCTATAATCTGCTTCATTCAACTCACTGTATTTGTTTCTGTATATTATTATTTAGCTTAAAACAAGAACAAAACAATAAACAAATAAACAATTTGCCAATGGAGTAAGACAAATAAAGTTAGCGTAATGTAATAGATTTCGGAGTTGCAACTTATTTGAGTAATTTGTAACCCAGACAGTGTGTAGATCTCTCATTAGACAATTTTAAAGGGGATTCTCTATTAAATTGTCTATTTAAAGTAGCACGTAATCTTGGCCCAAAGAACAAACAAATATGAACTGAGCAAAACAGACCTTGACCTTGAATAATAATATACTAAATTCAAATTATTTCCTCTTAAAAGGGTTCGTCATGCCACATTCATATCAAACAGCGGATGCGGCGATATCAAAGATCAGTGGTGAAGATGACTAAGCTCATCAGTCTGTACATTAAACCAATTTGGTCTTGGATATTAGTGAGATTCGTGCATGGAGTTTATAAGCAGCGTCTCCACGGCTCCTGCAGGTCCGACAGTGAAGCCTTTATTTATAGATAACCGGGCAGAAGGGTAAATCTGAGGTCATTAACATTAACAGATCTCCAGTCAGGCTCCAGACACAAAGTGTGGTTTGGGGTTTTTTACTTGGAACTCTTTTTAAACCTAATAGAGATATATTTAAAATCTAAGTTTATTTTCTGGGCACAAAGATGTATCCCATAAGGCAGTTTATTTACAGAAGGTAATAAATATTTCTTCGTGCCGTTGAGAAAATCTAAATAGTCCCCAAGAGTAGTTTTAGAGAAGTTAAAGAAAGAAAAACAGAACTACATTCGTTTTCCTGAAATTTTCTTCAGCTGACATGAAAAGCACCTTCAGCATGAGACTGAAGTCATGAGTTCAGCCAGTTACCAGAGCTGTAATTGGCAGCTGGCAACAAAAAGTGAGGCCTACTCAAGTAAAACAGTCATCATGCTAATGCATTTGGCCAGAAAAAACAAGACTAGATTCCCCAATAGTATTTTCATGAGTGAGACAGTCATTATTTGAATGAAAACTGCTGATATGTTTTCATGAATATGCACATTACAATTTGAATTTTGGGCTCCCTAAAGGAATATTCTAGGTTCAATGCAAGTTATACTCAATGTGGAATAATTCTTTGAATCACCACTATTCGTTTTGATTCTTTTCTTAAAAAAGAAAAGAAAAAATCTGTTTCAGTGAAACATAAAAATACACACGTCTCACAAGCATAAACATAAAACCTAAACACATTTTAGTGTGAAAAAAGAAATTACTAACCTTGAGTTATATGCAAAGGGACGGCTGCACAGTTCAAATTATACACACATTTAAAGAAGGTGCTTTAATAAAATGATAAGCTTCATATTTCTGCTGTAAAAGCCTCCAAGAAAAGGCCCCATTAACTTCCTTAAGTGCCTTGCCGTAACCTTGATATTTTAAACAAAAAGAGCAAGGGATGAGTTGAAATGTTTGCGGTAATCAACGTTATGACACAAATGCTGTTGAAATACTCTTAAATGGTATTGAACCAGAGCTTACGCTTTATTTTAAGGTGTCCTTGTTACAGTTTAATTATACATATTTTTCAATTAGACATGATTTTAAGACATTTGGAAGGTACAAAAAATCATGTCCGCTTGCTTTTAATTGGGTTCTGCCCCATATTTTGGCAAGGAAACTTACAGACAATTTTCATTTAGACCCCAATAGATCTCAATAGATCCCAAAGAGTACGTGTCAATGGTGTTTTGTCCCCTCTTTTGTTTTCTTTGTATAGTGACGACTGTCTGAGTGTCTTTGAGGGGAGACACATTATTAAATGTGCAGATGACTTGTGTCTCTCCTCACTGAGTCAGATGGGAGTCCTGATCCAGTGGTAGATCATTTTATTCATTTTTAAACAGCAACGCTTCTAAAACAAAAGAGATGTCGTTTGATTTCAGTAAGAAGAACTCTGTACCTGTGTTGCCTGCTGTCATAAAGGGACATCAGGTAAGTGGTCAAGCTGTATAAACCCAGATAGCAAACATGGGCCTCTTCTGGGCCAAATATACCACATATGGCTCAGTTCTGACAGCAGCAAAGGTTATTTGGGCCGTGTCTGGCCCACACACAGCAAGCCACAGCTCACACTAAATCCGGCTTGATGTGTGTGGGCCAGATATAGCCTATATGAACTTTGCCGCTGCCAGAACTGAGCCATATATGCCATAGTTGGCCCAGATGAGGCCATATGTATGCTATTTCCAGCCACACTCAGGTTAAGTCATCGCCGTCATTCCATGCGGTATGTGGGCCAGAAGAATGTGGGAGAAGGGCCACAAAAGGGAATATTTAGGGACTGTATTCGATGATAAACTAAAATTCGAGGCAAACACTGACATTTTTAGAGGGAAAGCTCTTAAGCGTATGTATTTTCTGAGGAAATTTTGAACTTTTAATATGGATGTTTCTTTTATGAAAATGTTTTACACCTGTTTTATTGAATCTGTCTTAAGTTTTTCCATTATTTGTTGGTATGGCAATCTCAATATAAAGAATAGGAATAAGTTGAGTAGTATAGTTACAATGTGCAGCAAGATAGTGGGGACCGACTTAAGGACAATCACACAAATTTATTAACAGGGTGACTATAGGGCCAGTTAGTCCTTTCCAATCCCAGACAGCAACAGTGTCGGCCCAGATCCGGCCTACATCTGGTACACGTCGATTCCACGCGGTCCAGATGTGGACCAGATCTGGGCCGACACTCTGTTGCGGTCTGGGATATCACCCACCATGTACTGAATTTAAACTGCCTCCCTCAGGCCAGAGATTTAAACTCCCTTTGTGCAAATCAAATAGATATAAGAATTCCTTTATACCTGCTGCAATCATGTTTTTAAAAGACTTACTATAAAATGTGTGTATGTGCTTCTGTATTTATACTGCTGTCTACATAAAGTTAAGTAAGATAAGTACCAAGTAATATAAATTGCCTACTTGCTGTTGTAGTACTCGAGATCAGTCTCATTTAAATTCTGTGAAATAAGTTCATCATGAGATACTCCTTGGTAATCACAAATTAAACCACTAAACATCAGCGTATACATTTAGAGGGACTCTGGATTTTATTACAAGACCACAACTGCACGCGAGGATATCACTAAATTGCATCCTGCTTCAAGTGCAATCAATAACTTATTCTCAGCACAATCAATAACTTATTTCTAATTCGATTTCTTTTGTTACTGTTGTGCCAGGTCATACATCAAATAAGTAAATAAGCTATTGATTGTGGTCAGAAATAGATGGTGGGATTGTGTGAAAAACGTCTCCAAAATTAAGACAAATGCCCACACAATTCAAGATATGATTGTACTTCTAGGAAATATTTTTTAATAACATGATATGATTAAAGCAATATCACATAAGCAAGGTCGTTTTCACTAAAATGAGCGCGATTGCAAACTTGATATTGATTTCACACAAACGTTCAATAAACAATTTTATTAATTTCAACATTATTTATGCAGTCGTAACTGTACCGATTAAGGGTGCAGCTTCTGTGTCACCTCTGCAATACAAAGATGAATTTTGTTAATGATTTCATTTGATAGGTAACAGTTCTGTAGCGTCTTATTCTAAATATTAATAAAATAGATGACATTTCTCAGACAGTGAATTTAAGGAGTGCTGGTCTTGTCTTGACCACACTACCAATACTTACTATAGGATTAGGCTCAGGGTTTGGTGTAGGTTAGTTGCATGTAATTACGCATAATTAATAGTTATTATTATAAATACAAACAAGGACACTGTAAAATAAAGTGTTACTGAAGCCAAAACGTATCAATAAAAATAAGCCATCCCTAATAAACGCTTCAAATTCAGTGCACACATTTCGAATTCTGTCAAAAACAACAAACTTGACAAGAATGAGACTTTATTGGATTTATGTGGAGTTTATAACACTAAGATAAAGGGCAGTTTACACATACAATTACAAACAAACATGTGATTTGTATGAGCAACATGATTACCTGTACAATATTTCATACATGGTTGGTTTGTGTATTCTCAGTGCATAGGCATTACACACAGAGCAACTGTTGCACAGCACAAGAGTATCTGAACAGGCTGAAACGGAGTAAGGCTGTTTTGCTTAAGAGACTGAAAATATACCACGTTTACATTACTTGACTGTAAAAACCCTCTGAGGAGGAGAATGCTTTCTAATGGAGCACGGCCGAAGTCCAAAGGGCCCCGTGTAGCAAGTCTAGCTGGACGATTTAGCGCACAGTACCACCCCATCCATTCATCCATCCATTGCATGACGATGTCCTATCCGACAGTTACTTTTCTTTTAACTGTAAACAAGAGGCACTTTGTGGCAACCACAGGCATCATAACATCATATTGCACAAATCAGCTAAGAAAGAGTGACGTGAAACATATACACGGACACCTTTGAAGACGTTTTGTTTTTCATTAAAGCTGAAAATTAATTTTTTTTTCATGCTGCCTGTGAGCTCCACACTCCCGTGCCACATACAGGATGTCTGAGGGTCTGTGTGTTAAGGTACTGTGTCTAAATTGTCAAAATGGCAGGTGATGTGTGTCATTTCACAGAGATGAGTCCGAGGCTTGAAAGGATAGTTCACCTAAATATGAACATTCATCCTCATGTTGTTCTAAACCTGTATGACTTTCATTATATGGACAAGTAGAAGAAAGTCAATGGGGTCCAAAACCACATTGCGTTTCATTATACGGACAAAAACAGTTCTTCAAAGTATCTTATTTTGTGTTCATACAGGTTTGGAATGACAAGAGGGCAACAATATGACAAGGTTTTTGGGAGAGCAATCCCATTAAACCGAAACTCATCCCGTGATGCACTTCGCACATTAAACCGCTAAACATCCAAAAGACATCAGCTTATATTTAGACGGACTACCTGCAGAGGGTCTTTGCCAGAATGTGAACGAATACTTTCATAAATAGTCGCTTTATTTTTTTTTCTATTTTATGCTTTCTTAAAAAAAACAAAATATTTTCAGTCATTAAAAACATTTGATTCTATTGGGATGCACAGAGACAATATTTGTCTTTTCACCTCTATTCTCCTACTTTTGATTGCTGTAAAGCATTTCCAAAAAAAAAACAAGAACAAAAAAAACTAAAACAAAAAAATACTGTGGACCGCTGACTGAAACCCTGCAAAGACCTGTAACAGTGCAAATGTCTAGTACAATATGTTGCTCTATTATAGTAGCTTTAAATAAGTCAGTGCTTGGGCAGAATGGTAGGTATCAAAGCAGTAGAAGAGTAAGCATTGTCAACTTCAAGTAAGGCAAATAATACCTCCCGTGGGCCCCGCCTCCTCTTCTGAACACAAAGAAAAATTATAAAACAAAAATGATCAAGCTTAATTTTGGCAGGTTTTCAGTGATGTGATAAAAATGTAAACAAAATGAGAATCCTTGATAGGCTTTGCTTTTATTCCTGGATTGGTTAGTGTACAATCTCATGAAGGAAGGCCAGGTCTCCTCCTCATGTGAGGGAAACGTAATCTTTCTCTAAAGGAAGGCGAGATGTACGGTGTGTGCAGAGGGCTGGTGAGAAGAGTGAAGCCTGAACGTTAACAGTACAAGAAAGGCAGCTTACTCACTACCCTTAGAGAAGATTCTTGCCCAAGAGACTGAGAAAGGTTTTGTGTGTGCGTGTGTGTGTGTGTGCGTGTGTGTTTTTGGTCTGGCCGCATCAGCCAGATGTGAAAAAAAAAAAAGATTTGGCATGCTTAAAAGAAAATTATACATTTAAATATTCTCATATATAGGGCTTTAATATTTCTGAAGCAAGCACAAGACTGAGTAAAATCCGTAGCTGCACTATGCTCATTCCAAAGGGAACGAGGCCTGTTCAAGAACAAGAAAAAAAAAAGAAAAGAAACAAATATCGAAATGAATTCTAGCTAGTGAGGGACACCAAATTGTTGGAAACTAACTGGTTATGCACATCAAAGTGCAATTAACAGTTACGACAAGCACCGCAGTGTATTTGAACGCTTGCACCATGAGGTTCTTTGCTCCGAAACGACTGTACTGTGCATTGTAAGTTTGCAGTTTAGCAAGCACCAATGCTGGATAAATGATAGAGATTTCATTACATCATGCACGATAAGGCTACAAACACGTTTATAGGGAGCCAAAGATCTGATGTCTGACACAGCCAGAAAGAAAGGAAAAACAATGTGAATGCTGTTGAATTCAAATCAAAACTTGCATCCAAGGTTGATACATTCAGAAAAGGGCTTCTCCGTGTTGACATGCATAACATGAGATGCTGTACATCATCAAATCTGACCTGTGATCGCCGTAATGAACCGTGGCCACGCGGAGCCCTCGCGCAAGATTGATCCGCATCCCACAACAGTTTTATGACTGACGCTAATGTGAGCTCAAACCGCGAAACTTTAAGAAGTGAAACAGAAAACTAAACCATCCTGTAAGAGCCAATTTAAACAAGTGCCAATTTTAAAGGGGGAACTTGTGAATTATAAAGTGCCACTGAGGGACTGTTTATAGATTCAAATCCCATCTGCAGAAGAAAAGAGTGATGGCAACGACTTCCTCCCAGATACAATCAAATTGTAAATGACTTTAGAAACTTCTTTTAGAAAAAACATAGTATACTATTTATTTGACAACATGGAAACTGATTCCAATAACATGCACACCGTCGATCAACATTATTGCAACACTGGTTTCCCTGTTGTGTTGTGTGTGTGTTTGCATAAAAAAAAAAAAAAAAAAAAAAAGAGGAGGAAAAAAAATAAAATAATAATACATGGAGCTATTTGTGTTTACTGCCAATGTCATGTAGTTTAAAAGAATCATTACCACCTCCACTTTAGTAGTGGTAATAATAATGATGATGAAAGCAGACAGAAATATTCCACTGCACAACAGAGCCCGACTGAAACGTGGCAGCCTTCCAGCAGCATGAGAAGAGTTTCACAGTAGGTAGGACAGACTAAAGGAGGACAGACATGGGGGCATGAATGCTGATTAAAGCACTGGCCTTGGTGTCAACAGGTTGATGGAGCAGCAAATTTTAATCTCCACTGGATGTCTCCCATAAACGATCTCCCATCCTGACTGGGTTTCCTTTCTTGTGTTACAGCATGAACATGTATTTACATGATGCCGTTCTCCACAGAACATCAGTGTTGATACTTCATGGAGAGGGGCAGATGAACAAATGAAAAATTGGTCCGCATTTTTGTCCCTAAAACTGGTGGCGTTTTGTGTGACGTGTGTCTTACTTCTGCTTGAAAAAAAAAAGAAAAAAAAAAAGGGGGGTGGAGAGAGAGAAAAAAAAAAAAAAAAAAAAAAAAAAAAAGTACTTGCTTTCAGTTCATATTCAAGTTTTCTCCTTTATACAACTCTATTACGTATGGTTTCTTTTTTTCTTCCCATAAAAATATTTCAAACTTTAGTAATCTGTTCTTCATCATACTGTTCATTTTCAGGGTCCGAGTCTGTTGTGTCCGAATACCGGTAATGGTCCGGTTCATTATCGCTAACATCCGGGGTTACAGATGTAGAAGTGCTGGCCTCCGAGTTGGATGGTTCCTCCACTGTTTTTGTGAAGTACAGCTTCACCTAATTGGGGGAAAAAAAGAGAGAACATTTTAGCCAATTAAACATTTGTAGATTTATACATTGCAACTTAAATGCAAACTCAAACAGTAAATGATGACAGAATTTTCATTTTTGGGTGAACTATCCCTTTAACATCTGTTTAACACCTGAATGAAGAGCATTTGGAATGTGATGAGCACCAGTGCTTAACACACCTTGAAGTTTGGAGAGAAGTATCGGTTGGCTTTATCCTTATTGGCTTTATCCAAGTCGTTCTTGGTTAAAGTCAGGATTAGATAATCCTTGTCATTCTCTCCCCGTTCTGTTGTTTGGATTCCATCCAGTTCCTTCACTAAACCTCCGTTTTCAACCTTCTCTGAGCTCTCCTCTGGTCCAGGGATGAAGAAGGTGTTCACCCAGAAGTGAAACATCTTGTCCTGTTGAACAAAAATAAGCAAATAAAAGCTACAATCAAGTAGTGTAATAATATAAAAGAAAATGCAAAACATTTTATAAAATAAGTCTTCAATTACATCTCAAAACACACATATTACTTCAAGGCATTTTTAAAGGAAATGTTAATGTTATAATACCTAACGCCTTTTAGTCCACACTGAGCAGTTTAGAGCGGTGGCGATAGGATAGTTTGTATTCAGCAACGATATAGAAAAATCAAACAGTGGCGATTTGCCATGGAGTACACAAGTGGTGAATAACATGTGGGTGTAGTTGGATATATATATACAGTAGTTGTAAATTGGACTTTGTGTGGTGGAGATTCTGTTGTACTACAATAGCAGTTTCTGATGGCACACTTAAACCAAATGAAAGGGCGTGTATTTGAGCTTACGTATTTTACTCAATATATAATTGAAAAAACATTACTGCATGGTTATGTAATACATCAAGTTGAATGTCCAGAAAATAACTACATAATGATATACCATTACTGTGATATCCAATGACTCATTCCATGATTGTGTTTTACACCACCCAACCATGTAAAAAGCTGTTCTGCTGCTGATGCCAGACTTACTCATTTGATATGAATGATCTTATATTTTGCTTCAATCAAGTTCAAAGTAAAAGTTATTTTAATAACTTGAGATCAAGTACCTAATTTGTATTCATTTTGTAGCATTTTTGATCACATTTATCACTACGTTACCAAAAATGTTTGTTCTCAACAGTTCTGGTAATAATGGACTTGACAATAAATTTTCATTTGTTAACATTAGTTAACTACATTAGTTAACATGAACTAAGTATGAATAATACTTCTACAGTATTTATTAATCTTAGTGTTTAATGTTAACCTCAATATTTACACTTAAGTTAAAAGTGCAGTATGTAAGAATGACAATTAGTGGTCGAAATAGGTACTGCAGTCAAATTCAAAATATCATTGTTTCTCCCGCCAACTGCTCCTCAGACTGGACGGCACTCACACGGGTTGCCATTTTGAGAGAGGCGGTATTAACATTAAGTGAAGCCAATGGCACATGTCACTATGCTTCTTGGCACATCCGGTCTTCATTGGCATGTGCCAGTGGATAGTGGCATGTGTCACTGACATTATCGCGACACACTGACACTGACATGACACCTGACTGACACAGAGTCGCGGAACATGTCACCAAGTGTTGTGACGCCTCCAGTAGTGACTGACAGATGAATCGAGCACCTATACTGACGTAATTGTGACACAAAATCCAAAATAAATAGCCTTTAAATAGCAATTAAACGCATTAAAGTCAGTAATCTTTTCAAACGTGTTATTTGTGTCAAGTGAGTCTGTATTTTGATGTGATGTGCCACTGAATATTTTGTGATACCAATGCTACTTTATGTTGTTTATCTCACAAAGTCACAAACTGGCCATTCTAGAGCCCCTTTCACACAGCGCTTTGAACCCGGGAAATTGCCAGCAAATTCGAAAGACACAAAATAAATCTATCATGGGTCACTACAAATGACAAATTAACAGTCGCGTCCATTACTGTAAACCTTTATTTTTGCATGATGCTGCACGGACGCACGCCAGTAGGTGTCAGTAAAAGTGACCGTAACACTGGCCAGCGCAAGATTCGTTTATTAAAGCCACAGATGAGAAAAATCTGACACACAAAATTAGGCTATTTATTTAGGATTTTGTGTCACAATTACGTCAGTATAGGTGCTACTGCAGTTTGAGCACACGCAACAGGAAAAGAGCGTAATGGACAATGAAAATTGGCAACGTGCAGTATCACAGACCAAAACAATAACAAACATTCCACACATTTCAAAGTCAAATAACTGGCTGTATAAGTGGTTTTCAGATAAACGAGTAAGTGAACAGCATGTTTCCTCAATATGTTCCTCAAATGCAAACATATTATGGTATTTTTATGCTTACATAGAGTGAATAAGTTACATACAGCACCTTTAAGCCCTCCTGTAGTACATTTTATCACTTAAAACTCACCTTTGATCACCAAAATGACATTTAAATGTTTGTTTTTTATGCCTTAAAATAGCTTGAATGTAACTCTACACCCATGCTTCCTTTAGTATACGTGGATCCATGAATAAACACAAATTGGTCCCCGGCTCCACTCAATCACAAAATCTCGGACTACCTGATCAACTTGCCACTAAATGCTGCACAATGGAAAGTGGAAATACTGGTTTAATTCAGCCATATATGTTTGAACCAGAAAATAATACAGAAGAAGAGGAGGAAGGGCGAATTATACAGGTTCGTCTACAACTCAATGTATCAGAATGGTAATGTGTTTTATGTATCGCTTTCTAAAAGGTCGGACACATAACGGTAACTGATATGATTAGCATTTGGTTTGACAACGTTATCAAACAGCTAATAATGTGTTACTAATGTTACACAAACCATGTTCCTGTCACCATCTCAGAGTCCGATTTTTCATATTAACAGAAAAATATACCGGGATAACCTGGCTTCTCTCGGGACTCCCCTGCTTTGCAGCTTAGTTAATGATATGCTAAAGCTGCTCATTCAATTTACTGCTCATTGTTAATTCATGTTAGCTAATACATCTGTTAAAAAATTTGACCATATTGTGAAGTTTCACCATAATTCTATTTACTCTGTATAATATATAGCATTATATTCTGCATTATAAATTGTTTGAATTCTGTTTGCATCAATGATTGTTATTTCCTGTTTCTCACTGTAAAGCTGCATGACGGTGGTATTGGTAACCTAGTAACCAACAGTAAATAAAACACCATCAATGGAAACAGGAGTGACGAGTCGTTCAACTCTATGAGCCGGCTCCTTTAAGTGAACGGTGAGGGTCTGTTACCGTCTGAGAGGTTTCCCATTTTGTTTATTAATACAAGACAGAATAAAATGATTATCCTTTCGCTACACTGCTCAGCCACACGTCAAGTAGTCACTAGCTGAAGGTTAATTTGATGTGAATGTGCGTGTGATCACGTGATGACATTACCCCGCCAGCCTTGAATCGAAACTCACATACATTAGGCTATACACATTAACATAACACACAGTCACTGAACTGGTCGTGTGTGGAGAAAAGATCATCCTTAATATCCGGTTAGAAAACAAGACGAGTAACAATAGAGATCTGTAAGAGCGCTCTCTGGGCTGTTTGGGAACTGACACTTACCTTTTTCATCATCTTGTTCTGCTTGTGGAAGAACTCCACCTTGATGTCTCCACACACAGGAAGTGGCTGCGGAAACTCAAAGTACATGAATTTCTCCTCTCGCCTTGTGTGCACTGGGTTGGAGGTGTGGATTTTCACCTTCAGCTGGTACACCACAAACTGAGGATCTGCGAAATAAAACAATGTGTAATTGCCATTCCAGCTTTGTGCGACAAACTAAATGTGAGCTTATGCATATGTTAACATGACACAGAAGAGAAGCATAGAGGAAAACAACAGGATAGAAACAGCAGAAAAATTGATACAGAAAAGACAAGTTAACAGTGGCATGCTAAGGGCCCTATTCTGAGAACAGCTGACGCAGGACCACACTTCCCATCTGCTTTGGATGGGACATCACAAACGACCACCCAAAAGTGGCGTTAGGGGCTTTTACTTGTACATGGCAAACACATTCTACAAAGCAACACTGGCTAGGCTAACAGAACAGAAAATGAGAAACAATTTTTTTAAAAAGCTGACGTTACCCCAATGCCAATTGGTTTTTCTGAACCCATGTGGAATCTGCTCACTCTTGCTTTTTACAGCAGAATCCCCTTGGAGAAAAAGAAGGAGATTAAAGACTGTCCAGTGGCCTGGCCAGAGCAAGAGAGAGAGGGCACTTTGAGGTGAAGAAACGTTTAAACAGAGCTAAAAACACAACACACACACACACATGTAGAGCTTTAACAGAACTGGACTGAAATATTAATGGCCATAAAAGACTACGGAGGAAGCCGTAAGTGCAACATCAATTGGAAGCCCTTTAGCCTTGAGGTACGCTCTCTAAAAAAAAATTTATATTCACACAAGTTGTTACAGACAGAAGAACAAAAATAAAATATAATGGAGGGTAAAGTTCAGATTTCCAAACAGTAGGTTGTCTAAAGCATCATTAATGATCCACCCAGGAGCTGTGTGCCTTTCTGTTTGTAGCGAGTACGGCAGGCTTGGTTAGTGTCACCAAGAATGTGTTCAGAATAGGGCCCGGAGGAGGTACAGTCATAGACAGAGACATGGATGCTGTGCAACAGCGCCACTGGACAAACTTGCACTCCAAGTAAAGAGTTGGCCCTCTGGAAGCAGAGCTGCCTGGAAAATCTTTACACATTCTTGCCACTTTTCTTTGAAAACGACAGAGCTATGTGCCTAAAGTACATATAACAGTCCAGGAAGTACATTAGGTATATCTGGATAAAGGTTAATGTCTAGGTGCATAGAAAAAGAGAAGTTTGAATTTGTAGGGTAGAATTTACAGCAGTTGAAGCAAAAAGGAAAGCCGCAAGCAGCCATGAATGCTATTTAGTAAAGCTGCCCCTTGGCACTGTTACAATAGTGAAGTGTGTGTGAGAGTGTGTTTGGCTGGGGTGAGAGACTTGATCTCCATTTCCGGAGACCCTGCGTACACCTGGTATTAATGTCTGAAATGATCCGACAAGTGGACGGCACTAAAATGAAGGTAAAAATGGAGGTAGCTTTACAGAAATTCATGATGTTAATATTTGTACAACTTGTATAATGCCTAATCTCCCACAATTAGCAAATTAGATGTGGCCGATAGGCTCATTTGATATCCTATCACATCCTATAGGATAGTCTGAAATTGTATCACCATAAAAAGAATGAAATATAGCTGCAAGCAGCAATTAAGGGGCCAAGCACAAAGGCACGAGTATAAGACCAACTGCAACAATGAGCAATTAAAGACATATTGAGATGATTAGGCAAAATGGCTGAAAAAAATCATACAATCAGTAGTAACATGATTTATTGGTCTATCACTTTCGATCAACAGGTGGCGTTGTGACCAAATTGATGTGGCGTGGTCAGAGTGAGGTGACAATGACATGCAAAGTTTGGTGTCAATTAGGGGTGACCCCGAATAGTCGAAGATTCGATGCTTCGATAGGAGGAGCCTGATTCGACTACCGATCTCATGGTCGAATCTTCGCAGAGGTGTTTTGAAACGAGGATCATGCCCCTTTGGCTATATGAGGGCGCTCAATTTCACATAGAACTAGCTTTTATGTCAATACGTTAATATTCAGCCTATTATGATAATGCTGTATATAAAAATGTGCAAAGAAAGAAGCTTTTAATAAATATTTTTTAACGTGCGTGAATAAATCCAAACACCCCGTGACAGATTTAAGTTTCACTTTCGATCCGTGACCGACAGAGGAGCGTCTTCGCGGCAAGGATTTAAATCTTTAACAATGTCTGGGATAAGAAAATCTAAAGTGTGGATGTACACCATCAGAAAGGATATTCTCCAAGGCTGGATTTAGCATCAGGAAAACCATTATCGCACTTCTGCCGGCCAACGTTAACACGTTTCACGCATAGACTGGGTTTCACGTTAGAATGTATTTTATCCGCGCGCACAATTTGAAAAGACTCCAACGGACACAGACAGAGTGAAAGACTGGATTTGTTCTCGCGATCAGGTCGGGTACAAGTGATTTCAAAACTTTTCAGCCGGTTCTAATTTGATTTTTGGATGCTGTGAACATTTTTAGCTAACAAGACTGCCTCCAGTTTAGCATTTATTGTTGTTTCTGCAGTTAAAAAGACAAAGTTGAAAATTCTGGCTACTATCGTTATTTTAATAATTTCTTTATTTTTATTTTATTTATTAATCTGTCAAGGTTATCTAATCTAACTATTTGTGGCTTGTGTTTTGAATATATGTTCCCCTGCACTTTAGGCATTTTGCACACATTTGCTCCTCATCTTGTGACTTGATTCTAATTTATTTCGTTTTGTATTTTTTATTTATTAGAAAGGTATAGGCCTATTCTGTTCTAATTTAATTTTAGTAAATTAATTGTTTATTTTTTCGGTGCATCGATGTTGTGCTGTAGGCTGGCCTGCTCGCACAGGTAATTTAGCCGATTTAATTTGATTTGCATGTGAAATGCAAATCCTGTCTGCAGTGTGGCCTTTCTGGAGTTATGTTATTTCTTAGTTTTATTGATCCAAAATGTTTTTATACATTTTCTTCTATATCTTTGTGTGATTTTCTGTACATCGCGGCTTTGAAACGTTAAAGCCCCGTCCCCATACACATGATTCGACTATTAGTCGACTATAGGCAAGACATGACGATTCTGATTCGACTATGAAAATCCATAGTCGGGGACAGCCCTAGTGTCAATATACCAAATCACTGGAGAAATACCGCATCAGAGATGTTTTGGCATCAAGCCATCAATTTTGTTGATCAGGTATAAGAAAATGGTTTGTCTATTGACAAAATCCACAACTTTTTGCCAGCATGGTCTGAAAGATGATCTGACTCGAATTTGGGGAAAATTGGACAAACGGTCTAGGAATTCGAAAAAGTAGGTTTTTAACGAAAATCAAAAAATCTCAGCCAGAAAGTTTGACCGACTATGGCAAAATTGGTATCTATGTTTTTGGCATGACCTAAGGAATCTAATAAGACCAGTTTCATTACAATTGGCAAAACTAATTAAAAACCAACTGTCTTGAAACTATTTGAGTACCTTGAGGGAACGGTGCTGATTGCACATACCGAGTTTCTTAACGGTTTATAAAAGTTTATAAAATATAGCAAATATAGCATGCTTCACCGAACCTACAGAGACCAGTTTTGTGATTTTTGGCCAAACTATTCAGAAGTTAAGCAAAAATTTTCATATCTCCTGACCACTAGGTGTCACTGCGCCAAAACTGTGCAAGTACCCTCAGGTCATGGTCAACCAAGGACACCAAGTTGGATTGAGCGATTACATGAAACATGATGCATTACGTTAAGTTGTACTGTTTCTTTTAGCATACCTTCTGATGTTCATTCATGTTTATTTTGTGTTTTCATGTTTATGCTACAACTAGTAGTAAAGTCGAAGAGATCAGTTCATGTGTGCTCTATCTGTGCTGGCACTTCGCTTGAACTGAGGCACTACAGCAGTCTGTCATGCCACATTAAAGTGCGCAAAAATAGTATTGTTTTTTTGAATTTCATTATAAAACTGACAGAATTTGAAAACTGAGACTTTGTTTCATATCAAAATTAACAAAAGCACAAAGCTTATTGCAATTTATTGGAATGGATGCATGCCTAATGTCATTCATAAATTTTCTAGTACATTAATCATTTAGCAAACACTTATCCAAAGCGCCTTACATACCATTGCCCTATTATTGCTTCGATTGCTTCTATTGTTCTCCTCATTTTAAGTGCTGTGACTAGTTCCAGTTAGTCTAGCACAGTACACGTAGGAAGGTGTTGTTTTTTGTTGTTTGTTTTTTTGGTTGCACTTTATTTTACAGTACGTGCACTTATATAAGTACTTGGAGTACTTACCCAAGAAAGTACTGGGTAATATAAGGTAACTACATGGGCTAAGGTTAAGTTTAGGGGTGGGGAGTAAATAATATAAAAATTGTATGTAACTAATACAATCCAGTATTATAGTCTCCTCCATGTTTTCTGAAACCGCGGCGAAACAGCTCAGTGAAATATTCTAGAACACGCAAAAACAGCAAGACTTTGGGTGTACAAGCACTGCTTAAGCGCTGCCAAACTGCCTGTGATTTTCCATGTGCATTTCATCGACATTGACATTTGTGACTGGCGCATCCCGCGTGAAATGGCCTGTAGTTAGAGTCGCATGTGCCAACGTTGCATTTGTACTGTAAAAGCTAATGCTTCCTGGAAAACAAAGGACCTCCAACTCACCTACTCATCTACTAAACTAAAACAAGAGTTTTAAACTTTGAAGGGTGTGTGTAAATGTAAAAACAATGTGTGTACCTGATCACAAAAGTTGGAAAAGTCAAGACTGGTCACAAAAGACACAGGAAGTGAAAGTTAATACCAGGTGTATACAGCGATGTCTCTCACCAAAGCACTTGTGATCTAATCACCCGAGACGGATGATGATGATACAAAATATAAAACAACAGTGCCAGAAAGATAAAAAGAGAAAGAGCACTTACTGCAGGTCCCCCCACTGAACATAGGCACTGTCTCAAACACCATCTTGTGAAAGAGCAAGGCCACAGGTTTGTACTCGAGCTTATTCTTCAGAAGGTAGCTATAGTAGTACACATATCGCCTCTGACTGGGAATAGTCACTCCCTGTGAAATAGAAAACCACAGCGTTAATGCAAACATCTCCTCCGTGGCCTGAACAACACCAGATTTGAGTCATTAAAGGCAACATGACACATTTGAAACAACGGTTCTACAGGGGAGTTATTTTGGCTCCCCAAAGAACATTTTAATCTAAAGAACCTTTTGTGCAATGGAAAGGTTTCATAGATGTTAAAGTTTCTTCATGGAACCACTGATGCCAATAAAGAACCTTTATTTTGTATAATAAGTGTAGGGAGCAACATTTGGGTTCCAGGATTAAAAATCCCATTCTTTTTCTCCATAGGGGAACTGATTCACACAGGACTTTGTAAGACTATGGGGTGTGGACCTCTATCCCTCTAGTGAACATTTTTGTACATTTTAAAATCTAATGCATCAATCTGGCACACTTTGAGAATTTAGAATTAAGCGCTCCAAACCATGTTCAGTGCGCAAATTGAGCAGAAAAAAAAAAAAACCTGTACCTGGACTTTAAAGTGGACTTAAAGTCCCCGTGAACCGGAAGTTGCAAACGACTTTTCTCCAGTGTTGTGACGTATTTCCAAGTGAAACGGAATATTGAACAGAGGGCAGGGTTTTACTTTAGCGCTCCTCCTCTCCATCTCTGCTCATAGCAGACTAACAGTTTGAGGGGAGTGGTTAAGCGTTTTCAACCCAAGCCGTCAAATTGACGTCATCAGAAAAGGAACGCCATTCCAGACTGGAAGTAACTTTACAGATTTTGATTAAAGATTGCCATGGCAAAAAAAATAAAATTCTGTGTATTAACTTGCACGGATTAATTGTACACCACAAGACTAGTATATGCACTAACAAAGTAAATAGGGTCAATTTTGATTTCATGTCGACTTTAATCCTCCTTTAGTTGTGATAGTGTCTCAGTCAACATTATTCATACTGGTGTTTTAGTAAGCCAAACAATTAGAATATATTATTAATAATAATAATAATAATAATACTTTTATCATATTATTAACCCATAAGACAGCAACCTGTGCATATGTCAAACAAATGCACTGTAAAATAAATGCAAATGAAAGATTAAGCACATTTAGGAAAGTACAATACTTTTGTCTTAATTTCTTCACTTGCAAGAGATAAACACTTGAGCTTTTATCTTGCTGGGAAACTGTAGTTGAGCTTTTATTTTGGCAGAAAACTGCAATTCTTATGAAAACAGGTTTATAAACATCTTATTACAAATCTAGTGAAATGCTGCAATCATCTATCCACAAAAATTCTAGAAATTATGCAAATGTGAAAATGCATAAACGGTTCCTGTTGAGTTCCCAAATGGATGCTAAACTCACATCACATGCAGAGATGAGGTTTGCTGAATTTCACTGTGAACCGAACCACTCCGAGATGGAGAGAAAAGCCCAACAGACTATACACTTTTTTGAAAGGGCACTAAGCCATATCAAGCTTTCAATTTTTATTCAATTGACAAGATACTTTGCCAAAGCAAAAGCAAAAAATAAAAGTTAGAGATCTGTTATATTATTATAAGAAGTTTATGAAAATCAAGTTTTTAAAGTTGTTAATATGTCTATTACTACTGGTGTGGTGTTTTTAATATGCTTTAAGACAAACCATGTGCAATGAAATGCACAATAGCATCTGTCAACATCACTGCTGAGTATTTTCTCTTAAAACTGCAGTGTATCAAAGACAGCCTCAAAAATTTGAAACCACCACTCTCTCCCATCATCACAAACTTGTAACCAATCCCGTCAATGTGTGGGGGCGGGGCTTTATCTATAATTTCTAGGAATGCTGATTTTTAGAAGGTAGCTGTCTGACTCTGAGATAGCGAATGGGAACATGGCTTGCGCAACATTAGCAAAACATTATTAGCTGTTTGAAAACTTAGTCAAGCCAAAGGCTAATCCTATCAATAACTGTTATGTGTCAACTTTTATTCAAATTCTGAATGGATTATATATAGCCTAGTTACAAAAAGTTATTCAGTCAAGAGAAATGTTATTTTCTTTGTCTTTTGTCCTTTGATTAACACAGCAATAGGAAAATCCACCAATAAAGAGCTTATGCACGGATGCATTTACTATTCAGTATTAACATACAAAAAAAAAACAAAAAAAAACACATTTCATTTGCATTTCACAAAACCCACAACTCTGCACCAAAATTCAGGCCCTGTAACACCAGCACTATTTAACCGGATCAAATTAAACGAGTGAGTGAGTGGAGGCGGGTGTGAGTCAATTTGTCGTCGGAGAGAAGACAAGAGTGAGAACACCCAGCTGGTATCAGTGTATCGATACTGCAGAAAATGAGTAGTGGAAAAGGAGTATTGGAATGGTTTCAGATATTTCAGTATCAATACATTTTGAAAAATCTGTATTTTTGACAACAGCATATACTAAAAGCAAGGGTGTAGAGTTAAATTCAAACTATTTTAAGGCATGAAGTTCAGTTCAACTGTGGCAGGACAGATTATAGTACGGTGGCCCGCCAGAATCTAGATAACGAATATGAAACACTGATAACTTAAACCTTTAAAGACACACCTACTGTGAGCTATGAGGTTGTTAATTGATGGTACATGTTGTGTTGAAGCCCTTTGGTCTGATTTTCAAATACTTTTTGGCTTGTGATTCACTACGTAGCTGGTTGGGCTGATACATGGTTTAGAACTCTTTAACGAAGACTTTCTATGAGAAAAACACTTCCAGAACAAAGGCCACTGAAAATGTTGGGGGGCACTGTTGCATTTTACAGAAGAATACTCAGGGGGAAAGGATGTAGGTAGGGGGATTTTTTATCATTGGGACTATGGACTGAAACGTATTAGGCTATGATATTATTAATAGATAATTCTTATACAACAGCCTTGGTGTAACTATATCAGTGCCCAAAAACATTACAATTTGATGAGACTGAACATATTTTCTTCTCTTTCAGTAAGACTAGGGACATAACTGATATGTGATATACAGTCTATAATGACATCACATAGAGCTTGTGGTGTTGTCATTTTAGATAATCAAAACAGGTTCTAACAGCCCTTGGACTATGACAACTGATTCTTTAAAATGATAAAATATATCAAAACATTTGACCTTGTGATTTACATTTCTATACAAAAACTTGAATGAGAACAGTTTTTTGGAAAAGGAAACAAAGCAAAAATATATACTTCACCTTCTTGTCTCTGGTTCTAACTTCACCATAAAAGTCCAGAGCCTCTTGTGCTTTTTTGAATTTGCCTCGGTGTAACAAGTACGCACAAATCATGACACCCGTACGTCCCTTTCCAGCTTTGCAGTGAATGGCAGCCACATGATTGTCATTTTCACTGAGCCACTTATCCAGATCTTCACAGAAAGGCTTAATAAGCTCTAGCTGAGGAGGATTGTGGTCTTCAAATGGATACTGTGCAACTACAAGAGAGAAATAAAGAGTTAATTAAGAGACCTTCATTATCATCACCACACAAAAAAAAGATCACATTTCAGAGCCATCTGTAAAGAGCCGATTTCTGCAATCCGAGCATCTTACCTCTGCAGTTAAATTTGGCAGTATCATAATGTCTTTCTGCACATCTAAACAATACAAAGAAAAACAGATGAGTACAAAAGTTCGATGTAACACTTTTCTGCAAAGAACTTTGAATCAATGCCAAAACCAACAGAACACTCTCAACTAAATAACAGAACTATTTGCAATGACAATGCACTCCATTCACAACGATCAGCTTCAATTGAACATGAATTGCAGCTTTTTTGCTTTTATAACATCAAACTGGAAGAAATGTTCCATCAGTAAAATCCATTCAATGAAAACCCATTTACAAAACTCAGGTTTTTTGAAACACACTTACAGATTATATATCTTGTAATGATTTTTATGCTTTGAGTCCAAGAATCTGCAGAAAGAGAACAAAAACATTGTTAATTTTCATTAAAGGGGGGGGTGAAATGCTATTTCATGCATACTGAGTTTTTTACACTGTTAAAGAGTTGGATTCCCATGCTAAACATGGACAAAGTTTCAAAAATTAAGTTGTACGTTTGATGGAGTATTTCTGTGCCAAAAATACTCCTTCCGGTTTGTCACAAGTTTCGGAAAGTTATATATTATCCTTATAGGGTGCTAAGGGCACTTCTCCCGGAAGGGCGCGCGCGCACCCGTAGACCAGAGCGAGAGAGCGAAAGCAGTACGCCCATCAAAGCGCTGTGCTCGCTGCAGTCACAGGACTTTGTTTGTTCCCTGCATTTCGACGATGATTGTTTTATAAACAAGGCCCAGTTCGACGCCGGATTTGCAGATCATCTAATGCTTAAGGATGGAGCAGTCCCAACGATAAAGGTTCACGGTCGTGCGTTGGAACCGCAGGCGGTGAGTAAAACTGCTTCAAATGTCTGTGTGTTGTTAGCTATCGGCGCGTAAGCACAGCTTTAGCTCCGCCCACACGGCACGCCTCCAGCCGCTCGTTTTTTTCCGGAAAGACTCGGTACAGCCTAGCTTTCTTTTATAAATATAATAAAACTAAAGACTTTTTGGAGATATGAAGGATGCAATACTACTCTATAGGTACTCAAGACTAACATAAGATTGACTGAAACTGAGTGTTTAAAGGAATAGTTCGCCCTTAAATTAAAATCCTGTCTTTAATTACTCTCCTTCATGTTCCAATATTATTTCAATGAATCTGATAGATTTATGTCCCTCCACCAAAACTGATGCTTCAAAAGGTTAATAAATTCAAGCTTGAACACGCTTGCATGACATTCAAGTCGGTGGAGACTTTAAATGAATCATGATACGCGTTTTAAACAGCAGGGGCACTGAAGCTGTATTCGGTGACATCCCTTCACAGACACGATAGCAGCGAGCAAGTTGTAGCGTAGCATTAAACGGTAGATGTTGACGTTGAGGATGCCCCATCCTCATTCAAATCTGAGGCGTGGCAGCATTTTGACTTTCCGAAGACTAAAAATGAAACCGGTGAGGTGGTTACAGACAAAACAAAAACTGGGTGCAGAATACTGCAAGATGATGTTAATATACACTAACAGCACAACAAACATGATGCAGCATATAATGCAGAGTCTCCTCCATCTGTACGTAAAAAGCTATTAATAGGCCAGACCGGCAGATTTGCAGCAGCCCAACTCGCGAGAGCCACGGAGATCACATGGTGCTGTTTTCTGTCGTAGAAAGACCATCACGAGGATGTATTCCACAGACTGAAGATGAAAGCTGCTGACACGTGCCAGCTATTTCATTTATTTTACTTATTACTTTATTTCTTACTTTCTCTAAATGTTTTTACATACATTTTTTATTAATTTGTTGATTATTATGGCACATTTATTTTAATGCGTTTTATTTTTATAACTCTTGCAAGTGTAATGATACAAATTATAACAAATACAATGTTGCCCTTATAACAATGTAAAATCCCTGTCACTGCTGTACTTTTATTTCAGCTATTTCTCTGTGCAGGATGAGAGTGAGGAATGTGCCAGTGTCCGTTTAACAGAGCAGCCTCATGACCAGACAGACTGAGCTGAAACAACCTCCTGCCAAGAAAACAGCATTGGAAGATCCCCTTGGACGGACTTTTATGGGATTTGTTTTAAAATTTCTATTTAGTTTTATTATTTAACATAATATTTACATTTTTACAAAAGAAATGTGCAGCATTTTGTCTGAGAAATAAAAGGAAACTTTTTCATTTATAATTTGTCTTAAGTCTCTTTTTGCAAAAAAAAAAAAAAAAAAACTTTTTTTGAACCCAGTATCGTTGAATCGTATCGCATCGTGAGTTGAGTGAATTGTAACATCCCTACGGTTTATCATATAAAGCGATCGTGTCACTTCAGAAGATCTGAATTAAAACGCTCATATGGATTTCTTTTACAATCTCTTTATGAACATTTTGAACCATCAAAGGTTTGGTGGAATACTTTTTTAAATGTTGGGAATAAAATCTCTTAGGTTTAATTAAAGATATCTTCATGTTTCAAGATCAACAGAACTCTTATGGGTTTGGAATTAAATGAGTGTCTTTGCCAGACTATTTCAATACACACATAATTATGCCTAAAAAATAAATAAAAATATCTACAGGTAATTTCACCCATAAGTCTTGAGGCCAAAGTATACATATATATATATATATATATATTTTTTTTTTTTTAAGTTTATCTTTGTGTAAGCATACAGTGGAATGTATAGCCTTTCAAAGTATACTCCATTTGATAGCGTGAGTGAAAGCAGGCGGTCGATGCAAGCTCTTTGTGTCTGCACTATTTTTCTCCAGAAGTTATGACTGATAAAATATCTTTGTATTCTTTTAAACTTTACGGCTATCTCATAACCCTCACACAAGCACACAATGCTGGCGTCTTTTGTTGTTGAAATGGCGTCGGTATTTTGTTGTTCCGAGTTTTTTGTTTTTTTACTGTAAGTGTAAAACAACGGCCAGGGCTAGTGTGTTGACACCTTGTTAAACAACTGATTTGTGCAAAACAAATTCAAGTACACACGGTTACAAAAATGGGGCGGCACGCGTACCATTCTGATGATGACATTTCCATCACGCGCACTGTATGTGGACCCTTTTCATAAGCGTAAAAAAAAAAAAATCAGGGCTCGACATTAAGCCTTTTCATGTGCTTGTCCTTCAGATAAATAAATCGGTCTTTCACTTATCAAAGTAAAAAAGTTGCTTGTCCACAAAAAAATAGGATTTTTTGTGGTGTATATCTAATTTATTCTGAAGCAATATTCTCATCAGCTTTGACATATTTAAATATGCATATTTGTGCTAAAGGTATTTGTTTTTATCTTTATAAATTTTATTAAATGTGTTCTTAATGGTTTATATTTTAAATTCTTTGCATTTGCAAATTCTTTAAATTTGATCAATAAATTAAATGATACACTATAGGACTGTTCCCAATCAAATTAAATCATTTACACTGAAAAAATAATGCATGAAATAATGTTATGATATTGTTTTAAATATTTTTTGAAAATACAAATAAGAAATGTAGGGGAAAAATATATACTTTTAAACTAAACTGGTAGTAGGTGGCGGCAAGTGATCGTTTTAATGAGTGAGTCATTGAATCAGTTGTTTATGGATGGCTCATTGAATATTTGACAAACAATTTGTTTAAAACGTTGAATCATTCAGTAATGAAAACAGTGTTGCTGTGAGATGCACTATGATTCTGCTGAAATCTTTATTTGGAACTATTTTCGCTGCTGAAACAAAACAAAAACACGTCAATATTGTGTCTAAAATGTAAGTGACTTATACACTACTTGTTTATTGAAGTGTCGAATTAAATCAGTGTCACATTTTCAATCGTGATGTATTCAGGAAAACAGCACTCTTGGCCGTGTGATGTTGCTTAACTCCTATCATGTTATAAATATAAAAACTCAATTTTTTTCAAGTATTTTAACAGAGTTTATTTGTGTGTGCTGGTCTCATTTTTTCAATTTCTCCTCGAGAGGCTGCGATAGCCTTAACAGCACAACCTAGTTACCGTCAGTACATTATAGCTACATTATATATTATTATCCACTATCGATCGCCACTTACACTACGTGTAATACAATTAGAGTCAGAGTCATTCTCACGTTTTGGTGATTCCCTAGTTCTTTTTTTTTGTTATTGACGTTTTAATCAGGCTTGTCCGGTCAGGCAAGTGAAATTCTCTTTCACTTGCCTCTTCAAAAAAAATCAACTTGTCCCAGACAAGCGTTAATGTCGAGCCCTGTACACTTTAGCCATTAGTCAAATGTCACCGAGCAACTATGGATGACTAGAATAAAATGTCTAATGACCTTAATTGTTGGGACGAAATTATGCAAAACCATTATTTTAACCTGAAAAGATCACAACAGACAAGGCTAATATTTACTCTAAACCGATTTACATCACAAATGCATTAATTCATTTGACTGTGGAATGGCATAATTTGAATGACACACTGCCTACCATTAGTTACACATTTTTTTAAACGTCAATGAATGTGACCACGACAATGCAAAGTCAAAGCAGTGTAAGAGGTTTAGGATGCATGGTGTGACAGGCCTAGTCCAACACAGCTGTAAATATCAGCTTTAGCTTTTTTTTTTTTTTTTTTTTGCTACAACATGGGTTGTAAATGTTAAAAGTGACTCACAGACATGGAAAGGTTATACTGACTAAACCTCCAGAGACAAAACACAAAGTGAATACTTACCTTACGACGTCGTCTATGTTGTTTCTGTAGACACCCTCAAGTCTTTCAGCCGGAAAACCCATTGCTATAATATTGGGGTATATATCTGGACAGCAAAGTTAAGGAAATCTAGAGAAGTCTTACTAGGGAAACTGATGTGGACAAAAAAAAAAAAAAAAGCATACAATCATCTGACTAAACATGAAACTATTTATACAGTTCACTGGCTGATTGTCTTAAACATTTATAACAACTATTTAAACACAGAAATTGTATCCAAAACTCTGAGGCGATATTAGTGAACAATGCAGAGCGGCAAAATGATGCCACAAGGAGCAAGGAAACTAACAAACATCAAACCCCGGTTTCAGCTGAGAACTTCAGCATTTCCACTAAAGCAACGCTTTACTTTTTAGTTGTGCAATGAGAGCTCAGATAACAGAATTCTGGGTAATATAGAACAGATGGCTCTCGCTGTAAGAGACCAATGCATAGACCTCTAACCCAGAGGGCCACACAGGGGCACTAAATAAATCACACTGTGCCTCAGCCCAGTCTGGAATCACTTTCCTTCCTCACCTTTCCATAACGAGTGCATCACTCCTTCGGCCTGACATACACGTGCAGATCTTTATTAATAAAGACAATCTAATAAGTCTCTGATACAGCAGACAAATTACATACCTGAGAGTAGCAGAGAAATTCTAATAATGTCTATCAATAAGAGACAAGAGACTCACAATTGTTACATCAACTTCAAAATGTAACTTTGGAAATGCAACTAAAATATTAGTTGTTAGATGATTCATGATCACCATCCAAATTTGTATCTCTTTTTTTCTTTTTCTTTTTTTTCCCGCTCCAATGATAAAATCAATCGATGATTTCTGACAGAATGCTCTTTAAAGAAAAATTTTAACATCTGGTCTGGAGTAGATTATGGTAAGAAACATCTTCCTGTGTTCTCGGATGGTGTACCATGTGGTTCTCACTCCTGATCTGGCAAACGTGAGCTCAGAGATGGTGCGATTCTTACAAGACAGAGGTCTTTAAAGGCCGTGTTTTTAAATATATAAATGTCCATCAGGTTATAAACAGTAAAATGGTTAGGATTCACATACCCATGACACAGATAATATTATGCATGTTAACTTGTAAAACGTGCTATGGGTCTGCATTTTTAATGGTCCAGAAGCCAAAAGGCTTCTTTGAACCAAATTCTGAAATCCACTGAACAGTAAACATCAGATCTGGTCAAATTCAAGCAATCGGGATATTCATCAATATCACCAATGTGCTTCTCTCTTTTAAAAAGCTTGCTATATACATTTTCAGACCAAAATATGCAGAAACATGCACAAAGACTTCTAGCTTACAAAGATATGTGCACAAAATTATCCAAATTCAAATCAGCATGACCTTTTTCAGTCATTGTTGTGAGTTTGAGTTACCAAATTAACATTATCTGTATGCCATGATTGAGTCTATAGCAATATAATGTCAAGCTATTATTTCAAATATGTAAGTAATCATTTAGGCTATTAAATTATAATTTAATTTAAATTATAAATCTATTAATAATGAATAAATGGGTCACTGTATGCCATGATTGAGTCTATAGCAATATAATGTCAAGCTATTATTTCAGATATGCAAGTAATCATTTAGGCTATTAAATAATATTTTTTTAATGAAAATTATAAATCTATTAATAACGAATAAATGGGTCAGTTTTTGCAGTGGAGTCAGTGAAAATCCTGGCAGGGCAAATAGAAGTTATTATTTTAAAAATCCTTATTGTTGAGCTCTAGGCTATGTACATTTAAGAGCAATAGCTGTGCAGCGATCCTAAGGCCAGTTTCTCCATCCAGAGATGCTTTGTGCCAATTTTAATCTAATCTAGATACATTAACATGAGTCATAGAAAATTGTTTTTACGTTTAAGTCTGGTAAACATATTTAACGCCTTGCGATCATACACGTTTTATTTTATCAGTGTCCTGGACGGTGTTGCTTTTCAGTATCAATAAATTGGGACTGAAAGAATGAAGTCATTCAACATATATATTCTTTGAACAATCCTGTGGGAATTTAGAGGCCTGCATTCCACTTCAACTGTGTGTGTGTGTGCGTTTTAAACGCAATGAGTGCATGGCATGATGCAATGTGTCAATAAAGTGGGACCCAAACACCATCTGAGCAGAGGTGCAAATCAATGTCCATGCAATCAATTCATTCAGTTTACTCATGTAATACACTAAAGCTAAAGCAAAGTAACATCCTTGTTTAGTGTAAATACACTTAACATTACAAAATTCTTGAAAAAACATGCACCAAAGCATGCCAGATTGTTATAGTGCTATAGAAATAATAGCACCTCTTGAATGATTTTATTCTGCCCTCTAACTGTCCTTCCAGCCCTATTTCTTAATGTTTTACACCTGCCGTTCTTGTTTATAACAGGACAACAATGAGTAGGACAGTTAAGTGAACAGGACTAGAAGTGAACGTCAACGAGCATCTTCAATAACACCGAATCCTGCTTAAATAAAACAAGCTACTAAACCACTAATACTTTGCACTTTATCTTCAAGAATATAAAGCACCAAATCACCAACAATGTATCTGTGCTTTAAAGTCAAAAATGACATTGACATATGGCACATAACAGTGAACAGGCATCAATGACGTTTCTAAAATAAAGCGCAACAGAGGGAGTCCTCTTTAACAGGACTGCACGAATCCCTTTCCTGCGATTGCATTAAAAAAAAGACACTTCACATACAAAAGCGTTTCCTTTTGTTCGCAAACGGACTCGTTTTTGCTCAATCAAAACTAACCCAAGTTGAGCGCGAGATCTATTTTCTGCGAGCAGCTGATGCAATGGCTCTTTGTGTGACACTGCTTGTGCATTTCATCTAATCCATCGCATTATATAAGCCAGCAAGACCTCTACGCGACGCATCTTTTGTTTTAAACCCCCAAACTGCAGTTTGCGTGCGAGAAGCCTTGAGTTGAAATGCACGCGTTTTGTGAGCAGGATTAACAGATTCGCCGTCAATCGATATATCAGATTACGTAAGAAGGGGGCAAATGACATCTTACAACCTCGCTGGCGTTGATTTTATTGTAGTCTACACATGCAACTTGCGGACATGCCTAGAAAAACGTTACTAATGAAATAAGTGCGCGTGCAGTCTGTTGATTTTCTGTCTACTCGATAACTTGGTTAAATTGACAACTGACATGAATCTAAAAGGCGCTGACTTAGACTTGATCCAGTTACAAAAACCAATAGATCTAGATCACGTCAAGCTCCAGTCGCCGAGTAGGTGCCAGTACCAATAGTTTCAGCTAAGCAAAAAAAAAAAAAAAAAAAAAATTATATTCATTTAAAATAAACTTAATACTCATTTCCCCTGTATCTTCTGATGAAACGTCAGAGATTTCTCGATTTGGAACAAGATGCAAGCCATTACCTTCACCGCAGACACTGGTTTCTACACAATAGACAGAACAGGGACATTTGATTGATCAAAGAGGATACATGTCAAGTCCAAGTCGAACCCATCTTCCTGGTATCTCCTTTTGTTTCGACTGACAAATTCCTTTATGATCGCAGCCATTGCTGTGAAAGGAGTCTTTAAGGTTTTTAGTGTGAGAGGGAGTATTGTTGCTTTCCGACGATACGTCGTCTTTATGCTCTGCTGGTTTCGCAGTCCCCCTGCTAGCTAGAATGGAGTCTGCTGTGGCTCTCTCATCAAGGGCCTCGCTCCAAACCACCACAGGCCCGGCTTCCAAAATGCCCTCCTCGACTCAGACGAGCCCCGGGTGAAACGATAAGCAACTTCCCACGTCTCGAATTGCAGAATTTCTAGAGCACGACAAGTCTCTGGTCGCACCGTAGCCGCCGTGATTGAGCGCAAAGGCGGAGAGAGGATCCTCTCCGGGCGCTTCACGGTTGTCAGAACCCCGCTCGCACTCAGCTCGCGCTCCGTCTAGCCGCTAGCTTCAACGGCTAGCGCACTAGCTCGTCTACACATCCTTAAAAAATAAAAGCCATCGAACATACAACAATCCACGATACCCAGGTCCCAACACATACATGAAAGGTGACAGCCTCCACCAAGAAATTAAAAACTCGATTTTTTAAATGTCGCGTAGGGGCGGTCTCCAGTCCGGTCCTTTTCATTCACTTCTCCCCTGTTAAACTCTCAAACTTCCATCATGGCTTCCCATTGAAAAAGGTGACGTTCAGACAACATATTCATCCGCTGTGACAAATAGTTCCAATAATGCAGCATTTTATAATTATGCCAATGCTTTTTCTGTAGCCTTTTTCAGAATATAAATACACAAATTATTAGGTACACACCAGTTATGACATTAAATTAATAAATACGTTAACTATTTTGTATGGGTACAGCAAGCGGAAGAATACAGACAGAGCACAATCGGACTACTTTTTGTTCCAGGGTCACGTGTGTACAGAAATGAGGGAAGTTTCCAATATTTTATATCAGATTTCAATTTAGTAATGTAGTTATTTCGCACCGGCATTCTCGTTTCGTTTAAAATAATTATTTATTGGTTTGGCACATCATGACTGAAAAGAACAACCTGTAGCTGTATTTTTAAAACACTGCTGTATACGGGGGAAATATCAGAATGCGTCTAGTTACCCCCCTCACCAATGCCTCTACTACCCTGCAATAGAAGGCAGGAAATTACAGAAATGCTTACGCAAGCAGAAAAGTAAGTTACTGCATAAAGGCACAAGCACATCATTTGGCAATAATAAATGAAATTATAGAAATTAATTGCGCCAACGTACGATGCAAATTTAATGTAAACATGTTCCATTTGCTCAAATGTGCATTTTGCCCCCAAGGACGGAACGGAGGTGGAAAGTTCTAGCTGCGTTTCAGATTGAAAATCGTTATTGTACAGCGCCATCTGTCAGAAAAATCTAGAATGAAAATCCATGAATATTATTACAATGACATATTTGCTTTTACAGTTCAACCCTTTCTAAATTATCCTTCTTACGGAAATGTTAAGTAGCATAAAAAACCCTGTATAGATAGAAAGAATTTTCCATTTTTTTATAAAAATAAAAAGAGATCAGTTATTTAAAAAAAATAATTTGCTTCTGTATTGTATCTTGTTTGGATATAATAAATCTTACAATATATGAAAACCTCTCAAATTTATGCTCATATTTTGGTGTTTTATATTTGTACAGTAGCCATATTTGGTGCTGTTTCTAATGTATTTAGGCTATGTTGGATATGTCTGTTTTTTATTTATTTATTTATCTTATTCTTCTCTTATGGTAGGCCTATCTATATTTTTTATGCTTATTCCATTTGCCGTTGAATAATATCTTCCTGTATTCTTTGTTGGCTCTTCTTTGCCAGTAGAGGGTAGTGTTGGTGCGCAGAGTGCCTATGGTTATGTGTCTTGAAAGTTTGTAGCTTACTGTTTTGTGCATCCTGTATTTTGTACAGTCTATGCGTAAAACCGAATTTTGCCTGTCAATGAGGCAAATAGCATCATCATATAACCCACATTTCATGTATTTAGGCTTACTTAACCATTCTTCCAACGTACTGAAGAGAAAATAAGTAGCTATTCGTATCTTTATAAAAGTTCACAATGTTATTGCAGATGAAATAGCCTATAACACAACACTATTAAATATATATGTTTTTTTTAATTAAATAAATATCTTATCAGTGTTTTTGTCTGAATAGTTTTCCCTATTTACAGCATTCAAACAGAAAGGGCAAACTCATATTTCCAAAGGGCCCATCACTAGGTGACCAGGATTGGTTGATTAAAGAGAAGCTGTCGTTCCCTTTCGAGAACTTGTCTCTTGTATTGAGTATACACTTATGGGAAAACTCCTTCTCTCGAGAATATTGAAGCCTTTATTTTAAAACGCAGTGCAGCTGCACAGCAAGCACAGAGCAGAGCAATGAGCGACCTGCAGCTAAGCAGTGCAGCGGACATGAAGGGGTGCAACATGAAGCCTCTGCATGACGCAGATGGACACAGAGAGTGTGCTTCGTGCCTGGGACCTCACCATGCGGAAGCTGCACTCTGCAAAGGCGGCTGCTCTCACTGTGAGAGTATGCCGATCTCCACGCTGCGCTCACGGCTAGCCCTCTTCTCAGAGGGCGACCCCGCCCTTTGCGATCTCCCGTTTCCTTACTTCCTCGAACCGCAGAGGATGCCTGAGCGAACCGAGATGAGTGAGCCCATTGGATAGAGATTGGATAGAGATCCAAGGCGGCTCATCAATCTAAACCCTGCAGAACCACCTCAGCTCTCACTGGCCGAGCCTACACCTCCGCTGGCCAGGCTGCATCGGCCCTGCACACCATGGCGGTCCTCCAGGTGTTCCAGGCCAAACTCCTCCGCTCCATGGACGAGTCTGGACCGGACCCCGAGGCTTTTAGGGACCTGCACAGCACTACTGATCTAGCCCTGCGCACCACTAAGACCACCGCCCAGGCAATTGGAAGGAGTATGGCCAGTTTGGTTGTGCTAGACTGGTACCAGTCGGGTGTAAACTTGGGTGTGGTCTCAAGGAGAAAGGTGATTTCAACAGATGCCTCCAACCTGGTCGAGACCGGAGAAATTGGACCTTGACCCCTATTCAAGTCAAGTGCACACTGGTACTTTACTTTCTCCAAGAGCTATTGGATGCGGGTCACACCCCCTCCACGCTCCAAGTATATGTGGCGGCCATAGCAGCCTTCCATGCCCCTGTGGCCGGCCAATCACTGGGAAAGAACGACCTCGTTGTGCGCTTCCTCAAAGGCCCTTCCTATACCTGCCTGGGACCTTTCCACGGTCCTCAGGGCCCTGAAGGGACCCCCTTTCGAGCCGCTTCAGTCGGCTGGCCTTAAGACCGCATTCCTGCTTAAGACCGCACTCCTGCTAGCCCTAGCATCAGTCAAGCGAGTGGGTGATTTGTAAGCGTTCTCTATGAGCACTTCCTGCCTTGAGTTCAGGCCCAACGACTCTAAAGTCGTCCTCAGGCCAAGGCATGGTTATGTTCCTAAAGTACTCTCGACTCCGTTCAGAGCTCAGGTCATTTCGCTATCGGCTCTTCCCCCATCGGAAGACGATAGAGACGTGACTCTACTCTGCCCTGTTAGGGCCCTTAGAGTCTATTTAGAGCGTTCTGCCCTGTTCAGGCAGTCGGAACAGCTCTTCGTATGCTTCGGCAGCCGCACCAAATGGCTCCCTACCAGGTCACTAAGCAGAGACTATCACGATGGATAGTAGACGCTATCGCTTTAGCCTACGCATCTATGGGCCTCCAATGCTCCATAGGCGTTAGGGCTCATTCCACGAGAGGAATGGCCTCTTTATGGGCCTGGTCCAGTGGTATATCAATTGAAGACATTTGGGCGTCGGCCAGCTAGTCGTCCACATTTGTGAGATTTTATAACTTAGAGGTTCCTGCTCTGCAGGCACGAGTTCTTTCCGTATAAAAGGCTTTGGCCCCGGAAGGGCCCAAGCCTCTAGTTACTCCTCTGTGGGGCCCGACATGGTCTGGTCCCCATTAGATTCTGACTTTTTGCTCTACTATTAACCTCGGGCTTCTCAGCCCTAGGTGATAGTGTAGGGCGAAGTTGTTAAGCTAATAGCGCAGTGTTTCAAAATGGGTTCCCATAAGCGTATAGCTACGCAATACAAGAGACCGTTCTCGAAAGGGAACGTACTCAGTTACTATCGTAACCTCGGTTTCCTGAGAGTAAGGGAACGAGTATTGCGTAGCCTGCCGTGCTATGACGTTTGGTTCAGGTGCTTTTGCCTCAGTCGATTTAAACCTGATTCCTATGGCGAAATGGTCATGGTCCACGCCCATTTTGGCAGGCTTTGGCGCGCGTGCAAGATGCTTTAATTCGTTTGCGCGCATCAGCCGCTTCACCATAGGTTCGTGCAGTTCCCGCAGCACAGCCAATGAGTGCGCTAGTCAGCTCTGCTCTGTGCTCGCTGTGCAGCTGCACTGCATTTTTTAATAAAGGCTTCAATATGCTCGAGAAAAGGAGGTTTCCCATAAGCGTATAGCTACGCAATACTCGTTCCCTTACTCTCAGGGAACCGAGGTTACGATAGTAACCAAGTACATTTTTAATCAACATTTCCAAACCCACTACATTTCTGGTAAGTAATCTTTTATGAAGAGTTTCAGTCTATATCTTTTTGACCCCAAATGATGGTTTCAGATTTTTTTTTCTTCATCTAAATGGCATGAGACTTGATGTTGGTTGATACTAGCTAAAAATTATGCTATTTAGTTGTAGCTATGTTAGCGTGGAAAAAAAGGCCCTCTCAGGATGTTCGATGTCTCCCAAATCCCCACACAATAAAATGTGATTTTGTAACATAATCTCTTTTATTTTTAAACAAATTTAATATCACTCCCTTATTAATGAACATTTTACATTATTTTTTTTACTCTACATTTGTGCAGTGTGTAGGTATTTTTAAAATTTATATAAATAATTTTTATTTTTTTTATATATATAGGATGAATAGGGACATTTGTCAAATATAAAAAAATCAACCACAACACAGAACACAAATACACAGAAGTGAAGTGACAACCCTGCAGCACATCCACTAGTGGAACGCTCGTGCTCACACACACACACACACACACACACACACACACACACACACACACACACCTCCACCCCCCACAAACAGCCCCGACCCCCCAAAATCACCCATAGACATCAATGGGAGACTATAAAAAATAGCTTTTTGTTAAATCATTTGTCACAAAAGTTACAATGCAGAAAACACAAAAACAATTAGGAGGCGTATACCACAACATATCCCTGATGGAGTAAACACACACAACTTTTTTTTTTCAACATGTCAAGCTCAAGTCATTATGCCTGCTACATACTTCAGATTTCGGCAATCCTATAAAGTCATTACAAATCACACTGTACGACATGGATCTTATAAACTTGGGTACGATGTATGTACTGTACGATGATAACACCTATTGAAACATAGGCGTCGTAACGCAAGTTAGTATAGAAGAATAAAATGTCATCAGGATGCGATAGCGGCAAACAAATAGAGTGGTGCAGGTATGACATCAATTTGTAGTCCAAAACACGGAAACGAGTTAGCATTTTAGCACTTGCGGTTCCATCGTCCCAAAGTCTATGGGTTTTTTTAATGGGATTTTGGTTAAATGGCTGAAATAAGGTCTGTGCTGAACACAAGCTCAAGACACTTTCACGTTTTATTCTGCAACATAAAATACATCAGTATTACCCCTCTCATGATTTTTTTAAGCTGTTACGTGTCTTGAAAAAGGTTGTCGCTAACAAGTGGCTAAATAGGACTACATAGGCTGTCGGGGAGATTAAGTGAAAAAAGTGAAAGTCCTCTGACATGTCCTCTGCATTTAACCCATCCAAGTTAGTGCGCACACATTAGGAGTAGTGAGTAGTGAACACACACACTGCAAACCGTAAGACACCCGGAGCAGTGGGCAGCCATTATACTGTGGTGCCCAGGGAGCGATTAGGGGTTTGTTGCCTTGCTCAAGGGCACCTCAGTCATTTCCTGCTGGTAATGGAATCGAAACCACAACCTTCGGGTTACTAGTTGGACTCGCTAAACATGAAAAAAAATACGTTGAACAAGTAAACTCAGTCCGCTTTTACAGCCTTGTTATGCTTATAATTAATTTTATAATAACTATTTTAAGTCAAACTTTCTGGGGAAAATGTTTTTAGATAAAACGTTGAAGTCATGGGACCGTGGTGTGGTTCATTTTAGCTTTAGCTTTAGCTAACCTTTAGCTTTTTACTTCTGGCAACTGCATTTAGGCATCAAAATTCATAAAAGTTGTGTTCATCTGTGAAAATGATCTTGATGGACAAAACGTGTAAGTATCATAGACTTTTGTTGATTACAGAGCTTTTTTTTTTTTTTTTTTTGATAATCCAAAAGCCTATGGGGAAATCCTGTTGGGTTTTTGTCGAGGGAACCAATGTGATGCTAACTGCCGGTTGGCCTACAAAGTGACGTCGTACCAGCACCACTCTATAGAGCAAGATGAATCGCACTTTGGCAATTCGTCCCCTTGGAATTATAAGGTTCTATCTGCGTTCTGAGCAGTTTTGAGATATTGAGCTTTAAAGTTTTTGCATTCCATTCGACTGTGTAGAAAGAACCTTTTTATTTTCTAAATAAAAAGTTCCAAAATGTACACAACTTAAAAAACAACATCACATAATGTAAAGAAGTGGTCACAGAATAAGAACATGTGAATAACTAAATTTTGACAAAAATGTCAGATAGAACCTTATAATTCCAAGGGGACGAATTGTGGATTTAATGTGTGCTGAAAAAAAGAGGAGGAAGTGAAAGAGGATAATATTGACACGGTCATGGCTAGGGAAAAGAGTCCGACTTTGCATGCCAATATTGCAAATGGAGCTTGAGGATTTGAGTTTTAGCGCCATGTCGCATTGATCAATACACCATGTCATGTTTCAGTTTTATTAGGGATGCACAATATATCGGCCACCATATTAGTATCAGCCAATATATGTTCATTTTTAATGTTATCGTTATTGGTTTGGTAAGAAATTTGTCTGAGATCTTAAAGCTGAAAAATAATGGATTATAAGATGAGACACTTCAGATGCGCACTGGTCGCCATGATGGTTTTAAATTGCTTGAAATATGATAGGAATCACTAGATGGAAGACTCATTGTAAAATAAACAAAGGGAAGTTGACTATCACTTCCTCCCATTGGGTGGGGGGGGGGACACTATAGTACACTCACAGCCTTAAATGTTATACTACAGCATATTCCAGTCAGTCACTCAACCTCTGTAATGATGCCTATACTGTTTCACTGGAGGATAGAAATGTAGCAATTGCATTATTTGGGGAATATAGAAATATATCTATTTTGGCTCTGCACAAGGTTATTGAAGGCAACAGTCAGGCAGGATATGCTATTGCTTCCTACAATAATAGTTTATGTGATCTGCAAGCTTATTCACAAGGTTCAAAGCAAAATGAACTCATGTCTCACACTGCACAGTGTGCACACCACCCACAGGGACAGACTTGAGGTGCGTTCCATTCGACCGTAAGCTGACTGCGAAGTGGACTTCACAGGGTATTCCGCCATCTTAAGTGAAATTCCAGTCCGAAGGGAGTGAACCAGTTCAGTTCAAAGGGTACTGCGAACACCATAAGGAATAATGGAACATCGACACATCACTCTACAGGAAGTTGATAGCAAAAATCGCAGCTGTCATAGCGCAATGCATCACCAGTCTGACTTCACGATGGAGCAGAGCCGTTGGAAGTGTTTTTAAACGGCTCTGTGCCAGAGGAGTTTACGAATGCATTTGAGTATTCATAAACATTTTGTTGCTGTTACAAACTAGAATATTTATGAATGGTTATGGCAATGAATGTTAAATTTGCATATTCTATTGTATGAATATGTAAACAAAGTAAAAGTGTTGAGAAGCAGCTGAGGCTCATTACTGTTTACTATGCTTCTGCGCATGGGAAAGAAAGTACACAAGATGAGACCGCTACAATTATTAAAGGGGTGGTTGATTATGATTTCACTTTTCTAACTTTAGTTAGTGTGTAATGTTGCTGTTTGAGCATAAACAACATCTGCAAAGTTCCAACGCTCAAAGTTCAAAGCAAAGGAAGATATTTGCTTTTAAAGAAATCGTTTTTTTAAGGACTACAACAAACACCACACAACATTCCTCCTAAAATTTACATAAACCCTGCCCCCGGGAACTCGATTTATAGATCATCATGACAGAATATGCTAATGCTGAGCTCGATCGGTTTCCGGGTCATAGGATGGAGGACGGAGGAGCGAGGAGCGAGGAGACGAGGAGGGATATTGAGAAGCACCCCTTGTCTGGTCCTTGTTTCACTAATTGTGCTCACCTGATCCTCATGCGCTCTGATCCCTTTATATTGTGCTCCTTTCACTTGTGTCTTTGCTGGTTTGTTGCATGTGTGAGATTTTTTTGCTTGTCTATTGATCTTTTTTTTTAGACAGTGTTTCCTGACAGTTCTAGTTTTTGCATTTTATTCTTTTGAGTTTACTGTAGTCTAGTTGTAGTCTTTTGCTCTAGGTTTCTTAAGCCTTATTTTTGGTCTCTATTTTGAAATAAAAAAAAATATATTTTTATTTTATTTTTCTCTGTTTGTAGTTCCAGTTATTTATTCTTAGTATTTTCCTTTTTGTTTATCATTGTTTTATTTTCTATCTGCAGTTAAATTAGCTTAAATTATTAACTTAACTTACCTTAAATTATCTTTCTCTCTTGTTGTGTTCGTTCCTGTCCTCCATCCTGATCCACCCTGGCTGCTGCTCCCTATACCAGGCAGTAAGACGGATACAGTTTCAGTTGCAGCTCAAAGTTTCAAGCCTCTGGTTCCTCAAACTACTGCCTGATTTCCAATGTTGTCATTATCTGGTGTTACTCCATCTCCTCGGTTCTTCTGCCTAGCTTTGCCAAGGTCGGATCTCATCATGTCTTCCCTTTCTCCTGTTGACTGCCCTGTCCTACAGTTTGGATTATCCTCACTCCTAACCATCACTATTGTGCCTTGTCTTGTCAATAAAATTAAATCCCTTGGTCATTCTGCATCTGGGTCCTCTTTCTCCATAAGACTGCCGTGACAAAGCCTGACACACAGGCAGAGAAACTCATGCGGCATGAGTGCAGAATGTGAAGCTTTCTGAATATGAGATGAATATTGCAGCTCATCTTGTGGATCCGTTGACTATGCAGGTGAGGAATGATGTCACCATCTGACTTTATTTACCAGTAGTTATTTGTCTCTAAAACAGTCTACTTTGTTTTGTTAAGAGAATGCAAGATAATTACACAAATCATTTGTGTGTCCACAGATTACATATGGCATGACATTGCAGGTCTGGATGAAGTCATAACTTAACTGAAAGAAACTGTTATACTTCCGATCGAGAAGAAGCATCTGTTTGAATGATCCAAAAAGCTAACAACTATGAACACTTTTCTATAAAGTGTTTCTAAGCTCAACTCCACACTTTATTCTGAGGTGGTTTGCCTGTCATCTTCTCAGGTGTGTTGCTGTATGGGCCTCCAGGCTGTGGGAAAACTCTTATAGCCAAAGCTACCGCCAAAGAAGCTGGATTCCGCTTCATCAACCTGCAGCCTTCCACTCTCACTGACAAATGGTACGGAGAGTCCCAGAAACTAGCCGCAGCCGTGTTTTCTCTGGCCATCAAGCTACAGCCCTCTGTTATCTTCATCGGTACCATACCATACCATCTTCTTCCACTTATCCGGGGCCGGGTCGCGGGGGCTGCAGTCTAAGCAGAGATGCCCAGACATCCCTCTCCCTAGACACTTCCTCCAGCTCTTCCGGGGGAACACCGAGGCGTTCCCAGGCCAGTTGGGAGACATAATCTCTCCAGCGTGTCCTAGGTCTTCCCCGGGGTCTCCTCCTAGTGGGACGCGCCCGGAACACCTTCCAGAACAGATGCCCGAGCCACCTCAGCTGACCCCTCTCAATGTGGAGGAGCAGCGGCTCTACTCTGAGCTCCTCCCGAGTGACCGAGCTTCTCACCCTATCTCTAAGGGATCGCCCAGCCACCCTGCGGAGAAAGCTCATTTCAGCCGCCTGTATCCGGGATCTTGTCCTTTCGGTCATGACCCAAAGCTCATGACCATAGGTGAGAGTAGGAATGTAGATTGACCGGTAAATCAAGAGCTTCGCCTTGCGGCTCAGCTCTTTCTTCACCAAGACAGACCGGTACATCGACCGCATTACTGCAGAAGCTGCACCGATCCGTCTGTCAATCTCCCGTTCCATCCTTCCCTCACTCGTGAACAAAACCCCAAGATACTTAAACTCCTCCACTTGAGGCAGGAACTCTCCACCAACCTGAAGTGGGCAAGCCACCCTTTTCCGACTGAGGACCATGGCCTCGGATTTGGAGGTGCTGATTCTTATCCCAGCCGCTTCACACTCGGCTGCAAACCGTCCCAGTGCATGCTGAAGGTCCTGGCTTGATGAAGCCAACACGACAACATCATCCGCAAAAAGCAGAGACGAAATCGTGTTGTCACCAAACCTGACACCCTCCGGCCCCTGGCTGCGCCTAGAAATTCTATCCATAAAAATTATGAACAGAACCGGCGACAAAGGGCAGCCCTGCCGGAGTCCAACATGCACCGGGAACAAGTCTGACTTACTGCCGGCAATGCGAACCAAGCTCCTGCTTCGGTCGTACAGGGACCGGACAGCCCTTAGCAAAGGACCCCAGACCCCATACTCCCGGAGTACCCTCCAAATCCACAAAGCACATGTGGACTGGTTGGGTAAACTCCCATGAACCCTCCAGCACCCTGTAGAGAGTATAGAGCTGGTCCAGGGTTCCACGGCCTGGACGAAAACCACACTGTTCCTCCTGAATCCGGGGTTCTACTATCAGCCGTATTCTCCCCTCCAGTACCCTGGCATAGACTTAGACTGAGAAGTGTGATCCCCCTGTAGTTGGAACACACCCTCCGGCCCCCCTTCTTAAAAAGAGGGACCACCACCTCGGTCTGCCATCCCAGAGGCACTGTCCCCGACCGCCACGCGATGCTGCAGAGGCGTGTCAGCCAAGACAGCCCCACAACATCCAGAGACTTGAGGTACTCAGGGCGGATCTCATCCACCCCCGGTGCCTTGCCACCGAGGAGTTTCTTAACTACCTCTGTGACTTCAGCTTGGGTGATGGACGAGTCCACCTCTGAGCCCTCAGCCTCTGCTTCCTCAATGGAAGACGTGACGGCGGGATTGAGGAGATCCTCGAAGTATTCCTTCCACCGTCCAACGACATCCCCAGTTGAGGTCAACAGCTCCCCACCTCTACTGTAGACAGTGTTGGTAGGGCACTGCTTCCCCCTTCTGAGGCGCTGGACGGTTTGCCAGAATCTCTTCGAGGCCAGCCGATAGTCCTTCTCCATGGCCTCACCGAACTCCTCCCAGGCCCGAGTTTTTGCCTCCACAACCACCCGGGCTGCAGTTCGCTTGGCCTGCTGGTACCCGTCAGCTGCCTCAGGAGTCCCACAAGCCAACCAGGCCCGATAGGACTCCTTCTTCAGCTTGACGGCATCCCTTACTTCCGGTGTCCACCACCGGGTTCGGGGATTGCCGCCGTGACAGGCACCAGAGACCTTACGGCCACAGCTCCGAGCGGCCGCTTCGACAATGGAGGTGGAAAACATGGTCCACTCGGACTCAATATCTCCAGCCTCCCTCGGGATCTGGTCGAAGCTCCGCCGGAGGTGGGAGTTGAAGATCTCTCTGACAGGAGACTCGGCCAAACGTTCCCAGCAAACCCTCACAGTACGCTTGGGTCTGCCGAGTCTGTCCAGCCTCCTCCCCCGCCATCGGATCCAACTCACTACCAGGTGGTGATCAGTTGACAGCTCCTCCCCTCTCTTTACCCGAGTGTCCAAGACATACGGCCGCAGGTCAGATGAAACGACCACAGAGTCGATCATCGACCTACGGCCTAGGGTGTCCTGGGGTGGTGTTCGTTATGGACAAACTGTAACTAGCACAGAAGTCCAATAACTGAACACCGCTCGGGTTCAGATCAGGGGGGCCGTTCCTCCCAATCACGCCCCTCCAGGTGTCATTGTCCCACGTGGGCGTCCCACGTCTCCCAGTAGAACGACGGAGTCCCCAGTCGGAGCACTTTCCAGCACCCCTCCCAGAGACCCCAAGAAGGCCGGGTACTCTGCACTGCCGTTTGGCCCGTAGGCACACACAACAGTGAGAGACCTATCCCCGACCCGTAGGCACAGGGAAACTCCAACACATGGCGGCTGAGCTGGGGGGCTATAAGCAAACCCACACCAGCCCGCTGCCTCTCACCATGGGCAACTCCAGAGTGGTGAAGAGTCCATCCTCTCTCAAGGAGTGTGGTTCCAGAGCCCAAGACGTGCGTAGAGGTGATCCCGACTATTTCTAGTCGGAACCTCTCTACCTCACGCACAATCTCAGGCTCCTTCCCCGCCAGCGAGGTGACGTTCCACGTCCCTAGAGCTAGTTTCCGTGTCCAGGGATCTTCGACTGCCACCCCCTTCCTCTCAGCACCGGCCCCTTACGGTCCCTCCTGCAGGTGGTGAGCCCACGGGAAGGCGGCCCCACGTCGCTCCTTCGGGCTGAGCCCGGCCGGACCCCGTGGTGGGAGGCCCGGTCACCAGGCGCTCGCATACGAGCCCCAACCCCAGGCCTGGCTCCAGGGTGGGGCCCCGGCTGTGCCATACCGGGCGACGTCACGGTCCTTGATTTAATTTGTCTCATAAGGGGGGTTTTGAACCACTCTTACTCTGACCCGTCGCCTAGGACCTGTTTGCCTTGGGAGACCCTACCAGGGGCATATAGCCCCGGACAACATAACCCCTCCACCACGTTAAGGTGGCAGTTCAAGGAGGGGATCTTCATTGGTGAGACTGGTAAATGCTTATGTTGATTTTTATGCTTTGCATTTCCTTCATCCACCCCTAATATTGACATCCCAGTAGTTCGTAATTTCATGCTTTGCTTTTGCTGTTCACTGCAATTTGCTGCTCCACTCTGACTGACGGAGTTACATTTTGCTCCAAAAAAGCTTCTTCCTGGTAGCTGCTAGAATTGATGGTGGCGAGGAACTGCCCCACAGATATGATTGTCAGTGCATGATGGAATTCCACTGGAGTTGGTACAGGATTTTTAAACCTCACACAGCTAAATGTATTTAAGGAAGTCTTGTAAACCTTGAAGTTAACCCAAACGTGTCTTCTTGTCAGTATGGCCTCCAGTTTGGCCAAAATTGATGTTGCCATTATCACCCCTGTTTGTAAAGGCTTCCAACTTGGGCTGCACGATTTGGGGAAATGTAATATTGCGATTATTGAGGTTGACTTGCTTGGTTCTTAAGGAAGATGCGCAACAACTAGAGGTGCACAGTGTTTTCAAAATAAAATAATATTTTTACAAAATGAAATAATTTCTTTGCATTGCTGCAAATTTGTTATTGTCTCAATAGTACAGCTAAATAAAATAATTATAACAAATAAGAAAATTTGTATGTTCATGAAAATAAGATATCTTGTCAAAACAGGGACATTTAAGCAGGAAGTAACATACTTAATATTAACTCTTTGAAAAGGAAACAGGATATAAAAGTGTGGTTCACTCAATCAAACCACTACAACTGTTGTCTGTCATTTAAAAAAAAAAAAACTGGTTCTTCCAAATCATCTTTTTAAAAAGTTCTACTTACTGTATCACTTGAGAGGTTCTTTGCCAAAAAACAAGCATATCCACTTTATCTGGTTTCAGACAGGAGCGATGCTTCAATACAATATTACCACTAGTGCTGAAAGCACTCTCTGATGCAGAGCTTGTTGCTAGTATTTATGTGCTAGTTTGCATAGCCTATAGGGAAGCTTATTTTGTGAAACTTCCACCATTTCAGTGGATCTTCTCCGTGGTGTACACATGACATGTAAATGTAATCGTTGAGTTTCTCTAAACTGTATGAGCAGGTGGATTTTTCACATCCAGGCTATCCTTCTCCATCGCTGCAGTGCTTTGGGCTTCAGGATGCTGCTGGTGAATTTCATGAAACAAATAAAAAAATGCACATGTTTTAGAAATCTGTTACATGGAATTCTTACCAGTTAAGTAAACACTGTGGTTTCACTCACTATCAACTCAGAGATGACTTGTTCCTTTAAGGTCTGGATCTCTTCTGCAGAGATGTATTGTGTTCGGAACCTTGGGTCTTAGCAAGTCCTGTGAGAATTCATATTTCTCGTTGAGGTAGTTCAGAATTTTTGATTTCAGTGATTTGGTTAGGCCAGTGTCCTCTTCGTCTTCAGCCAGCACTGAGGTGTTCAAAAGATGCAGAGCAGGCTTCACGCAAGATATGCTCACATAACGTTCACCTGAAAGGGCATCTGTGAAGTCCTGGAGTGGGCTGAGTGCCTTGTTCACAGATTCCAGGACTTCCATGTCCTGCCATGAGGGCAGTAGGAGTCTACTTTGCGGTCTGCAGAGAGAACCTTGGACAAAGCATTTTGCTGCTCCAGGACTCTTGGTATAATTTTCTTAGTGGCATGCTCTGGGAGGTTGCCCATGCAGCAATATACTGTCGGCCCAGATCCGGCCCACATCTGGTGCGTGTGGAATCCATATATATATATATATATGTATATATGTATATATGTATATATATATATGTATATGTGAGTATATGTGTGTATGTGTGTATATATGTGTATATATATATATATATATAGCTGTCTGGGTGAACTCTCTTTGTGCTTCCCTCAAGGCCACTCTCTTCTTCCACCTATGGGAGAAGTGGCCCACAATCTTCCTGCATATCCCAGTAGCCCTGTTAAAGGGATACTCCACTTTTTTCGGAAATAAGCTCATTTTACATCTCCCCCAGAGTTAAACAGTTGAGTTTTACCGTTTTAGAATCCATTCAGCCGAACTCCGGTTCTGACGGTACCACTTTTAGCATAGCTTAGCACAGATCATTGATTCTGATTAGTCCAGTAGCATTTCTTTCAAAATGACCAAAAAGTTTCAATATTTTTCCTATTTAAAACTTGACTCTTCTGTAGTTAAACCGTGTACTAAGATCGACGGAAAATGAAAAGTTGCGATTTTCTAGGCTGATATGGCTAGGAACTACTCTCATTCCAGCGTAATAATCAAGGAACTGTGTGTCTGTACCATGGGTGCAGCAGGCGTAGTGATATGACGCAGCGCCTGAAAATAGTCCCCAGCTCGGTAACTTCTTCCAACGTGACCGGGACTAAGTTTGTCTAACCTATTAGACCTATTTTCAGGCGCTGCGTCATATCACTACGCCTGCTGCACCCATGGTACAGCCGCACAGTTCCTTGATTATTACGCCGGAATGAGAGTAGTTCCTAGTCATATAGGCTTAGAAAATCGCAACTTTTCATTTTCCGTCGATCTTAGTACACGGTTTAACTACAGAAGAGTCAAGTTTTAAATAGGAAAAATATTGAAACTCTTTGGTCATTTTGAAAGAAATGCTACTGGACTAATCAGAATCAATGATCTGTGCTAAGCTATGCTAAAAGTGGTACCGTCAGAACCGGAGTTCGGCTGAATGGATTCTAAAACGGTAAAACTCAACTGTTTAACTCTGGGGGAGATGTAAAATGAGCTTATTTCCGAAAAAAGTGGAGTATCCCTTTAATGCATTGTGCATTCTTTCAGAGCATTTCCTGAGAATAAGACAAAACGTTTACTTACTACAGTGACATTGCAAAACATTTAATGTTCACACTCTGATTAAATGACCAGTTCAACACTTATAGCATAAATCAGTAATACAAAATAACAACAAGCACAGTTAATATTCATATCATGTTACCACTCTAGTCTAATGAATGATAGTGCAGTAGTAGACAAATAGCTGTGGTAGATGTCATTTACACTCAACCATCTCTTACAGAATTATGCTTCGTGCTAATAATTACCCCTAAATGAAAAAGGCCACTCTTAATATGCTTTGTGGCAAACAGAATTCTACACTGTTTTTAAAATTGTTATTCCTAAATCGACAGTACGACTACCCCAAAACGCAATGGTTAATTGCTGTCCTCTTAAAAGTATAATAGTATAAAATATTTTCTGCAGCCTATTAACAAAAGATGAAATCAGTTTAACTTACCAATGACCAGATGAAGTCTATGCCCACTGGAACCTAGACCACTGATTCAGCTCCACCGCTTTGACAACATTAGTGCCGTTGTCTGTTGTGACAGTGACTCTGACGCTCCTCATAGAGGCCCATGCATCCAGTGCAGCCAGTGCAGCCAGTGCCTCTCTCAAGCCCAAGGTTGTATCCTCTCCCGTGTGGTCGTCGGGGAATTAGGATGTTTGCAGGCAGCGGTTTTTCAGTTTTTTCTATTTTTATTTTATTTTATTTTTTATGTAGCACACAAGGGTGACAAGGAGCATGAATTTGTCCAGCCATGACTTCCTGTTCCACAAGAGTATAAATATGAAGAAACACAAAGGCCAAATTCCCTTAATCATTCATCACAATGAGTAAAACCAAAGAATATAGTTCTGATGTGCATCAAAAGATTGTTGAGCTTCACAAAATAGAAAGTGTCTGTAAGAAAATAGCTAAAGAATTGAAAATCCCCATTTTGACCATCAGGGCAATAATTAAAAAGTTCCAATCAACTAAAGATGTTACAAATCTGCCTGGAAGAGGACGTGTATCTATACCATCCTGATGCAGGGTGAGGAGGAAAGTTTGAGTGCAAGACTCTCCAAGGATCACAGCTGAAGAATTGCAGAGATTAGTTGAGTCTTGTGGTAAGAAATATATATTAGGCATTATATTAGTATTAGGCAGTGTGCTGCGAATCCTGGTTTCGAGACCAGTCTTGCTTCCTCTCATAACCTTGTCCATCATAAGGCTCACCATATTTCTCCATTGTATTTCATGCTGCGTAAATAAGTTACAGTGACTTCTCCAAGCTGGCAGCATTCACCTTCTGGACTTCAAAGGACCCCAGGTGCTCTACCACCACTACCTTTGCATCTTCATGGTGCTAGCTAACCAACATTTGCCAATAAAAATAATAAAAATTTCCAAAGCCATTCACCAACTTGTAGGAGGCTGTGGTGTGTGATAGCTTAATTTTTCCCAAGGCCATCTCATCAAGCGCAAGACTCTGGGCCAATTCAACTATCACTGGAGCGATGGATATGGGAAAGAAATTTTCAGTGATGACACCAAGTACCATAGCTTAAAAGATAAATAATATAGTACATTACACCTAAACACAATTTAATAGACTAATACACTTTTGCACAGTTTAGAAAGGTACATTACAGATTTCCTTAATGTAAATTAACAGGTCTATTTCATAAGCCTACACTAACAAACCTAGCCTACCTCTGCATTAGCTATGCGATCTGATGTGCATATTTAAAACTTTATAAAGTAAAATAACTAGCTTCCGGCCAAACAAACATATGGATTCCACTTACACCAAAAGCGTAACTTGCGCAACTTGTGACGTCGGAAGTAGCGTAGTGTGTCATGGCGTAGCATAAATATCAGCAGTACGTCACATTACTCGCATAAGTTGTGCTTTACACTTAAGTGGAATCCGTATGTTTGTTTGGTCGGAAGCTAGTTATTTTACTTTATTTAAATATGGATATTTTTTCACAACCTTACACAAACGCATCACCTCACTTCAGAAGGCCTTTATTAACCCCCCAGAGCCGTGTGGAGAACTTTGATGATGGATAGATGCACTTTTATGGACTTCATCAAAACAGAAACGGCCATTCACTGCCATTATAAAGCTTGGAAGAGCCAAGACATTTTTTAATATAACTCCGAATGTATTCGTCTGAAAGGAGAATGTCATATACCTGACTCATGAGGGTGAGTATTAAATCATGGGCTAATTTTCATTTTTGGGTGAACTATCCTTTTAAGACAATATGTTAAATATGTTAATTTATTAATATGTTATATGTAATATGTTTTAATATGTTAAAATCACAGTTCTGTCACTCTGTCACTATCAACTCTATCAGTTTGAATTGTCCACCAAAGCACTTTCCTGGAAGGCTGAAGGCTACGTGAATCACATGACGATCAAGCATTTTTTATTTCAGTTGACGTAACTCTCTCTCTCTATATGGCTCTGGTTGAAGCTAAACTCTCCAGGAGCGAGTTTGGACACCCCTGGTTTTACAATATGAATAAAACAAGTTCATTAAAACACATTATGTTTTGTCAAGCCAACTTAATCAATTTAAGTTCCTGTGCCACAGCAGTGCCTCAAAACCAGCAATAGTGCATATTAGTATGCTAAAAACATGTCTTGTTATCATGACAAAGGAACTTAAATGTATTAAGTTGGCTCAACAAAACAATAAAACCTTCTCCGACCTCCATCTTTTCAAACATGACAAAATTAGTTTCAACATAAAAGAGAAACCGACTAATTGAAACGTGGCCGTTCAGTTTTCATTTTCAATCTGCCAACACTCATTCAGCTATATCAGTCCCTCGCCAGCTCTGGCACAATAGCTGCATCCAAAAGCTTAAAAATGCTGCCTTCGTAAGATGCATTGCAAGGTTATATTCCTTTATCTGATCGATTTTTGAAGGCAGCATAAATGTATCTTTCGCTGCCTTTGATATCCCACAATCCTGTGCTTTCCACCTCATCCACCTCAACAAGTTATTTTGATTAAAGATTACAAAGGCACAGATAAACCATTTATAATAGACACTGCAATATTCCATAAAAAAAAAAAAAAAAAAAGACAAGAATTGTCCATTTTGATGTCATGGTGACTTGGTAATAACCAGGCAATAACGGCGCTCCAGACTCCTATCCAGTTGGTGGCGGTAATGTACCTAAGCCGCTTTGCCAAACGCCATTAAAACTTATAAGAAGAAGAGGAAGACGACGAAGAAGAGGAAGGTGGAGGAAAAATAGCCTAAAATGTGGTAGAAAAGGGGAAAAAAGTCTGATTTCTGGAAGTGAATGAATCATTTTATTAAAAGGAAGCTATATTTTTAAACAATATTTCTAAGACCCAATAGTAAAGACGCTTCTGGTAAGTGATCTGTTTGAGATGCAGGAAGGTCATCAGAACCTCATTTCTGTAACATCAGCTCTTCAGTGAAAATGAAAGTAAACTGCGCTGACACATCATCTGATTATTATAACAAGTGAGATTTGACAGAAATGTGCCTACTTCGAGTATAGGATGCGTCTGTACTGTGTATCTATGCTCATTTAATACTTGCTCCGGACAGAACGTGCCATTTCAAAACGTGCTGCTTTTTTTTTTTAACAGTGAAGCGGTAATTAAGCGCAAAAGCGTGCCAAAGTGAACACTTTATTGAATGTTTTGAGCACGGAGATGAGATTTTTGCCTCTGCCATCACACAGGGCCTGTCCTAATAATAACCACACTTGCTGTCTTTGCACTTGGCCTCTTGTCTACGTAAATGATGTGTTTCCTGTATTTGGCCCAAGTGTTTGAGTGGGCGTGAAGACCCCAAGTGGGTGTATAACTTTTTTGATTTCCCGATGGGACAACACTACGTCTTAGTGTTGTAAAGATGCAAGTAGCGTTTTTACAGTGCTTTATTTACACATTTAGATTTTCTATACTTTGCACTTTAAAATGTCTTGTTTAGAAGTCCCTATGTAACAGAAGATACAATTAATTGAGGTGTTTCTAATTGAGTTAGAAATAGCCGTTTATACAATGTATACACTGTGCTTTACAGCCAAATTATATGTAATATCTATTTAATTTAACTTACACTAAAAAGTCTTGACATCTCACGATTTCAGGCCACACGAGTTCCTTAAAGTGATGCATGATGGGATATTTTTAGCCTTTTGAGTATTGGGACAGGCCCATATTTTCATCTGAACAGCTTCATTTATTCTAGATGATTTTTTTTGTAGAACCCCCTAGATTTTTAATTATACTATTTGTATTGTTTTTCTTTTGCAGGTAAATGTGAGAAGATGGTATTAAAAGAGATTCCAACAGACAATATTACTCGCCCTTTGGGCCGGAATGAGGTCATAGGTTTACTCTTCCGCCTCACAATATTTGGTGCCGTCACTTATTTTACAATAAAGTGGATGGTTGATGCTATTGATCCAACAAGAAAACAGAAAGTTGAGGCACAAAAACAGGTATGCAGTTTAATTTCAGGGAAATATAAATTTGTGTGATTTCCAGACATAGAAAAGCAATGTAGCTGTTTAGATGCGGGTCCAAGTTTTGAGTATAACTTAAGTGCTGGTTTATAACTTTTGACAATCCTTAGCATCACCAAAGGCTGGAGTTTAATAATGTGAAGTTTTGTCGCCCCCTCACAGGCAGAGAAACTCATGCGGCAGATTGGAGTGCAGAATGTGAAGCTTTCTGAATATGAGATGAGTATTGCAGCTCATCTTGTGGATCCGTTGACTATGCAGGTGAGGAATGATGTCACCATCTGACTTTATTTACCAGTAGTTAATTGTCTCTGAAACAGTCTACTTTTGTTTTGTTAAAGGGGTCATATAATGCCATTTTTGTACAAGCTAATATGATTCTTTGGGGTCTAAATTAAAAGTTTGTAATATACTTTAAAGGGGTCATATAATGGTACATGCACTTTTACAAGTTGATTGCACTGAAATGTCTGTTGGCAGTGCCTGTACACAACCATCCTATCATGATAAAAATCCATCCAGTGGTTTTGTTTTAATCTCCTTATATGTTTGACCATCTCTGAAATCAAGCCGTTCGATATTGTGACGTCATAAGATCGTACGCCCCTCCCGCTATTGTGATTGACAGCCGTGTTTCAACACAAGACCCGCCCTGAGCAAGCTGTGACAGCCGTCGTCATAGTAGTCCGCCATTGTTGATATGCTGGAGTAGAATGGCGTCTAAGCGATTGTGGTGTTCTGTTCTTAGATGTAATAAGGAACACAGCAGTCATTTGGATGTTCCTAAATCCGAGCCGTTGAAGAAGCAGTGGCTGAGTTTTGTTTTTGAAGCGATATGCCCAAAGGATTGACGCGGGGATTCCCTCACGGGGATTCCCCACGATCGTCTGTGCTTTCATGTTTGCGCGAATCATTTCACACCAGACAGCTTCACAAACGAGAAAAAACGGATCGGTACCAACTTGTTCCTGCTGAACCTCCAGAAGATGTGAGTGTAATGTTTTATTAACCTTTATATTAGTATTTATATTAATCTTTGCGAAATTTGCAAACCTTGCTGCAGGCTTCACGATGAATGCGTCTAAGGTTTACACTCAGTGTACATTACGGCATGTTTTCTATGTACGACGTTCTCAATATGATTCATAATCCCACGTTTATAACGAATAAAACGTGGTTATTGTGTTAGATACGGTCAGAGAATGTCTAATACGGTGTACCCAGAGAATGTCTAATATGGCGAGAAGTTTCACTCTCACTACACTTCCGGCTTCTGAACTGGTTGCAGTTCCACTCTGATTCCATATGAGGGCGCTCACAGGACGAGTGCAGAATGAATGGAGGTCAATGGCGGTATACCCCTCAAAATCCACTTTTCTCAGGATATAATTTTTTGTCTAGTAATTTGAATGTTGTATTCGAAAGGAGATGCAAAGAAATTACACATTGCTGGGTGTTAGATTTTTTAGAGTCACTTATTTGCTTTAAAAAAGTCTTTCAAAATGTCAATGACGTCAGAATGCTGACGTCATTAGCAGAATGCTAGCGTGTTATGGGCAACAACAACTCAACCTGTAAGAAATCAAAACGACATAAGTACTCATTCATTCAACTTTCGCCCTAAAACCCATGTTGAACTTGCAAAATCTACAATCACATCTGAGATTTCTCAACGGCAATCGGGTGAAAGAGACTAATTTAGCCGTCTAGCCCTATTGACTCCCATTCATTTTGCACTCATGGCGAGCGCCCCCAGTGGAACTCTGGTGGTACTACAACCAAAATTCGGTACAATAGGGCTTAATAGGGAGTGGACAGGCTCTCCGTAGACGGGCTCTGGTGTACCCACAGAACAGAGGGGCGGGGTGAGCAAAGCTCATTATCATTTAAAGACACATGCACTGAAACGGCGTGCTGAAAACAGAGCTGTTTTTGACCAGGTAAAATTAGTGTTTTCTTACAATACTAATGAGAATTTTTAATTAAAGTATATTACAAACTTTTAATTTAGACCCTAAAGAATCATATTAGCTTGTACAAAAATGGCATTATATGACCCCTTTAATTAAAAATTCTCATTAGTATTGTAAGAAAACACTCATTTTACCTGGTCAAAAACAGCTCTGTTTTCAGCACGCCGTTTAAGTGCATGTGTCTTTAAATGATAATGAGCTTTGCTCACCCCGCTCCTCTGTTCTGTGGGTACACCGTTTCTAACACAATAACCATAACGCGTTGTTCATTATAACCGTGGGATAATGAATTATATTGAGAACTTTGTACATAGAAAACATGCCGTAATGTACCCTGAGTGTAAACAGCCGCATTCATCGTGAAGCGTGCAGCAAGCGATTTGCAAAGATAAATATAAATATTAATATAAAGGTTAATAAAACGTTACACTCACTTCTTCTTCTGGAGGTGCAGCAGGAACACGAATAGTTGGTACCGATCCTTTTTTCAGTAGCAGCTTCTTAGCAAAACCAGCTTTATACTGACCCTCGTTTGTATGATGTATGATGTACAGGCACTGCCAACACACATTTCAGTACAATCAACTTGTAAAAGTGCATGTACCATTATATGACCCCTTTAAGAGAATGCAAGTTACACAAGTCATTGTAACACATGTTACATTGTTACACAAATCATGTGTGTCCACAGATTACATGGCATGACATTGCAGGTCTGGATGAAGTCATAACTGAACTGAAAGACACTGTTATACTTCCGATCCAGAAGAGACATCTGTTTGAAGGATCCAGACTTCTTCAACCTCCCAAAGGCAGGCACTAGGATGAAAATGTTTCTATAAAGTGCTTTTAAGCTCAACTCCACACTTTATTCTGAGGTGGTTTGCCTGTCATCTTCTCAGGTGTGTTGCTGTATGGGCCTCCAGGCTGTGGGAAAACTCTTATAGCCAAAGCTACCGCCAAAGAAGCTGGATTCCGCTTCATCAACCTGCAGCCTTCCACTCTCACTGACAAATGGTACGGAGAGTCCCAGAAACTAGCCGCAGCCGTGTTTTCTCTGGCCATCAAGCTGCAGCCCTCTGTTATCTTCATCGATGAGATTGGTAAATGTTGATTTTTATGCTTTATCCACCCCTAATATTGACATCCCAGTAGTTATCAATTTAAGCTATGCTTTTAAAGCTAGATCTCTTTAGCTTAATGGCACATTTATGAATCACTAGAAGTCTACTTTTGAACCTAACTTGGTTGGTTCCTGTTGCTCCTTTACAATCACATAATATGGCAATAAGTGGAAGATTCTGTATACTTGTCATTTTTTAAATGAACTTATATTGTCTTAGATTCCTTCTTGAGGAATCGCTCAAGTTCCGATCATGAGGCCACTGCCATGATGAAGGCTCAGTTCATGAGCTTATGGGACGGGCTGGAAACTGACTACAACTGCCAGGTACAATTCCGCATCTTTGTGAGGTTTACTGGTTTGATCAGTGACTCAAGATCCAAGTCAGGTTCCTTTTCTATCTGATGTGTTGTGATTGTGTTTCACAAAGGTCATAATAATGGGAGCCACCAATCGGCCACAAGATCTTGATTCTGCTATACTCCGAAGGATGCCTACAAGATTCCACATCAATCAGCCTGTAAGTTCACTGATTTTAGCTCAAAATATGTTTGATGGTTTAAATGAAATGTCCAGTTTTACTGTTGAATCATTAAACTCTGTAGTGATTCTTATAAATGATCATTTGTCATTTGTATGTATTTAGAATATAAAGCAGAGGAAAGACATATTGAAACTGATCCTGGAGAATGAAAATGTAAGTATTTATGAATTGGACTGTTGTTGCTATTGAAAGTTGCAAATGCTGAAAGAACATTTTCTCATTTTCTGAAGGTGGAGTCTGCCGTGGACTTTGGTGAAATTGCAAAAAAGACTGACGGCTTCTCAGGAAGTGACCTCAGAGAGATGTGCCGAGATGCTGCTCTGCTTTGTGTGCGGGACTTTGTGCACCAAGAAAGGTAAACACTTCAGGCCTTGTCCACATTAATACATTTTCTTTTGAAAACGCATTTTTTTCTCTCTGTTTTGGCCATCCGTCCACACTGAGACGGCGTTTTTGTCAACAAAAACTAAGCTTTTTCAAAATGCTCGCCCAAGTGGATAAATGTGAAGTGTTGTAGTGTGGAATGGGATAACGAAGGTATTTGAAAACAGTGTCATATGTTTACTCATGTGAATGCATATTGTACCCATAGATATCTATGGTTGTGCCTGCTATTCACTTTCATAGTGTTGCTAAAGAATATAAATGTTCCTTTGTATAATCGACAAATTACATTCCTGCAAAGATGACAGAAAATGTACTCGCAATTGCTTTCCTGTGGCAAAACATGAACGATGTTGAACATGCGTTTTAGACCAAACATGGAATGGTGATTTTGAGTGTGACCTGGATGCATCAGTGAGTGGTGGGATATTTTGCTAATTAAATAATCGTGCCAGAAGAATAGCATGAGAACTGTCAGCTCTCTCTGTATCATCTTGTGAGCTTTTATTACGTTTTACCCATGCGCAGTAAGGTGATTCAAGTGCTTTCAGTCGTTTCAGTGTGGATGAGCAACTTTTGGAAAACGCTAGTGTGGACGGGGAGCGTTTCATTTCATTTTGAAATGGAAACACCGTTTTCAAACGTATCCGGATTAACGTAGACGGACGCTACATGTACAGTGTACCTCAGACTCCAAAATAGCACAGAACACAACAGGCTCTTTTTTTTTATCTTAAGTTTGAGGCTTGTCACCTTTACATAATGTCTAGAGTCAATAGTTTACATTTATCCCTGTATATCGAAACAATCTACATTGTTAAAAGCGCTATATAAATGAAGATGACTTGACTTGACATTTGAAACTGTATGAAAATCAAGCATCTTGTAAGTTCAGACAGGCCACGTCAGCCAAGCTCGCATCAGCTGATAGCCAGCTGTTCCTGACGTGTACCACTCCAGTTTCGACCTCTATCACAGCGGCCCATTTAAATTCCCATTCCTTCAGCATTTCCTCCATAGCATCGCTGCTCACAATCAAACTCCCTCCTCCAACCCCAACTCCACCCAACCGAACCTGTAATCAATCTGACTGTCATTTTGTTTTTCCGTACAGTTCACTACATTGCAAGCATTTTCTATCATGTGTTTGTATTTCCACAACTCGTGTAATTGAGAATTGTAATCATGCATGCATAAACTGGTTCTGTTCTGTACCCCAGCGGGGTTTGACTTGCTGCTGTCCCCGCTCTGTCCAGGCATAGCTGCATGGACAGGCGTGGGAGTTTTGCCCAGAACAGAACCATACCGCTAACACTAACTGCATGCTATAATTGTAGTAAATTATATTTACTTGACAAAGTGGTCCTGACTTAACTTGCATTTGCGGTGCTCTGTTATTAATTTTTTTCCATCCCATGACAGTCCAGTGGAAGACTTCATCCGCCCAATCAGGCAGGAAGACATGCAGAGGGCAATCGAGAAGATGAAGAAGTCCAAATCTGCAGGAGTGCAAGAGGCGTTTATGCACGTAGCACTGGACTGAATGTGATACTGCTGTTTTAAAAAACATGAAACTAAATTTGGTCTGTTTTTCTTTTTTTATGGCATATGTCATGTTTTGTAAAAGGGGGAACTCAGGATTTATTAATGGTGGAATGGATGCTTTTTTCTCTAATCATCTTTTTTTTGCACTGTCATTTCCATGTTCTGTTTTTGCCATTCAATCAATGAGCCTTACCTCTTAAGTAAATGGTCACATTTGAGTCAATGGGACAGTTCATGAAAGATTGAACGATTTACATAAACCTCATTCTGCTTGTGTTCCAAGAATGAGATCCATTGTGTTTATAGGTTTGGGTGGTGTTTGTTCTTTATGAAGATGGGCAACAGTGTAGTGACTATTTCCAGTTATGCATAAGGCATCTAATTTCCCCTGCAAGAATTATTTTTTACATCAACGCTATGTAACAATTTAGCTGATCTGTAAGAACAAAGTGTGTTTAGTAACAATTTTAACAACTCTCATCTGTTTGTTTTGCCCCAGTGATTGAATGATTTAAATTATAAACGCATAGACTTGTTGGCCTTTTACATTGAATAAAATGTTTAAGTGTTAAATTTAGCCCAGATTAAAGAGAGTGGGATGGCCTGTTGTATAAATATTTATTTGTGAAACATTAAATATACTTGCACAAATATTTAGGGCAAGTGACAAGCCACTGCTGTTGTTATTTCTGGGGTTTGAATGAGTGATGGAGAGAAACGGTTATGGATTGATGCACCATTTTAGAATGCTGGCAATACAAGGAACAATTGTATACAAGTATTTTTCAGTTATTAGGTTTCCTAATCCACAGTAGTCCATTTAAATCCGTTTAGAAGTCAGAATATATGTAAAATGTTTTGTTTACACTGTATAAGAATTGGATGACCATCGTATTCTTTTAATTACGTTTATTGGAATTACTGCCCGATGCACATTGTATCAAATATTGTAAGAAATGACAAAGTGTAAATCTCGCAAGTCCATACATTTCCTGTAAGACAATAAATATGTTTAGGTTGGTCCAATAAGAAAATGGCAAGTCAATAAATATGCTCTTGTTCCTTCACATTGGATTCCTCAAGAGTTTCATGTTTATGCATTCAGCACAAATCTTTCACATTCATACATCACTCTTTACAGTAACTCGTTCATTTGGGAATATAACAGTAATGCCACTTTTACATTAAGGCACATGGAAGTACAAAGAGATGGATGTGCAAGACAATACTGTGGTTATACTCTACTGCCAGTACTGAATGTTTTTAAATTCTTACAAAGAATGTTATAGAATTAAAATAGAACCTGTGTACACAATGAGAACAAGACATTCTCTACTGGTAAAAATACTGCCAAGACAGGCACTTATCCGAATAAAATTCCAGTTGAGGTAGGCAAAATATTGGTCCCATTACTGTCAGGCATACTTTGATCAGACTATGTATATAACACATTTGAAACAGCAGTAGCTGTGTAGTTTGATCCATCTATGCTTTTATACTGGGCGATCTCAGGAACAAAATATACTGTATTTTAAAGAAATTTGCAGGGGATAAATATAGATAGCATTTATCTAAAAATGTGGTACATATGAGTCTAATAAACGTATTTATCTCACTACAATGTAGGATTGTAGTATATAATGCACCTTTCTATAAACTGGACTGTATGTCTTGTGTTCACTGGTCCTTCTGCAGAGAACTATAGTATTCAACTAGGACTTTCCACGCTTTGGGGGCCATGAAACCATCAGGGGGGTTCTCTCCGCTGCGGGCAAGGCTCCTCATTTTGGTCCCTGAGATGAACTCAAAGTCACCATGTCTGAAAAACAGAAAAGCTGTTGACTTGAGCTGCAGCTTATATACAAATCAAGTCTATAAATATTGATACTGTAATGATTTGAATACTTATTCTGATGAACAATAGTGCACAAATAAAGTTCAAAATGAATGAAACAGAGAGCAGTCAAGCGACATGACAGAGGAATATTATTAGATGTCACTTTAAATAAACACAAAGCTAAATGCGACAGTCTTTATAATGGGTTTATGTGATCACTGGGTAACATTTTATTTTACAGTGTCTTTGCTACATGTTACATGTACTTGCTATAATAGTATATTATGTTATACATCCAGAATATATTATGCATACATACAACTAACCCTAATCCTAACCCTATAGTAAGTTAATGTTCTTAATTAATATTAGTCAGTACTTAATTGTATAATTACAATGTGTAACCAAATATTATTGTAGGTTAAATTAAAGTTGTTATAAGATTGATCATGTTCTGTAATGTTAAAAAAAATGACAAACAGAACAGACAGAATTTAAAAATTATTTTAAAAATGATGGCTTTCAATACCAATATATTTAAAGTTAAAAAGCTGTGCATTAAACATTTAAAATATACTTCATCTTAATTCTACATTAATTCGGGGGTTCGATGAATAAATATATTTATTATGGCAAATTTAACCTATTAACAGCCATAATATATAATATAATAAAATGAAATGAAATATGTACGCACCTTTCCTTGTCATAGAAGTCCATGGCCTTCTTGACTCTGTTGTATGCAGCAACTCTGAAGGGAATAATCTCGAGAGAGGTGAGGCCTGGTGCCATGGTCAGCACTTTTCCACCATGTGTGGGCTCATACAGGTCCTTCTTTGTCTCCGGGTGGGGCATACCTGCTGGATCTCGCCCTACAATGTAAAAGTTGGCCCCCGCGATCATCCTGGCCCGACAATGCCACTGTACCTATAGGAACGTTCAGAATTTTTGCCCTGTTCAGAACTGACTTGACTCACAATTTCAATTATTTGTATTAAAAAAGGTCTTATTTGTTTCAGTGTAACATGTTCAGCTAGAGTCTGACCTCTGTAGGCCCAGCATACATCATGGGTGAGGGGAAAATGGCCACAATTGTGTTCTCTGGATCCAGGACTCCTTCCTCTAGCACAGCAGCATGCTGTCTCATGCGCCAGTCCAGCGGTACGTCGTCATCTTTTGTCCAGCCACCCAGAGGGTGCAGAAGCAGCACGGGCTTCTTGTAGCCTCGCTCGAGCAGACGGCGCTTAGTGTCCTGCATCAGGAGCGCATGGCCGTTGTGCACAGGATTACGCAGCTGGAATGCAAAAATGGCATCTGTGGGGAAAAGACACAATTGCAGAGGGTTTTGTCGCACTAGCAAATAATTATGGGAAGGATCCATGTTTCGCATTTACCTGCTCTCATTTCTTTAAATTTCTGTCTTAGTTCCCGTGGAGTGAGACGGTACTGGTCAAGACCGTCATTCCACCTAAGTCTCTCAAACACCTCCAGGTCTCCACCAGCCAGCCAATCACCACTCTCCATTATCATCTGTGCAAAGCATAAATGGTGTCATTTGATTGGCTGACTGTATTAGGAAGTATAATATACAACTGTCTTTGTCACAGCAATGTCACAGAGATGTGTCCTCTCACCTTAATGTGTGGATGTTGCGGGCATGTTGTCCCCCACTGCCTTGCGCATCTCTCTTCCTTACGATGCTCATAAAACTCAGGGTTGCGCATGATTGCCACTTTTTGACCTTTGAACTCCAGGGCAAAAGCAGTGTAACCGTCCAGCCTCTCCTTGTCGTCCTTGGATACGGGCAGCACAATGGGAACAGACAAGTTGATGATCCCACCTAAACATAAAAGATTATTAATATTACTATTTTTATTTTTAACAATAATATTATTATTATTTAATGTTATGTTGGATATTATTACATTCACTAAATATGCAATCTGAATAACTAGGTAAATGTAAATTATTAAATATTACTAATTAGATGTAGATTATTATTAAATTAATATTCAATATTAAATAAACCACCGTTCAAAAGTTTGGGATCGGAAAGATTTATTGTATTTGAAAGAAGTTTATTTAAACAAAAATACAGCAAAACAGTAATATTGTGAAGTATCTGAATTGCTAAAACACTAAATACCATTCTCTGAACCAAATTCTCAATAGCCTAAAAATATTTGTCACTAAAAAACATTTTGCACTGTGATGCATTTATGTCTCAAAACTTTAAACACAGGCAATTATATTATAATTATAAATATATTGTATAATTATTTTGTATATATAAATACACACACATGCATGTATATATTTAAGAAAATGTGTTATTTATATATATATATATAATATATATATACAAATCATGTATAAATATGTATAAATATATATATATATATATATATATATATATATATATATATATATATATATATATATACAGTATACATCCAAATATTTCTTAAATATATACATGTGTGTATTTATATAAACAAAATAATTATACACAGTACACACACATTATGTAAACAAACTTTTAAATTGGATGGGATTAATTGCGATCAATCGTTGCACAGCCCTAATTTATTTAAAAAAGAAATATTTTTTAATATTATAAATGTCTTAAAAATAAGTGTAAGTAAGTATGTGTGTGTATTTGTGTGTATTAGCCTATATAAATTTACATATTCACACACACACACTTGTAAATATATAAATGTAATATGTAAATTTAAATTTTTTCTTTGAAAACAGTAGATACACAATAAAACTATATTGTTGAGGGTGATGATCAGTTTGAAAATGTATTTACCATCAAGCAAAGTTCCAAAGTGCAAGACTTGCAGGAATTCTCTCTCCCTCATGAATCCCCTCAGTGGAGTCGCCCACCCCTCAGCCAGAACCTGCACCCACTGCAAATCCAGCTACAAGACCAACGAGAAACACACAAACAGCACTTTCATTTTATCTCATGACAAGAACGACAGTTTGCCACAAAATAACAACTATGAATTACGACAGTTCATATTTTTCTACAGTAGTTATTTCAGTAGCTCTAGCAGAACGTAAATTATGAAGTAGATTTGGGTTTCCAAACACCAAGTTACAGTGAAAAGCTCTCAGTTAACTGAACTGTGAGGAAATGCCTGTGGTGTAACAAGCAGGGCAGTTGATTTCCACAGCAGTAGTAGGGCATGTGTGTGTTCATGAAGGGTTGCATTACCTCCGTGATGGTTACAGTGGGGAGTATATTGGCATCACTCAGCACCAGGTCCAGTTTGTTTTCAGGAACAAAGAGCTCATTCACATCCTCTGTCACACCAGTGGGCACAATATCCTGTGAGAACAAATCATCTGGTCAGTGGCGTTTCAACATCTCTCAAGAGAATACTGACAGTCTGTCAGCTGGCACAAAGAAGGGGACAACTGACAAAACACATTGGGCCCTATTTTAACGATCTGAAAAGCAAGTATCAAACGCAAAATGCAAGTAGCTTTGTGGGCGGATCTCGGGCGCTGTTGCTATTATACCGGCGGGATAAATGCTTCTTGCGCCTGACGCAAATCTAAAATGGGTTGGTCTGAAGTAGCTACATTACTCATAGGTGTGGTTTGGGCGTAACGTGAAATAAATCCACCAAATAAACCAATCAAAGCGTCATCTCACATTCCCTTTAAAAGCAGTTCCATGGCGGATTGCTATTATAACGGCAGATTTGCCAGGAGCGGTTCACAGCCGAGGAGACCGACGTTCTCGTCAGGGCTGTAAAAGACAGAGAAGTGACATTGTATGGGGATGGGAGAAACCCACCCAAATTAGCTTCAGTTAAACAGGCGTATAATAATTTGGGTGTGAATGTGTAAGCTAGATTTATGCCTATTTTTTCACATCTTCATGGGCACCACAACAATTTCCCTTGTGTGGTAATATTTGTCCTTGTATGGTTTGCAAAAATGGGAACTGCTGCCTGCGTCTGTGTAGATGAGAGGAGCAAAGTGTATGCACGTTGTGCACACGCTACATTATGGCCAAGCATGCACCCTTAAAATAGCATCAGAATAATGTGCCACTGACTTTAGACTAGGTTTTTCCGGGTCTGTGGCGGAATTGTTTTCTGAAACTGCAAAATAGCACCAGGGAACGTTTGCCGCCGGAACACACCTCCTCTTTTCGCTTAAACGCCCCCGGGAGCGCAAGTTCATTCCCTAATTTACCGACGTGCGTCTGTGGAGGGAGAAGTCTGCTGTGCGTCGGGTTCAGAATAGGAATAATACACGCGTCGGTGTACAAAGTCAATTGCGCTGGGTGCAAGATAGGGCCCATTATCTATTTAATGACCAGAAATGAAAGACTGACCCACCTGTTCCTTCAAGAGATCCACTAGCTGATGAATGCAGTCATTGACAGTGAGCTCTCCAGTCTTCAACACGAGCTCAGGGGCTTCAGGTTTCTCATAGTCAGAGTCTATTCCTGTAAAACCTATGTGAAGCAAAATGTAGTTGAAACATTTTCAAGATACTCTCAATTTAATCACATTATTGGCAAATGATTGCTCCGAATTAATAAAGGGATAGTTTACCCAAAAAGAAAATTCGGTCATCATTTACTCACCCTCAAGTAGTTCCAAACCTGTATGAATTGCATTCTTCTGCTGAACACAAAAAAAGTTATGTTGAAGAATATGGGCAACCAAACATTTGATGGGCCCCATTGACTTCCATAGTATAGAAAAAAATATATTATGGAAGTCAATGAGGCCCATCAACTGTTCAGTTACAGACGTTCTTCTTTTGTGTTCAGCAGAATAAAAAAATTCCAACAGGTTTGTAAATGATAATAGAGTTTTCATTTTTGGGTGAACTATCCCTTTCAGTCCAAAACTAGTTTTTACTGTGTAATGTTTTCAATGTTAAAATATTCTCTTCTATTCAAGATAAATATGACGAGACAGCTATAAACCATGCATTTATAGATTTATTTTCCTGAAAAATCTTCAAAATACCTTTAATCTCTCCAGCGCGGGCCTTTTTATAAAGTCCTTTGACATCTCTGCTCTCACACACCTCCAGTGAGGCATTTATAAACACCTCAAAGAATGGCAGACCTGCATTCTCATGAATCTTCCTGGCATCGTTTCGATCCTGTTGTGAGCACACGTAAAATCATCCTCTTAATGCATCCTGTTGCAGAAATTATAAAAGAAATTCATACAATTTGGGAACCTCTGATATCACTAAATATCACCAAACCTTTGTAAATGGAGAAATGAAACTAGTGATGCAAACCAGCCCGGCATCCGCAAACAGTTTGGCGACCTCAGCAATACGTCGAATGTTCTCTTCTCTGTCGGTGGCTGTGAAGCCCAAGTTCTTATTCAAGCCATGTCGAATGTTGTCACCGTCGAGCGAATAGCAAGGAATGGCATGGGAAACTAGATATTCCTCCAAAGCAAATCCAATCGTAGTCTTTCCAGCACCAGACAGCCCTGTAGCGAACATTTTTAGAAATAAGCTAAAGCTACCCACCCTCAACTCACAGAAATACACTTTTATTGTATGGAAAAATTGTATGGCAGTATTTTATGTGAATAGTGACTGAGATCATTCAACCTAACATCTCTGTTCCATATAAGAAAGGAAGTCATACAAGTCTGAACATGAGGGGGAGTTAATGATGAATTTTCATTTTTGTTTTGAGTGAACTATCCTTTTAATCCATCTAATTTTCTCCTGGAAGTCTCACAGGAGAAATTCCCACCTGTCAGCCAAACAGTACATCCACGAAATCCAGCTCTGGTCCCAACCACTTGGCCACGCTTGCTTCTACTCACATGGTGAGCCTGATAAACAACATTGGTTGCTCTCTGCATGTCCTAAAGTGGATATACACGATATACATGATGTGAAAAGTAAGATTGAGAACAATTTGCAAATCTGAGCCTAAAGCACCATTTCCATCTTTACTGATAACGACAGTGTGTTTCTATAGAGACAATGGGTCAGGTTCGCAAAAGTGTTTGTAGGGATAGTAAACCCAAAATACAAATTCTGTCATAATTTACTCACCTTCATGCCATTACAAACCTAAAAGAAAATATTTTGAGAAATGTATCAATGTTTTTTTTTGTCCATACAATAGAAGTCAATGGTCACCAAAACGATTTGGTTACCAATATTCTTCTAAATATTTTCTTATATGTTCCACAGCAGAAAGACATACAGGTTTGGAACAGCATGAAGGTAAGCAAATTATGAAATAATGTCTATTTTTGAACAAGCGGTCCCTTTAATTTTAACTTCTATTATTAATGTTAACTTCAGGACTGATGAGGGAGTGGCTTTGGAAAGAGAAATGAAGAAACAAAAAGGGCCATTCATGCAGCAGGACCATGGAGAGGTGGCCAGTTGGATCAGAGCCATCTCTCTCTCTCTCTCTCTCTCTCTCTACCCAGGCTCCTTGGATACACAGGAAATCCCAGCTTGATGCAAGTAACCCTGAGGTTTGTTAATTCCCATTGGTACACAGTGTCCCTTTGACTGAGGATATGCAAAATCTGGCTTCATAGGAACTGATTACAAATAACATTAATCTTCCATGGAATTTGTGTGGTTATAGGCTATTGCAGAACCAGAAAACACTTCATGTAAAACAAGTATAAAAAACGTGACCCCCTAACAAAAAACACCTAAACATAACATCAGCCATTCAAATGAATTTAAGCCCAATGTCAAATCAAGACAAGTTAATGAAAAGTGTAAACCTGAATCATAACATCCTGCCACATCACCAAATATTTTCAATATCCTTCCGACAGCAAACAGTTATTTTAGTGACTGTCACTCCATATTTATCCAAGTTCCCGAAGTTACACGGATCAGTCGAGCAACTCTTACTTTGTGTGAATGTAGCCTAAAGCCTAAAAAAAATAAACTGTTTTTTTTTTTTAAACCAATACTAGTAATACAAAATACTTCCGACATGTTTTTAAAGAAATTTCGTAATTCGTATCGAAGCAACTTTTAAAAGTTTAGCGAGAAAGAAACAAAAGGAAGAAAAAGGCTGAACTTCAGCAAACATACCGTTCTCTGTTTTTTCAACCCAGACATGATGTCACAACGCGAACACGCTGGTCAGAGCTTTCTAAAAAATATGACCCAAAGTTTAGGGACTAACACAGAATACAAGAAAGTGAAGTTAGTGGAAGTCAGGATAAACTGGACACGTAGCACTCAGCGTTCTTCCTGAAATCCTCCCACTCATCAGCGTGCGCTGCTCACGTCACCATCACGACTACACACACTGACTACATTGATTCTCAGTTACTACTCAACATCTCTCTCACAGCACACAGAGAGTAATACAACACAGATACATTAAGATATAAACAGTATTGAATTATTACTGCTGCTCTGATCTGGGGTTGACAACTTCCATCTCAATCTCAGCCAACCCACATCATGGATGGACCCACTAAAAAGAAAAGAAAAACTTTAATAACAATAACAAACATTATTATAAAAAAAAAAAAAAAAAAAAAAAATGCACCACATTAACCACATATAATGAATCATTTTTTAAAGGAATGTTGGTAACACTTTACAATATGGTTTCATTAGTTAACAATACATTAGTTAACTACTTTAGTTAACATGAATTAAGAATGAACAAGACATACAGCATTCATTAAGCTAAATTAATGTTAACTTCAACATTTACTAATACATTATTAAAAACAAAAGTTGTGCTTGTTAACATTAGTAAGGCTAATGCACTGTAAATGAACATGAACAAACAATGAATGACTGTATTTCTATTAATAACATTGTTAATTCATGTTAGGTAATACATTAACTAATGTTAACTAATGAAAATAACTTATTGTAAAGTGTTACCAAAATTTATTTTCGAGAAAAAACCCTTTCAGTGTGTTTACAAAGTTTGAGTTGACTAGTGCAAATGCTATTTGGCATATTTTTTATTAAATACTAATATAGTACCATTTAATTAATTACAAATTAAATTATCAGCATAACAATTTGAGTGAAATTCAGAATGTCTCAGTATTTGGGTTGTCCTTTTTTTTCTTTCTTTTTTTTACTGAGAGCAGCACTGGAGCAGCATGAACTCCACAGGTTTGTGTGGTGGGTCACTGTGTTTTGATTTGAAGAGACAGAAAACAGCATAATAAAAAGAATACAAACATCCCCATCCATTTAAAAAAAATTTTTTTTGTTTTAAACAGTCAGATCCCTCACCTGTCCCACAACAAATAAATAATAGAAAACAAATATACATGCAATATACATGCATTTGATGATTGTCATCATAATTAACATTTGATAGTTATTGACAGTTAAAATAAATATATTGCTTTTGTTTGACATTGAGCTGTTTGAGGGTTTATTTTATGAGGACAAAATAATTCGTTTTACTTCAATGTATTGAAAGGCTTTATAGATAACTGAAGAATTGGAGGATCTGTTTCAGTAGCAAACTGTGTGTAGCTTCAAGAGAGCAACCATATAAAATGAAGAAAAACAACACAATTGTTTTATTTTGTTTCATTTCATGTGGAATGTTTGTCTTGATGAATAAGAGACTAGAGGGAATATCACAATTTCAAGGTTTTGTGGGATGTTGTGAAGCAGTTTGGTTGTTGTCTTTTTGCTGGTCAGACAAAGTCATTGTACTGGTTAAACAAATCATGTGCAAAACAGAAATGTTTTTTAAAAAGTTTTTATTTCTTTTGGTCCTGAAATCCACCCTTCTGCTGGGCCCAGTTGTTCAAAAGAAATCTGATCAGATTTCGTTTATCGGATTGGATCAAATCTTGAAAATGAGCTCAAAGGATTCTGAAATCAGATTAGATCACAAAATCTAATCTTGTTTTTTTGGCTTGGATCCAACAATCAGTATGCGTTGTTCAAAACCGATCAGAGTTGAACCAGTCAAAAGTAGTTTCCGTTAATTGCATCCCTTATTCCCATGTATATTTGTTTGTTTTTGTTGCTCATTGTGAGCTTTTAAAAACCGCGACAAAAGTAAAATGGATTACCTGATCCTGGATAGCAATAAATGGGATAATTCTGATCCGGATTAAACTTTCTGAACAACTGGACCCTGGAATCAGGATAATCCTGATATTAATAAAAAGTTGTAAACGACACATATTGAAGGTTTGATCCAGATCAAAACCAAGACTGGATTATGTGATGGAATCCAATTTCAGAATCCTTTTATTTTCGCAACCCATTTTCAATATTTGATCTAACCTGATAGCCGGAATGACTTTTATAAAAACCTAACCGTTTTATTAAAATAAAACAAATTACAAAATTACAAATGATTTGGCACTGCATTTCTTTAGTACTTTGGCAAATAAAACAAGAAAGAACACAGAAATCATTCTTAAAGCACAAATGTACACCCCTTGGTAATTTGGTAGCATGTATAATAAATAAAACAATATTTGGATTTCCAACCACAGTATGAAAATAATAATAGAATCAAAAGTGAAGATACAGTCATTGCAAGTGCACAGTAATTGATCCCTGTAATCCACTATTTAATAACCTGACTCACAATTCAGTGTTCCTGAGATTTGATTGAGGCACATCACATTCCTTATTAAAATCACAGCCATGAAGGAGCTTTGAGTAATGCTTTCTGACTGTTTCATACAGTGGAGCCGAATGATTCATGCTGGGAAAAGTCATGGGCTTCTCATTGAGAAACAACTGTACTCTAAATCCATCACTGCATTCATACAGGACAAAGACTAAGTTCGCAGCATAAGGTACAATCTGCCCGGAGCGGAACATGCGATTGTGCTGCGAAGAAAAATTCTCTGCAGTTAGAGGGTTTTCATCCTTGAAAAAGGCCAACAGAGACAGCAGAGGCAGCAGGGTCTCACCATGACCAACCTGGATAGTGGCAGTCTTTTTTACCTCTCCAAATCTGTCAGATTACAGGAGACACAAGTGAACACATAAACATCTTTAGCATGTTTAATGGAGTAAATACACCATAACTGACTGAGAACGGGTCCACATCTTAATCTCCTTACCTGTAGTCATTAGCAGCCTTATCAAGACGCTTGAAAATATCATGAAAGAGAGGGCAGCTGGATTTACGGTTGATGTCATGTCCGTATCCCCTCTTCCAGTACTGTTTCAGGTCACTTTTATACTCCAGGACCTAACAAGAGGCCAAAAACATGTTACTGAAAAAGAGAAACAAGCATTTGGTCGCCAAGGTAAATCCAGTTGTGAAATAGTGAATCAGGGCACTGATTACAGTACGCAATTACTAGACATTCTACGACCCCACAAACACCACAGCTGACATGGAATTACACTATGAATCCTAATAACATTCATTAAATCCACTGAAATGAAAGTTTTCAATTTCCAACCAACATACATACTTGAGCATCAGACTCATCCAGCAGATCGCACCATGGAGAGTTCTCCGACTTGATGGCAAACTCATATGAGCACAAAAAGAAAACTGCCTCTGCCATATCTTGGAAGAAAATTTAAATCAATATCAGGAAGGATCTTCGTTATTGAGTATTTTAGTCTACAGATTAACATTAAGCAACTTCAGTGAACAGTGAGATAAAACTGTACACCGTAATTTAAAAAGCAAAATTACCTGGGGTGATTTGATTGTATGGAATCTGAAGGCGGTTGGATATTTTCATCCGTACTGCATCCATTTCTGCCGAAGATTTAAAGCGTTCTACCTCCTTCAAAGCTGTTTTATTGTTCTCAACACCTTCAACAAATCTCTCACAATGATCAAAGAATCTCATGAGTGAATCATCCACATAGTGTTTGTAATCCATATCTATAAAACAAGAAGTATGGTTAGTTGAATAACAGTTGAATGACCAAGGACCACTACTTCAACAGTAAAGCTTGCAGGATCATCAACCACAGCTGGTGGAGAGTTATTTACATACAGATAACAACTTACACTTTATGGCAGATGTGCTGAGGATGTGTTTCAGTGTCTTTAAATGCCAGTTGTTTGGCCTAAAAAAAAACAGCTAACGTAGTTAAGAAGGGACATTAAGCCTACCCTGAACATCCCAGAGTCTGTGCAGACCCTCTTGGAAAGCTTTAACACTATCAATACAGCGGTGCTTGGAGCTGGTGATGAACTCAATGCGGTTTGCGCGGAGGAGATCCTCAGAAATCAAGGTGGGGAATGACTGTGCCAGTCTCATCGCCAAATGCCTGTGGTCATCTCGCCCTTTATCCACCAGTCTGCCGTCCATGTCTTCAGTGTACCACATCTTCCATGTTTTCATTTTATTAAGCCAAGACGCTGAACCCGACGCGTCAGACACGACCAGATCAAACAGTCGCGCAATCTTTTTCACATTTTTTGTGGTTGGATAGCGTGTCCCATGACGTATCACCGACACCATATGAATGGCACGGCAATCTGGAGAGGGGGGAACCAGCAGCGATCTGTTTACAAATAAAATGTCATCTAATAGATGTGGATTCACTTCCTCGTACCTGCCTTTTGTTCCAAAGTAATGCGCTATCGCCGGTATCGTTGGCCTGGCGAGTTTAGATAATGACAAACCAACCATAACGCTCAAAGAAGTGAAGAGAAAGTTAATGAGGAAATAAGTTATTTTCATTTCTGGATGTGTGATAACTATTCCACCGAAAATACCCGTAGCCTGCTCACCTGTGCATTTCATTGAGTAAAATCACCATACGCCCTGCCGACTATGATGACGCGCACTACATGTGAAGCCAGCCTCAAAAACAAGATACAAAACCTTCCGGGTCAAACACACAGCAGATCTGGGTAAATAATACACAACTGATAATATGAGGAAAGCATGTAATAATTGTTTAATTTCAAAATGAGTACAATGCAACATTTGGGAACTATTACATGTTTTAAAAGATTTCATTTAAAAAGTGTCTTGTGCTACACTAGATGGCGGTGTTGTGCATCACTTTAATGTAGTTTAACTGATGCAACCACAAATATCTTTTTACTTAAAAATATAATCAAAAGCCAAAGTTTTTAGTCATATTTACAGGGTAGGGCATAGGCTACAATTAAATGCTTGGAAATTCTCGCAGATAAAGACAACAACAAGCAAAAATTAACAAACAGTGCAAACATAAATCACAGACAGCTGACTAACAAAACCATGTAAAGGCAGCTGCTTATGTATAAAGTGTGTGCAGTGCTGTATGTTCTTGAATGTATAAGTTGTGTATAAAATAAGTTATGTAATTAAGCGTAGAATTAAAATGTAGAAGTAACATAGGCTAAATGAATGGCTTCTTGAGATAGAGGCCTAGCCTACTGAAGTGCAGACTGTAAGTTATACATACAAGATGAGATATGTCTGGTTAAGTTTAAAGAGTGTGAAGGAGTCATATATTTATATGTCAGAAAGAACAGTATGATTGAGCCGTCTTAAGGCATTGGGTTAGAAGCCGTCTTTGAATCTTGATGTACATGTGCTGATGGACCCTATACGCTTTCCAGAATCCAGTGGGCAGACAGGAGAAAAGTGATTGTGCAGGGTGACTAGAGGCCTTATGATGTTTCCAATTGTTCTGAAACATTTTTAGAATAAATGTACTATTATGTCCTAACATGTGTGCCTATTATCTTTTGAGCTGCTGTCACCACCCTCTGCTCAGCGTTCTTGTCCTCCAATGAGAATGGATTCAACATCACACCTGTAAACTTGGTCATGACTGCTGTGAACATATGAGCTTTCTTCATTTCTTCATTCCGAGTGATTATATTTATGGATTATCAGAGAGCTATACATCTGTTCACTGCAGTAGAAGATTTCCAGATGTGCATCATATGTTGTCATCAAGAGGTTAAACTGATTTATTTATTTTTTAATATGAGATGACAAAATATACATCAAATTTAAGCACCCATGGTGGTTTAGATTTAATGTCACCATTACACCTTGAATGAAACTGAAACAACAAGCTTATGCTGTGTTCACGTCATAACTATTGTTATTTGGAAGAGATGGAAACCTATGACGTAGGAGTGGTTTGTGACTTGAATTTATGCGTTTCAGTGGCAATACTATCAATGCCGAAATGAGACTGCAGCAGTCAGGTGGTACAGGTCAGTGCTCTTTAAGTTATGTTCATTATTATTGTTATTATTATGTGCTTTGAGACATGAGGTAGTTTACTTGCAATGCCTTAGCCGTTGAACAAGCGTCTGAATGCAGTCTCAGGAAAAAAGTCGTGATGGTTCCGTGAATCTATGGTGTTGAAGTTGCAATCAATTTCTTCCGTGTTGAATGAAGAAATTATGATGAACCTGCAGTGGTAATTTGACCTGTTACTGTTGAGAAAGTTACACATGGCTTGATGTTTTGAGGCCTGCCAGAGCAGAAAGGAAGACAGGGAGGGGACATGTGTGGTAGGGTGGTCCTTATTTTTAAAGTCTCCAATTGCCATGCTCTTAACCCTTCAAATAGTTCCTTTATATAAGAAAATACAGCATGCCAAGTCATGGCAGTAATATAATAATTACTGGTAGCTCAATTGCTTTAAACTTTCTGAGATTTTGATGATTTTCGTAAAAAACGATCATTTGAATTGGTATTGTACTTGGCTAGTAAAATTCCCAAAAAATCGCCACATATTCCTAATGCTCCATATATTCCTAAATATGTATTTTAGATGCATATCTCAGTTTACTTATTGTAGAAACTAAATCCAAATTAATCCATCCATGACCTGGTTTAGCAGATTTACCTTTCCTGGTGGAATCAATACATATTTCTATTGATGATCACCTTGGTTATTGTTTGGGTTTAGAGCACATTTTTTGTCTGAAGTTTAAAATCATTGGTTACCCGTAAGCCAATCACATAACGTTTGGTTATGGCGTGTGTTATGCGCATGCTCAGCCGCATCTAACTTCCACTGTAAACGCATGTATGATGCAAAAACTAAACCATCGAGCGAAATACCGGAGTGAACATGGCTGTGAACGACTTTTGCAGATTATGTGAAGTAAATCTACGCATCCACGGTACAATCAGCGTCTACGTCACGGCTCTCAGCCCGCCCTCTGTTCGTTGATTGGCCCGGCTGTTTTCAGGCCGGTGGAAAACTGAAAGATAGGCTGCTATCTCAGACTGACTACAGGAGCGAAATGAAATTAGCGGAAGTAGGAAGTCTGACGTAGTCAGGCTAGCTATCTCACACACTCTGAAGAACAATTGCAGTTTCTCCTTCATGTGGTGGAAGATCAACGACGGATCTATCCAGACTGCAAAAAGTCAACACTGGCTGCTGAGCATCAGAAATGAGGGATTGTTGAAAACTTTGTGCTTTTTTTTAGATTGTTGTCATTGTTGTCATGTCAGTGTTGCTCTGATTTCAATAAAATGTAGTTCATTTGCAGCAACTTTTAATATTACTTGCATATCACAATAACGCCGCACAGCTTAACATAGGCAATCTTCCACATGATTGAGCTACATCTAAATATCATTTTTTTGTCAACATTTTTGCATATTTCCAATTTTGAAGTTAAAAGGAACAGTTTAAGAGGTTAAGACACTAACATTTTGCACACAAAAAAAATTGGACTTGATAAGGACCACCCTAATGTGCGGGTGGGGTGCTCTTTAACCTCTGAGGGAGGTCACTCCTCCAGGGGGCCAGTGAACCAGATAGGAACTTAAACATTGGAGGGAAAGTTTATAACCCTTTGTCTTCGAGCTTGGTATTTTGCATATGTAACTGGATTAGTAGTTTGTGTCCCTTCATACTCAGATTTAATCTAACAAGAATGCAATGCATGCTATGAAGAGGTGATGTACACCTCTTCCCTTCGGCCTAGCTCTGTCACCCGGCACTTTCACGGAATACTTGGATGCAGCTCTGGCTCCGCTGTGACTCCAGGGCATTCGCATATTAAATTAAATCAATGATTGGTTGATATTAGCTCAATCAGAGCAGTTGACGTTTCGACATCGAGATGCTGTCCTCACCCATTTGAAAGAGTTGGGGTTAAGGCTGTACGCTGTGTGCTTTCTCCGGCACAGAGGTCCACTTTTCATATCATTCTGATCCTTGCAGCCATAAACAAGATGATACTAGGCCAGTCACTAAGGTCAAACAGTTTCAGAGACTGAGTCTGATGGCAGCAGTGTCCAACGTGATACCTTTTGGCCTGCTGTACATGAGACCCTTGCAGTGGTGGCTCAAGACCCCAAGGGGTTTTCACTGAGGGGGAACCCGCTCTGCATGATCAAGATTACATGCAGGTATCTTTGTACCTTAGTGAAGTGGAAAGAACCTTGGTTCTTGTCCCAGGGTCCCGTGCTGGGAGCTCCTTTTTATCATGTAACGCTTACGATGGATGCATCTCTCGTGGGCTGGGGAGTGATCATGAGCATTAGCATCATCTTTCTTGGCATGTAAATTGCCTGGAAATGATGGCTGTCTTTCTAGTATTGAAACACTTGCCATGGTGCAGATGTGGCCAAGGCTTTGTCAGTATGCTTTTTTCCCTGATCGGTCTTGTTGAGACTAGCCCTACTACCTCCATGAGGCAACTATATGCCTTAAAGTGGAGAGTTCTCACTTCATAGGGCAGGAATTGCTAGTTAACTGCCCGGTTGGTTCAGTGCTGGAGTTCCTTCAGGATCGCGTTTATGCTGGGCTATCCCATCCATGCTAAGGTATTTGTGGTGACCATAGCTGCTTATCACGCACCTTGGGCGATGGATATCTTGGGAGACACCCTCTGGTATCTTGTTTCCTTTATGGTGCTCTGAGGTTAAGACCTGCTATACATGCAAGAGTTCTGGGGATTTCTCACTCAGTAATCTTGCAGGCCTTTTACCCTCCTCCATTCGTGTCGGCGGACCAAGGGAAACTCCAGGGTCTCAGGTGCTTATGTCCTGAGCTGTGCTTGACATAATTTACACTAGGACAGGCACTTGTCAGTATGGCACAGTGGGTATTATCATTCCCATAGTGTCTCTACTTCCAACGCAGCATGAGTTCCCTTGAAAGGGAACGTCTCAGGTTACAACTGTAATCATTCTTCCTTTAGAAGTGAGCAAGATGCTGCATTGTTCTGCCATACGTCCTGCATGCCTGTGAGCGACTTACTTCAGCCAATCAGAAGCTGACTATGTTTGGTCTGGGTATCATTTATAGCTTCCGTGGTACGCTATCACACATCACAGGACGACGTTCCACCAATAGCCGCGTTCCACTGTCGGGCTAATAGCCCCGGGCCGGTAGCACCGAGCCAAAAACACACTGTGGGGCCAGAAGCTCTGCAGCGCTTCACTAAAACACGCCCATAACACGCCTCTCTGGAACAACGTCACACAAACCCATCATTTCACCAACAAATGGAATTTTTATCAGAAAACTAATCAGAAAGAAATCACTGCAGCGTGATCGCAAAACAAACATGATAAAAGCGACCGTTTGCTGCCATTTTTGTTGTTTACTTGAATATTTAAAACCCAAGAATCAATGTTTTACCACAGGTTTACAAAAAAAACCTGATACATTGATCATAATGAATTAATTTGTGTCAAAACTGCACATTAGCCACACAGAAATACCGTTAGGTCTATTTCAAAAAAGAAAGTGGACAGACTTACTTATCCATGTGCGTCTGTTTCTGTTTATTTGGTAGTTACAGGACTTCACATTTAGAAAGAATGATAATTTCTACAAATATGCCACCAAAAATACGACCTGAGGAGCTTTAGCACTCTCTCCCAGTAGGCTACAGTTATATTTTCAGTCAGAGAAACAGAGGAAGCTCCCGAAAAAAATGAGCTTTATTTTATGATAGTCCGGTATAAAGAGACGAGACATAGGCTACTGACGGATAAAATAAAACATGATTGTGGTAGCCTTTATGATTTGTCTGATTTCTTCAAGCGTTCATATTTACCATGTTTACTTATGGTCTTTTGCATCGCATATAAATATTTCTACCTTATATGGTGATCAGAATCCACATCGGATCACAAACAGAAGGCATTCAAACATGAAAATGAGTTTTGAGGTACATGTTTTTAAAAGTCTTTAAGGCTGATGTTAGCTGACAGAATCATCCGGCGCTGCGCTGTCTCGACTCAGGTAAACTCCGCCTCTGTTCGTAACCACTCCGCCTCTAGCCTGAGCTGGCCCGCTTTGGACAAAGGTATTCGGCGGGCCAGAAAACCTTGGCCGTTGGCCCTGAGGAAGCCCTGAGGAAGCCCCGACGAGGCCCCAGAAGTGACAGTGAAAACACTAGCACGCTTTTGGCCCGACAGTGGAAACGCGGCTAATGAGTCATTACACAGGTGCTTCAGACGCAATCATGCAGAGGTGTTCCTATAGCGTCGTTACTTCTGTGCAGTGTCTAGTTCTCTTCTCAAGGAACACTGGTAACAGTCTTAACCTGAGATGTTCCCTTTCAAGTAAAAAATTAATGCTCTACACAACATTTATGTAACATCTGTACAATGTATGTTTAAGAATCTAATTTTCCAGACACAAAAGCTTTCTTTTCCTTTGAAACCAAGGACCATATTGGATTATTCCAGATGGGCAGTAAGAAAATTGAAGTGTTATGGGCAGGAATAACTCTCATTACACATACCAATGTTTGTGTTATTTATTTATTCATTTATTTATTCAGAATATATAGGCTATATTGAGAATTGCACAGCTTGAGCAGAAAGAGCTGAACATAGATAAACTGCCATTGTGTGATCAATTTAGTGTCTGTTCTAATGTCTTTTCTCAAATCTCGTATTGAAGGATTTTTCCCAGACATTTACTTTAGAAGTAACTTCACTCTATCACCCTGACCACATGTGTGTAGCAACAACCTCCCCTGGCCTGTCCACCAAAAGCAGGGCAACTCTGGCCTTTGATATGCACTGTCCTCGACTCTGTGGATCTCGAGGGCCAGAGCTGCACACCCCTGACCAAAATCTTTTGGCTGAAAAATATTCAAACTCAACACTTCCCCTTAATGTCTGCATGGGTACAAAACAGTCTCTTAAAATGCTTTAAAATGAACCTGATTAATTTGTGAAGACTCACCATCAGATGGAGTGAGTGACATCAATGATTGTCATGATACTACAGAATAGAATAACAGAAGGCGTTTGTTATTGGATACCAAATCCATTTGTTACCCCTTAAATAGGCGTTTGTTACCCCTTATTGGATTCGAGTCTTCATCATTTTAAACTAATTTGTCAAAAATCAAACCATTTAACCTCAAAATGCTTTAAAGACAAAGACAATATTTAAGATAACTTCCCTTATGTTACTATAAAGATGTGTTTGTGTGTACCTGCACATAATTTAGAGAATAATAACACGTTAAATGATTGATCGGCTACTAATATTTTTGACACATAATTGGGAGATATTAATAATGATTGATAATATTTTGCATCATTGTGTAACCATTTATGAATAAAGTTTCCTTTCACATAAATCATGTGTAATGTTTTAAAACTTCTCCTGGACATTTCACTGAAAACTGAAACAAACAAAACGTATAATGTATAATTTATTTTTGACTGTGTGGAGATGCTTCCTTCTGAATTCTGTCATTCTGGGACAGAAACAGGAACCTCTGAGGCATGCATGACACAGATCTTTTCTGCCTTGTTCGCTTTGACATGCACTGCCAAGAAAAGAAGCACTTGGGTTGGAGCTGCCATTTGGGGAACTCTGGAATGTTGACAAGAACCACTGGGACAGAATTGGCAGGAACTTCTGGGGTGGCTGGAGCGGTCACAACAAGAAGCTCTGGGACTGTAGAGACAAGTTTGTTTGTCTGTCTACACTTAGTTAGTATTGTGCCATGTCAGGTTCATTCATTTTAAAATTCTAAATAAAACTATAATTACTCATAAAACTAATACTGGATTTTAAAGACTTTATATATACGGGCTGCACATTCCACAACCATCAATTAACTCTTCGAATTCTCACTGCAACATCATAAGGGACAAGCCCTTATGATGTTGCAGTGAGAATTCGAAGAGTTAATTGATTGTATGTAGAGCGGTCAGCTTGACAGAGCGGTCAAGTCTACATCATCAATCTAAGAAATGAAATGAGCTTTTGGATTATGAAGCTTCCCTGCATTCCTGGAAGGCATGTTGAATAGTCTAACATAGAAAATCATTCCAGACCATCTTATTGTTGAGGCCAGTAATAGGAGGACTGAAACTAGTTTATGCAATTTTCAGTGAATATTTTGAGTTTCTGTATAGACCCATACCAAAAGAAACCTAGTATTAAATATGAGAATAACTTTTGTCTTGAAACCTTTTAAATAGTGAGTCCATTCGAGTCCATGATCACCTCTATATCTTTGAACTCTTTTGAGTTTGTCCAAATAATTTCAATGCATTTTCTGTTTCAAACAGTCCTCAGAAGTACTACAGACTTTACAATAAATATATTTTCCTTATTCTCATTGAAACTGCTAGTTTTTCCATTATAGGTATTTATTTCCTTGGAATGGTTCTCACATTCACATGAAGGCAACAGACATCTTTTGGTATCTGGTAGGGGTGGGAAAAAAAATCGATATTGCAATATATTGTTGTGCTCTCTGTCGCAATAAATAATCGATACACTAACGCCCAATATCGATATTTTATTACAACACAAAATGATTAATTTACCCGTTGTCACTCAGTGTCACTGTCACTACCCAATATCTACCATTCTGTTTGCGGGGGGCGCTGTTCGAGTAAATAGGGGTAAAGTGGCGCAAACAGCGGCCGGTGAAGAACACAAGTTAACTAACAACAACAGAGAATTGCAGAAAAAAGAGAAGCGAGAAGAATGGCGGAAAACAATAAAAAACTAATCAAAGACCCACCCGCTAGTTTCCACTCTAAAGTGTGGAGACACTTCGGGTTTTACGAGGCACTGCATAAAGACTATGCAATCTGCAAGAACTGCTTTGCAAAGATAACAGCAACGCTACGAATCTGCAAATGCACCTCGTTCGCTATCACGGTGACGTTTCAGTATTATGGTTTACACATGTTAATGTTCATGTTGTTTTGTAATGTTCATGCACTTTTATCTGTCTAGATGTACAGTGTTTACATTTAAGACCAGGAGGCAGTGAGTTATTATGCAAATGCATATTTCTTTGCACAATGTTGGAAATGTTGGCATTAATAAATGCATAAAATTTCCTTATTCATTCTTTTTCTTTTCAGTCACATATATCGTGATATATCGTTGATGAAATTTCTTCCAATATATTGAATATCATAGATATCGCGAATCGTGATATTATCATATCGTGGACCACATATCGCCACAGAATTGAATCGTGAGGTACCTGTATCGTCCCACCCCTAGTATCTGGAAGCTACAGGAGTCCAGTAAGACCGCCTGATGTCCAAAAATAACAAAAGCAGTTACAGCTTAGAAATCATACCAAGATAATGTTGTCCTGTATCTGACAACTAATTCAACTGAAGTCTGTAATCATTCTTTACCTACTATAATTACGGAGATGTAACATTTAAAATACATTTATTTCAGTATTAAAATGCTAAATCAATCTGATAAGAAAGGGAACAAGAATTCAATATCATGAGGATGTTAAAATATAAACTCACCATGATAAGCCACGAGACAGTGTCTCACTGATTTGTATGATGGCACGATTGAATGTGGAGGTCTTTATGTAAACATTTACAGGAGTTATTATGTCCATTGTCTGTGCTATCAGCTCCTGCCAGCAAACGTGTGCAAGTGGCTTCCAGAGTATATGCAATGACATCCTCTTTCTTAAACTGCTGGTCTTACATAAAAGTTAAGAATAAGACTATATTAGGAGGAATAAATTAAAGGAGTCATAATGTAGAAATTTCACTTTTCCACGAGAATCAATGTATGTTATGATTGCATAATGATTGTACACTGGCCGGGAAGCCGATATTTAAAAGTGAAGCGTTTGTTTACCTCGGGGTTTGTAAAATAGGCCACGTGCACGCGCACGAAAAAACGAGATTTTGATTTCTTCCCCTTCTTGACGTCAAGACGGGGGAGGATATACCAAATATGGACACCGCAAACCTATGCCGCGGGAAGCCCGCCCCTCTCCCCCTCAGATTCAGTTTAGTCGACTCGAGAAAGATGGAGAAACCGAGTGCACACCTGAGATGCTCTGTGGTTGACTGCCACAAACAACATGCAAATGTGTTTTATCTACCAAAAACGGACGAAACTATCAGGGAACAGTGGATGAAATTCATTTTTAATGACGCTGTCCCAACAACTCTTTCAAGTGGCGTATCGTTAGGTGTGTGTGCTAAACATTTTACACCGGAATCTTTTACAAATTTGGGGCAATATCAGGCGAACTTGGCCTCGAAGCTCCGTTTGGGAAAAGGTGCCATCCCAACCATCAGGGACTTGCCAGAAATTGAAAAGGTAAGACTGTGTTTTTATTGCTCTACTGTGGTTAACAAATAGCAGCTAACAGCTAATGCGGCTATTGTATGTAACGTTACCTTCGAGGTAAACACGGGGAATGGACTCTACGAATGCTAGCCACATCTTTCGACTTTGTTTTACACTAGCAGCTACAGTAGTGACGGTACAGGAGTCCATGCTCAGTGGCTAAAACTGTTTAAATGCAAGTATGAAAACAATATACCACTAGGGATGCACCGAATATTCGGCCACCGAAAATTTTCGGCCGAAAATGGCCCAAAAGTGCATTTCCGAAAGACTTTTATCACCGAAACAATACGGCCGAAATGTTGTGATGACGCAAACAGCAGACACCGCGACCTGCACGTGCTTGTCTGAAGCAACATTACATATCTGCGGTGTGGACGTATTTAAATATATCTAAGAGTGACCCACGGACAGCGATTTTCAAAACACAGACATCCCAAGTCTTCCGGAAGTTCCGGGAGTCTCCCGCGTATTGATACCGGCTCCCTAATGCCCGCAAATTAGTTTAAATCTCCCGGAATCGCGAGCGAGCATGAGCGCGCATACGTAGCGCGCGCGGCAGAGAGAGGGAGCGAGAGACCTTTGCGTGTGTGTGCAGAGCAGCCGTCATTTCTCAGAGGTTTACCTGAGCTGTTTATGGTTTTTGCAACTCACGTCCATGAGCATATAACTGCAGATATTATTTTGGGCTATGGCAGTATTGACCTAAAATATTGAAAATAGCTTTCAGTTAGTGGGGCTTCTGTAAGAATGTATATGGCAATGGTGTATTTTTTCTTTTTTCTTTGGTTGTGATTACAATTTCACTAACAATAAGTACCGTCACATTTATTGAGCTATTGCAGTATTTTGTCTATGTTTTTGTACCGCTTGGAAGTAGTAAAATACATTCCTGCAACCAATCAACGCGCCCCTCATTTGCATTATTATAATGACCGTCCACGACAGCCAAAACATCGCATCAGATCTCGCGAGACAATAATGCCTTTAGAAATAAGGGTCTGAGGGGCTCTGTGTTGATTTTTTTTCCACTTTTCTTTTTTAGAAGTGCCTAAAATACTATAATAGAGCATTTGGGTATCCAAGGTAACACAACATTATGACTCCTTTAAGTATTAAACATGTTTCTTTGTTTTGTTGATTATGACAACATGGCGACTGTAGTACATCCGAATTACATTCATACTACACACATTCATAGAACATACTTTTTTTAGAGGTTGTGAAGTACTCATTCAAAATAAGTACCTACTCAAGAGAGTATGTGTTTTCGGACTCAGCCATATGGGTGCTTCTCATTTCTTATTTGTGCATCCTCGTTTCCTTTCCTCACTTACTTTCCTCATGTCTTAGCCCCACCCCCTTATGCCTGCTACAGACGATATCTGCAATTATAAGATCATTACAAATCACACAACATTGAATTAATAAACTTGGGTGCGACATGTATGTAGACTGTACGATGATGACACCTATTGAATCGTAGGCTACAACGCAAGTTTTGTATAGAAGAATAAAACATCATTAGCATGTGCTAGTGGTAAACAAATAGAGCAAGATGAATCTCACTTTGGCAATTGTGGTTTTTATGTGCGGTGAAAAAAGAGGAGGACGCGAATAAGGAGAATAATTGATGCAGTCATTGATAGGGAAATGAGGCCAACTCTGCATGCCAATTTGGTTGATCAATATGCCATTTCATGTTGCATTTTTATTGGCCAGTCAGTAGAGGTCATAGCAGCAAACACACTTGACTGTGAGATATTCATGCTAAATTTCTGACACTGTCAGAAACTTTTCGCAGGCTCTCTTTGGTCGCAAGACCGTGACAATCTTTGAACCTCCTTTGAAAATCGTACAATGTGTACTGGGCATTAGGATGCGAGGGAAGGACACACCTGTGTATTTTCGCTCATGGCTGCATCCAAAATCTTAGGTAGCTGACTTGTTGCCCTATAAGGCAATGACTTTGCAGGCAGCATTTGTGCACGAAAGTACCTCACAAAACTGATTTCAGACTTCTAAGACAGCGTAACGGTTTAATGATCTACAGTAAAATAGAAAGAGCTTTGGTGACAACTAAGCGAACATTTAATTACTAGCTACAATAGTAATTTCTCGCTAGAAATAACATCAAAAGTGGAAAACGTTGGTCAAAAACATACATTACTCAAAAACTGACCAGCAGTCGCTACTTTCAGACGCCATCTTTATTTCTTTAGCTCAACTGTCACAGAATGGAAAGCACAGGATTGCGGGATATCAAATGCAGCGAAGAATAAATCTATGCTGTCTTAAAAATAATCGATCAGATGAATCACAGGAGATAGGAAGTGAAGATAAAGGGTTAGTTCACCCAAAAATGAAAATTCTGTCAGTAATTACTCACTTTCATTCATCTTCGGAACACAAATAAATCTTTTTTTGATGAAATCTGAGAGCTGGCTCACTCCTTCATAGGCTGCAAGGTAATTGCATCTGCCAGCCCGGAAAAGTTAGTAAAGACATTGTTAAAATAGTCCAAGTGACTACAGTGGCTCAACCTTAAGTTTATCAAGTGACGAAAATACTTTTTGTGTGCAAAATAAACAAAAATAACGACTTTATTCAACTATTCATTTTCTTCTGTGTTGGCCTCTGAATGAGTTCACGAGAGCGCCACGACGCATACGCGAGAACTGAGAAAACTCTGAGTTAACTGAGTAATTGTTTGCGTCAGCGTCTGCGAACTCAAATGTGTAAGTAGGCCTACCGATCTTTTATACAGCAAGTATTAGAATATGATTGGATAGATGTGAAGATAATAAGTGATGTAGTAATTGAGTCTTCCTGGCAGAACTTATGCTAAAGCTTTCATTTATCGTGCACTTTCAACTTTACAACTTTGCAGAACGTTTACATTCACAAACAGCTATATTACACACTGCATGAAAGGGAATATTCGAAATGTGCAATCTGTACAAACCACTGTGCTCAAATACATAATGTATTGATAAGTAAACTTTCATACTTAATGTCAATCTACAAATCCAGTCTTGCTTGTCACGGAGTCCACACCAGACCCTTCAGCTCCGCCCACTCGATAAGCCTCACCCGAATTCTAATTCATCACACCTGTCACCATCACAGTATCATCCTCCCCTCGGGTAATTTTGACCCGAAACTCATTTTTTTTAAATGTTTAAAAATTGAGTGTTCATCAGAGGGGTCCAAGACATAGGACTTTTGTGGCACTTCAATCACAAATACAGGTTTTTTTTATTAATTTTTTTATGGATTCGATGAGTTTTGTGTAACAAAATCCTTAAGTAACAAGAATAAGTAATAAGTTATTATTAACAAAATAAAAAGTAACAAATCCTTCCCTCACGGGTCAATTTGACCCCCTTAGGAAATTCAAACTAAAAATGCTAAAACTTTACCCATTTTTTTTTAATTTTTTTTTTATGTCTACATGTGTATCTTAATGCATACTTAAGGGACTTTAGGACCCAGCGGAACAGCTAAGTTTCTCCAAATAAGGCCATCTAGTGGCAAGAGTCATGAAACATCATGTTATATTATTTTTTCCACAAGAGGTCGGCAAAGACACCCTGTGTAGATATTTTGAGCTGAATTAAAAGGGTTATGCGTGAAATTGTGAGTTATTTTGAATTTAAGTTGAAAGAATGTGAGGAATGCCCTTAAATTACTATTTATTATTTATTGATAAAATATAGTAATTTAAAGGTAAATAAAATAATAATAAAAAAAATATCCAAAAAAAGTGCATTAAAAAAAAGGATCAAAATGAAATATAATAAGCTTTCTATATATATATATATAAAAAAAAAAATATATATATATATATATATATATAATTTTAGGGATTCGGGTCATTTTGACCCGCGAGGGAAAGATGTGTTACAAAGTGCGAGGGAAGGTCCACACATCACTGGTCGTGTTGACCACTACCGCTTAAGTTACCTGACTACCTACCTGTTGCTGCTCACCTGCACCTAGATCCCTGTTTGTCAGCCTTCGCCGTCTTCTTCTTCAGCCTCACCGTCTTCAGTCACTTTGGTCCGCCACGCACCTGCAAAGTACAAAGAGATTTAACCACAAGATAAGTCATTCAACCAAAACTTTTGGTGAAAGCTTACCTGTTTCTCCTGCTTGTTCTCTGCTTCCTGTAAATAAACCATCGGTGTGACTGCATACCTGTGTTGTCTCCTTCTGTCCACTGACAATGCTATAGTAGACAGGCTAAACAGGTTCTCTACAAACAAAATGTTGTCAGCTGTTTTTTAAGAGATTGGCATTAATTAGTGTATTCAGCACCATAGCTCCATTATTAAACCAAATAAATGTGCATCTTTGTTTCGCAAGAGTGAACTGGGTGTTACAAGTGAAGTTCATGGGAGTTTTTTTTTTTTGCCCTGGAAAAAAAGGAAGAAAACGCAAACAACATTATCTTCATGAGCTTCAGCGGATATCTGTTTCCCACACAGGATGTCATTCCCACCCTGAAGCCCCTGTTTTCCCTACACCTACTTCATAGTTGTTTCCTCACACACAGGGCCTGGCTGTGTGCTGCAGTCACAGAACATTACGTTCTGCTCTTTTAATTCTCATGCAGTACATGACATAACATAACATAACATATTCGGATGTGATCATTTAAATAATTAAAAGTCAGTTTAGGAGACACAGGGACAACACTTTTGAACTGAAGGTTTACAACAGTTCCTTAGACTGAATTATGCCGTTGGAAAACACAAAACCTGTTTGTTAAGAATTCCAAATAGTGGGGCATTCAAATCCATGTAAATGAAGTGAAATATCAGAGGTCGTTTTTGCTTCAAAGTGGCAATCCCCTTTTCAAGCTATTTGGATGTTGCAAGATTTTTCGGAAAGCCATAACACTTTGCACTTAAGATGGAATTCATGACAAAATGTAAGAACTGAAATTCATGACACAAAAGGTGAGAACTTGGACAGACCATGACCTCAGCTTACCTGGGAAATTGTGTGACTAATACTAGCTGACAAGTTGTGTCCGGAAAACAGGCAAGTTCCTGTATTCCATACAGTCATTGCAGGGGCCTGGTATTCTTCACCTCTTGCTGACATCACTGTTGCATATAAAGCTCAGGATATTGCATATTACGTCATTAGGTCTTTTTCCAGGTCTCTTTCTTATTTTAAGACATATTCAGTTTGAGACCATGTGGCAAAAAATGTAATTAGCCTAGATATTCATAAATAAATATGTTTCATTCATTAATTGTATTATATTATTCTTATTATGTAATATTAGTCATATTATATAATAATGAATAAAATAATGATCATATAATTAATAAAATAAATATAAAGCATGCCTTTCTCTCTTTCAACATCAACACATTAGAAATCTAGAATGTTGAAATACATTCTTTTGTATTTTATTTTAATAGCTATATATATATATATAGGATATATATATATACATATATATGAAGACTTCAGATGCAAAAGCCTCTAAGTGCCATTTGAAATTTTCTTCTAGAATGATCATTTTTATCAAGCTTGTATGTTTATGTTCAGTTATTTCACTTTAATGGCAATGAAAATGACCTATTAATTGTCATTAAAGTGAAATTACTGAACTTAAACATACGAGCTTGAAAAAAATGCTGATTTTAGAAGAAAATTTCAGATGGAACTTAGAGGCTTTTGCATCTGAAGTCTTCATACATATATATATATATATATAGCCTATATATATATATATATATATATATATATATATATATATAATTATTCTGACTTGCCCTCGAGACGTTTGCCTGACATTGACATGGCTTATTTAGACTAGATGTAAAGACCAGGATGCAATCACTTATCAGTCATAGTATATATTCATAGATTATGGTGATGGGCGGAGCCTCTATTCGTTGGCTAAATGAATCTGTTTCTCCTCACAGTCTCTCTGTGGATGAAGGCGAATGGAAGCTGGCGTACAGCGGGCTGCATATTCATTTGTTTCACCAGGATTTATGTCCGTCTATGCAGCAATTTATGGATTATGCGAATTAAATGTAATGCTGTCCCTCAACTGGGTTACAATGAGCTCAGTGTGTATCCTAATGTGATTTCATTTTGACCAGTGTGATAATATTAGGGTAGTAATCTATAACTGCCGGACGTTATTTACATCAAGTCTCTTCGCAGCATGAACATGGATGAAGATAACCGAGGTAAGGTTTCTTTTTTTTTTTTTCGTGGTTTTTTTTTTTTTTTTGCAAGCATAAGCAGCTGTCAGTCTCTGGCTTGTCTCAAAACCGAGTGAGCTGCCTATCTAGACAGCATTTTTGCGCGTAAGAGGCGCGTGCTGTTGATTGGAAACGCGCTTTGCGCCCAAACACTCACACGATCTCCTCACTGTGAAGATAACCATTACTCATCAGCACTAAACGGGGTGTGTAGGAGAAAAAAAGTAAATTTTAATATAATATTTTCTATTCTTACTTTTAGGCTTCTATACCAATCATCGACTGGATCATTAGTGATATTATTTACACTTTAACAGTTTCTGCTTTGTATGAAAGGTGTTTCATTTTTACTTGAAATTGCTAGTGTTCTTGTTGTCAATATGTTGTCACTGTGTTTAATAAGAATTTGAACATCACTTCAGTCTTATTCCGTTAATATGGCTGTCCATATGTAGGTCGTCAGTTTGTTTGATGTGGTGATTCTTTGAAGTAGCTCGCGAGATGTTTATGAGTACAGCTGTGGTGCCAAGAGGGATAATTAGGCATTTAATTAGTCAAGTGCTCGTTTTTTATTGAGCTCTACATAAATAACAAATTTATTAATTAGAAAATGCTACTTTTAGAATTGATCAGTATCACATGATTGCCATGCTTCACTGTAATATAACCAGCGGGGTTGACATTCAATACAACTGCACAACTGGGAGAGTGATGTTGCTTTATACAACAGTTCAACAAACAATAACTAAGTAACTTACATTTCAGACACACACACAAAAAAAAGGTTAGTTATCTTCTCCACCAAAGAAAATGGTTCCAAAAGAAGCTACAACAACGAGCATTGCTTGTCACGGTGTTTTTTTATTATTATTAAATCCACTCCAGTTTTTACATTTCGCCAATCAATACGCTCCATTTATAAACATTTAACATAGGCTGCATCCGAAAGCTGAAAAATTATGCCTTTAAAGGTATGAAGGCATCATGGCACATCCAAATCCAATGTTAGCTTCACTTCCTGTCTCCTAAAATATCTTCATCTGATCGATTTTTGAAGGCAGCATAGATGTATCCTTCGCTGCCTTTGATATCCCATAATCCTCTGCATTCCATTCCTTAAAAGTTAAGCTTAAACAAATAAATATGGCATCTGAAAGTTGCGGTTGTTGGTCAGTTTGTGTGTACGTTTGTACGTTTTGTCCAACTTTTTCCACTTTTGATGTAATTTAGCAATTAAATATTTACTTATTTTATCACCAAAGCTCGCTCTATTTTGTTGTAGAACATTAAACTGTTACGCTGCCTTAGAATCTGAATATCAGAATACCCCATGGACATCCCCCACCCCTGGAACCAACCCCAACCCCAACGGCTATTATAAAGGGCGATTTCGGACACAGCCAAATAAACCATAGTTCTGCCTAGTATACAGAAATAGCTTATACTACCATTAATGTTAATTAACAATAATGGTAGTATAAGCTATTTCTGTATACTAGGCAGAACTATGGTTTATTTGGCTGCGTCGATCAGATGTCGATCACATCAAAAATCGATCAGATGAAGATACAGTAACAATGTAATAACTATCACATGATATTAGCACAAGTTAAAAGAGGAAATAAAATAAAAATAAATTAAATTGAAATTAAAATGTAAATGACAGAAATATTCCGAAAGCTTCTTTTCAGTATTTTTCAGTATTCCAAAAAAAAAGGATTTTCATTCTAGAATAGTTACAAATAACTAGGAACTATGGTATATTGGTGGATACTATGGTTTCCATTGTAACTTTAAAGGGACTGGAAGATATTGTTTATTTCTTTGGTTTGTATTGTTCTTTCTTTAGATATAAAATTTAAAACTTTGACCAATTAAATTTTACTTTACTACACTGATTGTAGCCACCTGGTCCATGGGATATTTTGTGGTGACAATTTTGGAAAGATTTCAGAGCTTGCACATTTTGTCAATTTGAACACATTTTGGACAAGGACCAGTGGGCTTTCAGATATTTATCCAATAATTCTGCTTTCAATTACTATATTACTGTGGAGATAATGTTAGTGATTTAGTGTGAGGCTGTTACTCTGTGAGAGTTGTTTTGGTATATCAGTGTAAAAAAAAAAACACCCCAGAAACTAGACCTAAAAGCCAGACATCTCAAGCACCTTTGAGCATGCAGCCAGTTTCATTGCTATGCTGATTTACAGCTGTAATCACTTTATCTGACAAAGACCAATTGTAAATGTCTACAAGAACAAGAAAGCAAGAAGATAGAGGTACCATTAGCTCAGTAGGTCTTTCCAGTTCCTCTTGTATCATGATCCTGAAAACTTCAAAGCCTTGGACTCGATGGCTAGTTTGTCTTATCTTACCGTGGGAAAAACCAAATGGAAAACCATTTTCCGTCAGTTTCTGTAACAGATGGTTGACTGCAAAGAAAGACCGCTAGGGCGTCAAGGAGAGCCCTCTTATCAGAACCACAAAATGATGCCCTTTTTACCTCTATATTGACTGAATTAATAATACATTGTAAATGTGTTGAGCATTCTGGAACAAATATTTTTTCCGATTTTCTAGTTGTAAAAGTTAGCAGGATATATTAAAATCAGAGGTGGACAAAGTACACAACTTCCTTACTTGAGTGAAAGTACAGATACTACTGGTCAAATATTACTCCGTTACAAGTAAAAGTTGTAAAGATTTTACTTAAGTAAAAGTTTTTAAAAGTATTTAAGTATCAAAATAAAAAGTAAATGTCAATGAATTGTTTTATTATTGTTGCATTGTTGTATGTAATACTTACAGTACCTTATGCCTCCGAATCTATGCCTGCCTATACCCTCATATCAATATCACATTTATTTCTAGAACACAGTTCCAGTAGTGGGATTGAATGTGAGATTGAATAAGTGCACTCAATAACGTCCACAATGGTTTCGGACACCCAAATGGCTGTCCCCTCAAATATTGCCCTATTTAAAGTTTTTGGGCTTTTAGTATGAATATGTTAGCCTTACTGTTATAAGCTATTGTGCTCCAAAACAATGACACAATTTGCATTTAGAAGACCAAACCCAACGTTGAAAATGAAAATCAGATTGATGTCAGAATCCAACGTCAGATTGACGTTAATCTCCAACGTTGGACAGACGAGACGTTGTATTGTGGTTTTAAACCAACATCAGTTTTGTTCTAACGTCAACTCGACTTTCATTTCCAACCAAAATCATCCCCTGACTGACTTTCTACTCAAGGACCTTGACAGAAATGTAGTGGAGTAAAAAGTACGATATTTGTCTTTCGAATGTAGTGAAGTTAAAGTAAAATTCCTGAAAAATAATACTCAAGTAAAGTACAGATACTCAAAAAGTATACTTAAGTACAGTACTCAAGTAAATGTACTTTGTTACTGTCCACCTCTGATTAAAATTTAGCATATTGTCTCTGAGCCCTCCCTCTCTCTAGCACCCCACAAATTTACAATATTAATCTGTGGTGAAATATGGAACTGCAGCGCTTGCTAATTGAGTCATTGGGGCAGATTTCAGACTGCCGCGCTTATTTTCACGTTTCCTTACGTAAACCCTACGTAAAACCCTGGTTTTCAGACCAAGACGATCAATCCACTTCAGGTATGTGTATATTAGTTTGCGAGTTATATAATCAGAATTACGGGATACAAACTCACAATTGCAAGAAATTAACTTTTTATCTCGCAATTGCGAGTTTTATATCTCGCAATTCTGATTTTATAACTCGCAAATTCTGACAATCTTTTTGTGAGCTATAAACTCGCAATTGCGAGAAATAAAGTCAGAATTGCAAGATATAAAGTCGCAATTGCGAGTAATAATGTCAGAATTGCGAGATATAAAGTTGCAATTGTGTGTTATAAAGTCAGAATTGTGAGATATAAACTCGCAATACTGAGAAAAAAGTCAGAATTGTGAGATAAAAAGTCGCAGTTATTATTTATTCTTTTTTTTTTATTCTGTAGCGGAAACAAGCTTCCATAGAATAGCCTTTAAAGGCCGACAGTTCTGTTCTGTTCTGTAGTTATGTTGAATAGACATGACTTTGTTTTCCTCACTGGAATTCCTCCACAACTTGCAAAATTCTAAAGCAACAGGAAAATGGCATTCTATGCGTTTGTCGTGTGTACTAAAGTCTGTCAATCACCATTAGAGCGCCACCCTCAGGCTGAATAACGCAAGGACATTACAATTCTGTCAAAAGTGCATCTGATGTATTCAGCCATTAGAATATAAAGCTTACAAAATGTTTATCATAAATTAGCGTTAAGACCAAGAATCTGCCCCATCTAAATTTACGGCCAGGAGCCGCTACTTCTAAGGACCAACAAAGGGACAGACTTTCTCAGACTGATTAAAGGAGAGGCCGTGTGGCCTGGCACTCATTAACATTGTCTGTGTCTGATGGCACCGGTGTCTGGTCCAGGCTCTCCTGAGGAGCCGTCTGGCACCAGGGATGACACAGGCAGTGGTCAAAACCTCATCAATGGTGTGACTGCACCAGCAGAGATCTGAAGGACACCGTGCCTGGTTTAATCTGCGTAAGGTCAAGACAATGTCAGCCATGTTATTATTATCAAAAACATTGTATTTTTTCATTTCACTGCTGTATAATATCCGTTCTGATTACTGATAGATCTGAGATGTCATGCTCCACAAGATTTGATGTTTATGTCTGCTGTCGATTGAGATTTTGATATGAGGCTTAATCTGTGAATATTACAGACTTTAAGATGATGTTAAACATTTAGCATGTGGTTGCATCCTGATTATTGTCATCGGATGAAGAAGGAGAGAGAGCTTTTAGCGTTCAGTGTTTGTTGTCTTCTAAGTGCCACATATGGAATTGATTTGAAGAAAGTCTGGAGGGCCTTCCAAGACGTTTTATGAGCTCTAGCACCAGTTGAACGGTGGTGAAATGAGTGGATTGTGAATTATTGTTATTGAATGCAAATATTTTCATATTTTAATCAAAAATGTGAAAGTGGAAAGTTAAAAACCTAAATAACTTTTTTGATGGGGTTGTCAAACCCTTTTGTCCCAGCAGGAGATTTAAAAACAAACTGCCAGTAGTACAAAAGAGCCTTGTCCAGTTTTCCACCCACTGAGTCAGGACCGTCCCAAAGCCCCATCTCTTTCATGTCAGGAATGTTGGATTCGCCAGCCGTGCATTCTTGGGCATTACGTCTTTATCATTTGCAGGTTTTGTGAATGCAGAAAGAGACATTGAAGGGGATGTGGGTTTTAGAGACAGATTTGGTCTATTGTATAATATTTTATTTAAAACATTTTTAATACTGTTTAAAAGTTTGGGGTCTGTAAGATTTTTTTTATGTTTTGGAAAGAAATTTCTTATGACTGCATTACCAAGGCTGCATTTATTTAATCAAAATTACAGTTTAAAAAAATGATATTGTAAAATATTTATTTAATTTAAAACTAGGTACATTTGAAAAGAAAACTTAATTTATGCCTGTGATGGCATCTTGCAGATTTGGTGCTCAATTATTTTTATCATCAATGTTTAAAACAGTTGTGCTGCTAAATATATTTGTGGAAACCGTGAAACTGTTTTTTAAGATTGTTAAATGAATAGGACGTTTAAAAATAATTTTTTGTACAATGTAAAAGTCTTCACTGTCACTTTTGATCATTTTAATGCGTACTTGCTGAATAAAAGTATTCATTTCTTTCAAAAAAGAAAATCTCACTCACCTATAACTTTTGAACAGTATTTCAAAAGTATTTTATAAAGAGGTGCTACATTTTCTATTTTCGAAAAACCCATAAAACAAACGTCCAGGATTGTTGGTTTTACATTAGAACTGTTGCCTGGCTTTATCCAATAAAGACTCACCCTAAAACTGTGAATATAGAAGCAGATGTTGTGGGTATATCCCAAATGTTTCTTTGCTAATACTGTTATTTGATAAATACACATTCGGGGGGCTCTAAGAGGATAAAGAGGAGCACACACTGTTCAGAAAGCAACTTTTTTCTCTTTTGAATAGAGATAAGCTCTCTGCCCATTCCATCTGTCTCACTGGTTAACCGTGATGTAAGTATCCTTCTTACTCTTAAAAACAGGGTATTAAGTGTACAATTAAATGGTATAAGAAACAATCTAACATGTCTATCAGGCTCATATAATCTCTGAAACTTGGTAGCTGGTTATTATCAGCTATATTGCTGTAATGATCACTGACAGATGCATTAATTAGGAATGAAGAAAATGGACCAACATATAGCCCAAAGGCGCTTTGTGCATTTTTATCTAGTTTGGATAGGCTAGTGACTGGGACACATCTATGTGTGGCACACACTTCCTGTCCTGTGGGTCTGAGTGTGTGGTTGATATCAATGGGTAAGCCTGGATTTGGAGCAGCTGGCCTTCTGTGCGGCTATTGCGAATAAGGATAAGATATAGTTAGAGGGATTGAGGCCAGTGTGTTTATTAAAGGGGTGTTAGAGGCCAGGATGCAAAGCATCCTGCAAACCCTTAATATCCACATTTACACCCAGAACGTCAACATGAATCCAATTCATCTTTTCCTAAAATCGTATACTAGCGTTCAAAAGTATGGGGTCAGTGAGATGATTTTTTTTATGATTTTACTTTTTTGTAATCAAATGTGACAGTAAATACATTTATCAAATAATAAATACGATTTCTATGAAAAATAAATACTGTTCTTTTGAATTTTTTATTCACTGAAAAATCCTGAATTTTCCATAAAAAATATTTAGCAGCTCAACTGTTTTAAACATTGATAATAATAAGAAATGTTTCTTGAGCTCCAAATCAGCATATTACAATGATTTCTGAAGGATCGTGTTACTCTAAAGACTGGAGTAATGGCTGCTGAAAAATCTGCTTTTTCATAACTGGAATAAATTCCATTTAAAAAAATATTAAAATGGAATAATATTTTAAATTGTAATATTTTTTCACAGAATTACTGTCAGCGTAGGTTGCAGCAGGGATGAAATAAAGAGCTGGATTTAGTCTTAGCAAGTTGATTTATTACCAAACTTAAAAGAAACAAAATACTCAGGAGGAATATACAATGCCAAACATTGGAACAGAACAAACAACAATATAATGAATAGAACGGACAGTGAACTTAACAAACACAGGGTATAAATACACAGAAAAACTAATCAACGTAATGAGCATCAGGTGCAAGTTGCAACACATAATCAAATCAATGAAAAACTATAACAAACTATAACACAGGAAACAGAACTAAAACACGTGCAAACACACCCAAAACAAACTTAAATAAATTAAATTAATGCAGCCTTGTTAAAAGATAAAAAAGTAATTTTTTCAAATAGCCTATTAAAAATCTTACTGAACCCAGACTTAGTTTATATGTGATTTTCAGTTGAATTTTGTCTAATTTAGGCAATGCTGAATTTCAATACACTGCAGTCTTTTTCACAAACAGCTGTAATTGTTTCCAAGCAAAGTGTCACTCATGCTGATGGAATGAATCTTTGAATTGACAGTTTTGCATGCAGTCGACATTCCTGTTTTTCCCACAAGACAAGGTGCAGGGTGGTGATGTCATCACTAGTGACAGATGTTTTAGCATTTCTTTTTCTTTTTTTTATTCAACATACGATTTATATAAATAATATGGAAAGCAGCTTGATAATCTTTAAATAATGCCTTCCATATAATGCTTTAATGAAGACAAACTAATTTTCACCATGAGCCTCAGGCAAATGTGGCTTAATTTCATTAGAAGGGAATTTACTTCTGTTCTAGTGATTTTTGCCAACTCCACATGGCAAGTTATAGGCACATAATGTTCATATCTGGAAGGAATATTCTATTTTTACCCCATTTATTCTATACTAGTTACATTTGACCATATCCAGACCCTGTTGCGTAATGAACAAATGGCTCCTCATTAAGATATAGTATGGCTTTTACATAATAATAAAAGAATGAAAAAAGACCATTGCACTCAATATGAAAGCTCAGATTGACTGCAATGAATCACCCTATAATGTTATTGTTAAGGTTGAACCTTGATTCATGCACTCATTCTCAACTTCCCCTCCATTGTCATGAGGCAGAACCAGACAACCGCAGGAAATTCCCCCCTGCCCCTCTTATTAGCCCGTCTCTTGTCTAATCCTGCTGTGCCCGGGGTACAATTACATAATGCACTCATAGTGTCCAAGTACTGAGCCACAAGCAATCACTCTCCTACTTGTGAAAGTTTATAAAAAAAAATGACGGTCAATTCAGGAGTTAATTGTCTGTTGTGACTTTTGTATCTGAAGCATCTGAAACCTCCACAAATGAAATATGTAACACCATGCAGATGAGTATGTGCCCTTACGAAAAAGAAGTTTATTCAAGTGTGCTATTAGTATACTTCTTTTAAACTAAAAATAAGAAAGTATACTTTCAGTCTACTTTTTATATACTTCTCAGAAATATACTCTATGTACTTCTCAGAAATATACTTCAAATTCCACTTAAAGGAGAACTCCGGTCAATTTTAACATTGAGCTCATTTTTTTGTACATTTGGAGTGCTGTCAGTACAGAGAACAACGACAAAAATCGGTGTTGCCTACAACGTGTTATCCTCTTTTTAAAATTTGCACCCTGTTGACTTCAATGGGGCAAGTTTTAAACCTGCTTTTAGCCTCTTAACATCCTTGATGTGTCATTACAAGTGCACAGGTCATGTGAGTGATTCCTTCGGAGTGAACGCGGGTGAATCTGACTGCAGTAGACGTGAAAGATATTAATAAATATGATGTTATTTCAGCCAGCGCACATACCTGTATTTTCTTCCTGTTTTCGGTCGAAGCCCATAGTAGAACTCGACAATCGATTACTATGGGCTTCGACCGAAAACAGGATGTAAATACAGGTATGTGCGCTGGCTGAAATAATATCGTTTTTATTAATATCTTTCACATCTACTACAGTCAGATTCACCCGTGATCACTCTGAAGGAATCACTCACATGGCTGGGCACTTCGCGCTTGATACTTGCGTTTCAGATCGTTAAAATAGGGCCCGTAGTCTCTTATTTAGATGCCGGACCACTTTCATCATGGAAGGTCAAGCTGTCTTGAACATTTGGGGTCGTATAGAAGTGAAGTACTTAGGCTATGTAAAACACTAGTTTTCCAGCCCAAATGAAAAGCTTCCTTCTTGAGTTGCTTCTCGGTTTTGGGCTGCAAGTCAAGGCTGTAGTTGAATTAACATTATTTATGAGGATAAATGTGCTCTAGATTTTTATGTCTTTTACAGCACTTTGGGATTTGAGTTTAGGTTAGGGATATGGCTATACAGCTTTAGATTCTTTGAATCTTTTTTTGGTTATTATTATTAGATGAACCATTTTAATGTCACATTTGTCTCTCAACAGTGCCTGAAGATCTTTCACTTGAAGAGAGAGATGAACTGTCCAACATTAGACGAAGGAAAAAGGAGCTGCTAGATGACATTGAGGTATCAGCTTTAATGTAGTCATTGTCATTAGGATATCTCAGTGATTGACATTTATCATGTCACCTTCACCACAAGTTCCCACAAATGGGGGCTGGATGTCATTTGTGGCGTGGTGGAATGCGTTTTATTTTACATTACATTAAGTATGAGATTATTAAGAAATTTGATTAACTTTAGAACCAGTGCTATAACTTGAGTTACGACTTGTTCTGATTCTTTCAGAGGTTAAAGTTTGAGATCTCAGAAGTCATGACAGAGATTGAGAATTTAACATGTGTCAGGGAGACGTAAGTTTCTTCTTGTTCTTACAGATTACAAAGAGTTGTTTAGTATTGAGACGAAGATAGTATTAGTTCATATTTGTTATTTTACATCACATTGCAGCAAAAGCACTCAGAGGAACAAGCAGATTGCTGTTGGAAGAAAGAAATTCAATATGGATCCTAAAAAGGTATTATGGTTGTTTTTTCTTTATTTACCTTGCCATAATAAATGATGTCTTGGGTCATGTATTGTTTTGAGCTTAAGCAAACATCACGAAGTGGTTAACATCTCAAACATCACTGCAGGGAATCCAATTTCTTTTGGAGAATGATCTTCTGCAACACACACCTGGGGACATCGCTCAGTTCCTCTATAAAGGCGAAGGCTTAAACAAAACTGTCATAGGAGATTATTTAGGGGAACGGTAAGTCACATCGCTCTCGCTCACATGGCACAGTCTTTGTGTAAAATATGTGTGTGATGTTAGATAAGGCCTTTCCATAAAAGATCCTGCTCTCAGTCTCAGGAAATGACTTCCCCTATTTGAAACAGCTGAGAATGACCACATGTCCATAACAATATTTAGCATATCACCCAGACAGCGTGAAGGCGCCTTATCTCGCCCTTACCGATATATCTCAACACATGATTAGATATAAAACATTATTATTGCCTCGAAACAGCGACCCAGTGCTACATCTGTCAATATCAAGTCAAATGAAGGTATTGTAGCCATAAAGGTTTGTAACAACTTAGATGCTTAACGTCACCCTCTGAGGCAGCTTTACTGAATAAGGAGACAAAAAAGAGAGAGTACGCTTGAACTACAGTGCAATAGTTGTTAGATATAAAAATAGCCTTGTCTACATAGGCATCCTGTCCAAGTTGATAACCGTTGTCTTGGCTATGCTCTAGCCTGAAGCTCAGTTGCACAGTCATCCATTTCATTTTCTACTAGAAAGTAAGGTCATAAAACAAAGCAATTACTGTTAATTGTATTTACGAGGAGGAGCTGGAAGCTGTAATTATTGTGTTTCTGATTATAGTTTGGAGACGTGGTTCTGTCTTAGCTTGTGTAATCAGGCATATGCTGTGGTTCATCTCTTCATTACACTTTATGTTCCTATCACTGCTTTTTGAAGACCTTTACATATTTTCAAATGATGATTTTTATATCCAAAAACCAAACATGGTCATACATGATTGTTCTTGTGCACATTTTGTATTTGGTGTGAAACCCGTTGTAGAAAACAGAAAAGAAGCAAATGAAAAGCGATCTCTTTTGATTGACTTCAGATAAAAATAAGCGAGTGTGTATCTCTGGAGATGGAGCTAAGAGCAAATGAGGAAATAACTACTGATGATTTAACATTTTTTTCTCATTATTTTTAGGGATGACTTCAACATTAAGGTTTTGCAGGCATTTGTGGAGCTTCATGAGTTTGCTGACCTCAACCTGGTGCAGGCGTTGAGGTGAGACAGCTGTTTTGTCCACCTTTAATATGAGCATCATCTTTTAAGATCTGCATTGTATTTAAATATCCAGAACTTCAATATGGATCCTAAAAAGGTATTATGGTTGTTTTTTCTTTATTTACCTTGCCATAATAAATGATGTCTTGGGTCATGTATTGTTTTGAGCTTAAGCAAACATCACGAAGTGGTTAACATCTCAAACATCACTGCAGGGAATCCAATTGGATGGCATGTCATCCAATGGATGAAATCCAATTGGATTAGCATGTCGTTAAGCCCTATGTCATTTGTCATTGACACAGAGCACGTTTTTGTGGTTAAAAAAGCAGGTCAGTAGAACAAAAACACGGTCTAGAGACTCTTTTTAAATTTTTTTAAGTTGAACTAATTTGAATTTGAGCGTTATGTTTTTAGAATGGCGTTTCATGCACAAGATGCTGCAAAAGATGTGAACACAATGGTCAAGCAAAGCCGTGTATCTCATGTTTACATAGGCAAACAATGGAAAACGCACAATGAGATGGAAAAATGCAATCTGTGTGCACAGCCCCTAATAAGTTTTTGTTTGAAGTTATGAAAATTGTATTTCTGAATGTTCAAAACGTTTAGTTTTTTAAATGTTTAAAACACTTTTTTTCCTTGGTTATATAAATTTTACAGAAAATGTTAGCTGAACATTCAGTTGTATCAAATGCTATTAAGTGGTAAAATATTATTAAAGACTATGAATGAATGTTCAAAGCGCAAAGAAAAATTAAAGGAGACAAAATATTCCATGATTAGAGCATAATGTGATTAGAGCCAATTATTGTCCTTGTGTTACTCTATGCAAATAAAATCATACATACTTTCATGAATTCCTTGAGAGAAAGGTCCATCAAATATTATAATTTGAAGTGTCATTTCCATCTCTCCCTGTCAGGCAGTTTTTGTGGAGTTTCAGACTTCCCGGTGAAGCACAGAAGATAGACCGAATGATGGAGGCCTTTGCTGCTCGATATTGCCAGTGCAACCCAGGTGTCTTTCAGTCCACAGGTACAGTATGACTTCTATCAGCAATAAGCTTGACTTCTAACCTAAAGCTTTTACTCAGCCTTATAAAAAAGCCTCATTCCCAAAATATTTCATATATAATATTAAAACTGTATAGTTTGCGTGCCGGGTCCAATCTCTTGAAGTACAGCACGCTCCGTAGAAAATCTGCTCCACTGAAGGCAGAGCTTTATAACAGCAGGGATAAATGTCAGCAATGTTGAAACACACTGTGCTTAAACAAAGCGCAAAATGATTATTTATTTATAAACAGAGTCTGTGAATGTCCAAAGCATTAATATCTTTCTTTCAGCATGGAGTCATGCATAAAGATGCAGAAACATTAAAAAGTGGCCTGTATGTTGCATCGAACTCTCTGCTTTCAGAATGTATCATTTAGCAGTCAACTAATAAAAAATTAAAACAAGGAAAAAAAAAAGACGGTTGCATGCTCTTCATATCTTTACATACATGCTCCATTTAATTTGCCAATCTGGACCTATAGAGCTGACCGACTAATCCGAGTTTCTTCTCTCCACAGACACTTGCTACGTTCTCTCGTTCTCCGTCATCATGCTCAACACCAGCCTCCACAACCCTAATGTCAGAGACAAGCCCACAGTGGAAAGGTTCATCTGCATGAATCGGGGAATCAACGAGGGAGGAGATCTGCCCGAGGAGCTGCTCAGAGTGAGTCTCTGCCTCATACTGTGATGGAGAGAGTTGCAAGTTATTTAATGATAGAACATGCATTTACATATTGTCTTTTTTTCCCACAGAATTTATATGAGAGCATTAAGAATGAGCCTTTCAAAATTCCTGAAGATGATGGGAATGATCTAACTCATACATTCTTTAATCCAGACAGAGAGGGATGGTTGCTAAAACTAGGTTTGTCTGTCTATCTATCTATCTATCTATCTATCTATCTATCTATCTATCTATCTATCTATCTATCTATCTATCTATCTATCTATCTATCTATCTATCTATCTATCTATATGTCTATATGTCTATCTGTCTGTCAAAACTAGGTTATCTATCTGTCTATCTATCATCTGTCTGTCTGTCTGTCTGTCTGTCTGTCAGGTCTGTCTATAATTCTATCTATAATTCTTTTGTGTTTTTTCCCCCTGATTTCTTTATACATTCTAAAAAATGTTGGCTTGTTTCAACCCATGTTTGGGTCAAATATGGACAAAACCAATCGTTGGTAAAAAAAATTTATTACAGTAAGTTTTAAACCCAATGGTTGGGTTCGTCCATATTTGACCCAAGCATTTTTTAGAGTGTGGATTGAATTTATACTGGTATTATCCAGCATCTCACTGTGTTGATCAGGATTACATAGATAATGCTGTTATTGGCAGACCTTTAAAGCTTTTATGGCACTTCATTTTTAAAGTAAAGATCCCTTAATGTAACCAAATCTTTTGGTAACTGTTAGTTGGCATGAAACAGGGACTATACTAATTCCATGTCATGCCATGATTTATTTACAGTGTAAAGGTTCTGTCACTATGTAAGCCCTTAATTTTTATTTATTTATTATTATCTGTATTTGAACTTGCAGGGGGAAGAGTGAAGACCTGGAAGAGGAGGTGGTTCATTTTGACAGATAACTGTCTATATTACTTTGAATATACAACAGTAAGTAGAGATGCTTGATGTTTCCTGTTTGGGAAATAAATAGATTTAAGATTTATCAAGAAAATGGAACACAGCAAGATATGAGTGAAAAGAAGGAAGGTCATACAGAAGCAGAAGTCAGGGAGAAAAAGAGTGATTAAACAGCAAATAAGCGATTTGTTCAGTGTCTTAGCAGACACCAGCATTCTCAAAGCACATCCCCCCCCCCCCCCCCCCCCCCCCCAAAAAAAGACAAAACAAGCACAACATCAGGGATTTGACCTGAACAAACTGGCTAGTTTAAATCAAGACTCAATAATATGACTTGACAGGCACTTTCTTCATTTAGTTTCAGTTGGGATTAAAGGAATAATTCACTTAAAAATGAGAATTCTGTCATCATTTACTCAACCTCAAGTTGTTTCAAATCTGTATTAATTTACTTCTTCTGCTGAACACAAAAAAAGTTATGTTGAAGAATATGGGCATCCAAACATTTGATGGGCCCCATTGACTTCCATAGTATAGAAAAGAAACATATTATGGAAGTCAATGAGGCCCATCAACTGTTCAGTTACAGACGTTCTTCTTTTGTGTTCAGCAGAAGAAAAAAATTCCAACAGGTTTGTAAATGATAATAGAGTTTTCATTTTTGGGTGAACTATCCCTTTCAGTCCAAAAATTGAAGGAGTTTAGAATATAGAACCTGTATGAATTTCTTTCTTCTGCTGAACACAAAGGAAGATATTTTGAAGAATGTCGGTAACCAGACAGTTGATGTACTCCATTGACTTCCATTGTATTTTCTTTTTCCTACAATGGAAGTCAATTTGGCCCATCAACTGTCTGGTTACCGACATTCTTCAAAATATCTTCCTTTGTGTTCAGCAGAAGAAAGAAATTCATACAGGTTCTATATTCTAAACTCCTTTTAGAGTATCTGATTGGGCAAAAATCTGTGTAGTGCAGGATGAGTCATCAGTAAATGCATGTTAAATGTGTACACATGCAATTTTGTCTGTTAATGAGTACACTGGCATATACATGACCTCAAAGTTAACATGCATGGACTAAAACTAGAAAAGCACTCAAAGCAACAACCTCCCCGCTGTGTCATCTCATCAGCAAAGTGGAAGGAAATAATGCATTCTTTCCTAGCTGTGTGCCAGATTTAGACCAAGAGACAGACAGTTGTTGCTTAATGTGCACATAGTTCCCTCACTTTTTTAATCATGCTTTTACATCTCATTTAGGGAAACATATTGCAGATTAAGTCCTATGACCAATTGCTTTAATAACAAACAAACACAGTGGATTTAAGGTCTATAACTCATGTTTTCACAGGACAAAGAGCCTCGGGGGATCATTCCACTGGAGAATCTTAGTATAAGAGAGGTGGAGGAACCAAGAAAACCAGTATGTTCCTCTTCAAGCGCTCGGTTAAACTATATTCTTTAGGTAGTCTTTAAAGGGATAGTTCACCCAAAAATGAAAATTCTGTCATCATTTACTCACCCTAAAGGTGTTCCAAACCTGTATGAGTTTCTTTCTTCTGCTGAACACAAAAGAAGATATTTTGAAGAATATGGGTAACCAAACAGCTGATGGACCCTATTGACTTAAGAAAAAGAAAAACTATGGAAGTCAGTGGGGTCTCATCAACTGTTTGGTTACAGACATTCTTTAAAATATCTTCTTTTGTGTTCAGCAGAAGAAAGAAACTTGAGGGTGAGGAAATGATGACCGATTTTTCATTTTTGGGTGAACTATCCCTTTAAGAAGAATCCTAATTTGAATCCCCTTAAGATAGTCAAAGTGACCATTTAATGTTTTGACCTTTCAGAATTGCTTTGAGCTTTACAATTCCAGTCATAAGGGGCAAGTAATTAAGGCATGCAAGACGGAGGCTGACGGGAAGGTGGTGGAGGGGAATCACGTTGTCTACAGAATATCCGCACCTACGCTGGAAGAGAAGGAAGAGTGGATCAAATCCATCAAGTAAGGCTTTACCGTGTCAGGCCTCATTATTCTCTTCTCAGATAACCGATGTGTGTCGGCTGTAGGTCATCTACACACACACACAGACGCTCAGAAAGGGGCATCGACTTCTCTTATCAAAGAACATCGCCGTCATGCAGATAAGATGAAGCGAGTGTTTCCAGTGTTTTAGACCTTGGCTTGTGCACTGCAGAAATATTTTTTCTTTGTTTTCCAGAAAACGAAATGCTTAAAGGAGAACTCCGGTCAATTTTAACATTGAGCTCATTTTTTTGTACATTTGGAGTGCTGTCAGTACAGAGAACAACGACAAAAATCGGTGTTGCCTACAACGTGTTATCCTCTTTTTAAAATTTGCACCCTGTTGACTTCAATGGGGCAAGTTTTAAACCTGCTTTTAGCCTCTTAACATCCTTGATGTGTCATTACAAGTGCACAGGTCATGTGAGTGATTCCTTCGGAGTGAACGCAGGTGAATCTGACTGCAGTAGACGTGAAAGATATGAATAAAAATGATGTTTATTCAGCCAGTGCACATACCTGTATTTACATCCTGTTTTCGGTCGAAGTCCACAGTATTCGATTGTCGAGTTCACGCGCGTGATCATAGGTAGGCTACTAAACCTATGCGCGTGAACTCGACAATCGATTACTGTGGACTTCGACCGAAAACAGGATGTAAATACAGGTATGTGCGCTGGCTGAATAAACATCATTTTTATTCATATCTTTCACGTCTACTGCAGTCAGATTCACCCGCGTTCACTCCGAAGGAATCACTCACATGACCTGTGCACTTGTAATGACACATCAAGGATGTTAAGAGGCTAAAAGCAGGTTTAAAACTTGCCCCATTGAAGTCAACAGGGTGCAAATTTTAAAAAGAGGATAACACAGTGTAGGCAACACCGATTTTTGTCGTTGTTCTCTGTACTGACAGCACTCCAAATGTACAAAAAAAATGAGCTCAATGTTAAAATTGACCGGAGTTCTCCTTTAAAATAAGATCTATTCAAACTGCATAGGATATTAAGACTTGCTTTCAGACAATATATTTTGAATTTATTTCTTAATTTGTGCACAAATATTACACAATTTAGTGAGGTTCATTCCTATTATATATATATATATTATATATAGATTGATTGAATGAGTGGATAGATCAATCAATCAATCAGTCTATCAGTCTATCACAATTTGAATTATGAATTAAATTTATCTTGCTTTAAGGATATTTTTACTGGAAAACAAGACAAAAATTAGGGCTAAGAAAATGATTTTACACAGTGTGGTGGGAACACAAACATCACACTAAAGGGCTGACAAGACTAAAATGACCCACGTCCTCTCAAGGTTAAATGTTTTTTTCCTGAGGATAGATCAGCATTTATCACTGGAGAAAGGGAAGCCAAAGACCACTTAACCTCTTGCTGTTGGCCATGGCTCTGGTTTTGTTTTCCTGCTTGGTCTAAAACAGACTTGTTTTAAGTGAAATGACGTATGTTCAGGCCTTATAGTATATAGTGACATGAAGGCCATTTGTGTACTATTATTGAAGATCTGTGGCTTTATAGGCGTCTAGTTAACACGTGTCCTCTGACTCAACTGGGATTGTGGAACTGTTCTGTGGTCAGTTTAGCCTTGTTTTACAGCAAAAGCTGCCTCAGCATGTCCTGTGGGACTGCCGGGAACTCTGGGCCACCCAAATCCTAAAGGACCTCTTTTTTTAACTTTTTGCAATCAGGTTCACTGCTTCCGGAAACGTTTTGTTTTATATGGATGTGTACTTTTATTAATAACATGGTTCGCCTGTATAATTCTTATTTAACTGTTGTCATCCTACAGGGCAAGCATTAGCAGGGATCCTTTCTACGACATGCTGGCTACTAGAAAACGGCGAGTGGCTGCTAAAAAGTGAGCCGTGGACCTAACGTCGTGGTTTCAAGGATCACTCTTTAAATGTAAACCTTCACATGGGGTCCTGCATCCTTCAGAAGGTGACAAATAGTCAGAGGCAAGAGCTCTCTGAGGATAAAGAAGGACTAGATTTTAAAAATGTTGGTGTCTGTAAAGGTCATGTGCTAATCTAAAGGGTATGTACTTAATGTTTATCTCCAAATGAATTGTATTGGGAGTACAATGATGGTAATGGATGCAATTATATGCTGAATTTTGTTTGTCAAAAAGAACTTTAAGAGACTGACTTTGCCACAATATCTGCCTAATTTCACGTGAGGGTCCAATATAGAGAGAGTAGCGCCCCCTGATGCCTACATGGGAACTTTACTGTCTACCATCACAAATTTCCAGGTATAGTTAGGTGGAGATGTTCTCAAAGGAAGTCTGAATTTAAGATCTGGCAAGGAGTAGATGGCCAAGAAATGGATGTAATATACCAAACTACTGGTGATGTCAATTCCACTCATGTTTTTTTGTGTATACTTTAGGAGGTAGTCTATAAATGTAGTAAAAAGATCCATTATGGCAGGGAATCATGCCGAGTATAGTTTTTTTGTGCTATCATATAATATCAAATTTCATTCATTGTCTTAATTGTATCAGTAGTTTTAAATGGTTTTATGTTTGTTTTATGCCATGCCATAGTCATCAAAATCAGCAGGACTGGTTGCATGAATTGGAAGAGAAAATAATCAAGCTTTTTTTTTCATATTATATTTATTATGGTTTAAGGTCCTTAATATAAAATACTGAAAAAAAGGGGAAAAAAAATCAAATGTTCTCTTATTATGCTAATTATTTGATGCCTTTTCAAGAATACAAACACCTGTTTGTATTCACTTTTTGATTTAAATTGTTGCGGATTTAAGTTAACATATTTTGTTGTATTTATGTAATATTGCCAATCTGTTATATTAATCGATTTTTTGGTTTTGTTGTTTTACTATGTTTGTAAATAACACACACACTAACCGTAAACCTACCCATCACATTTTACATTTTCAAAAAACATCACTTAGTAGAACTTATAAGCTAATTTCCTTATGGGGACCAAAAAATGTCCCCACAAGGTCAAAGATTTCTGGTGTGGCCATCCTTGTGACATTTTGTCCCCCCAACATAGGGAATACCTGAACCAAACATAAACAGTAACATCACAAAAGCCATAGTTCAACTTTTTTTGGAAACTCCATGGATTTCAAACTGATGTATATGCAATTTTTTAATGCAGCTAATCAGAGCTTTTAAGTGAAGACTGATAACTCTGTAAACCTGAAACTCATTATTACTATGGTTTATTGCAGAGCATAAAGGAAATGCGCGTAGATACACTCATCACATTGATTCTGCTGTCCACTGTTAGAACATGAATCCATATGATACACGTTAAATCAACTATTCTTTCTCTATAATTTCAGCTAGTAAACACAGTTGCCTGTTATCATCACTGTCCAGCTCCATGTAGGGCAACAATACTAATCATAGTGAAATAAAGAGAATATGATTTATGACACATCAATTCTACAAACAGTTACGCTTCCTTTTCTAATTTTACCTGTTAGCGATAAGCCATAATGATATGCAACCAAACCCATCTGAAATTTAAGGCTTAAAATTGAATACCTGTATTATTATATTTTTTTTAATAGGCATATGTAATGTTGTATTATTACAAAAATGTAACAAGTAAAACGTCCTCACTTATATTCTGCTTAACATTTTTTATGGTAAATATGCAGCATGCTCTTAATACTGTATTTCAGAACTCTCTGCATGTGTCAGTAAATCAGAATTCAGAAATCTTAGATGGAACATACAGGTCTCAGTCCTGTCAATCAAGCCACATGACCTCAACTCATGACCTCAAGAACTGACCTAATAAAACATTTTATGTTGAGATTCAAACAAAGGTCTGCTTCCTGTATTCTGCTTTCCTGCATCTCACTAAAACAGCTGTGGCAGAAAGGGGTCAAGATTTTGGGCTGGTTTACCGTCCCTGCTGACAGATACTGCAATTACACAAGTGACGTAAGGAGAAAATTTGGTGTATTGACTATTTACATTTTGTTAATTTTGAACAAAACAAAAAACGTTACATAGTTACATAGTGCACCTTTAATATTTGTACAGTTAATAAAAATGAAGAAAAAAAAACCCTTTACTGTTTATCCTCAGCCTTGTATTCAAAATGTTTACAAAAAATCTAAAGTTAAATAATTGAAGATGAATTATAAAGCATTATTTTCTAAAATACATGTTACAAGAATTGGCAACCCCTTCCTTGAATACTTTGATCTAAGATAATTTCCCCATACAGAATATATCACGAAGAGGATAAACAGCCTGTTTTGCTCATATTTATAAAGGACGGCAATATTAATGGAGGGTGCTGTAAAAAAAAAAAAAAAATCACGTAGTTAGGAAGCCATCTTGCATTAGTTTAGTAGCAATAAGATTAAAAGTTTTGCATGTTATTGCTTTGCAAGTACTGTGCACTCTAATCTATTTATGATTTGTGTGGTTTTATAGTAAGCTGCTTTCAGCATAAAGCATTACTGTACTGAGAAGTAAATAAATTATGAATGAAATAGCATGGTTTGCTGGTGTATAGGGTAGATGTAAAATGTCTTAATAAGCTATGACTGCGTTGTATGTAGCTAAAACAAAAACCACAGCACCTTAATATCAATCGAAACGTTTGTCACACAAAACAGAAATCCCACAAGTCATTCTTTATGTGTAAAAAGGAAACCCCATCTTTTACAAAACCAAACACTTCTCATCGTCACATACATGTTCATTCACTCCAACAAAATATTGTAAACGTAGTGAGAGAAAATATTACAATTTCAGACATTAAGGCTGTTTCCTCTCACTCAACATATTGTACACTGTATACATTTACTTTGACATGCTACAGTCAAATGAAGAAGCTGAATATAACCATTGTCACGTCTTTTTCATTTTGCTGAAGGAAAAAAATAAACACGTCGACAGACATTCAGAGAACATGGTCTACATTACGAGTGGCTTTACAGAAAGTGTCTCTATTGAACTCCTGATACAGGACCAAAAACAAACAACTGATAGTACAGTTCAACTTAAATTCACAGTATTATCATGACTAAAATCAAAGTGGATTCAAGAAAACTAAACAGCGAGAATTAAAAACAAAAAAGATGCAATGAACTTGCATTCTAGATAGGTGTGATTGAGGAATTTCAGAGAGTAATACAGTGAGATGCTTAAAAAAAGGAGAGGTACAAGAGACAGCAAAGCAAACATCTTATGTCCTCAAGTGTGTCCAGGTTAACTGTGATGTAAGTGCACATGTAGCAATAGCAAAGGCTGCTCCTTTGAGACAGTTCTCTCAACAGATATGTGAAAATGGTGACATCATAACTTGAAGTCAAAAGACAAGCAGTCTTTCTCCGCCGATGCAGCATATAAATGTTCTTGTCGTTCCCAGGTTAGTATCCTTAAAGGGAGCGCTTGTCTCATCTTCACAAGTGAGAAAATCCTGAGTCTGTATGTCTGAGCAGCAATTCTGATGTTAAGCTCCAGGCTTTTTTCTTTTTTAATCGCATATATTAACTTTATATATAATTTGTTTTTCGTGATCAAAGTTCTTTTATGTACAGTGTACTAAAAAATCCATAGCCTTAAAAATAAAAAGACAAAATAATGCAACTTTAAAAATCGTTTCGTGGTAAAAATACAGTATGTTTTAAACGTTAAGCACCAATGTCAGGAACTTTAGCTGTAGATTTCCTGTCTTTCACATGCTTGCATGGGTGGTTTCCAGAGTCTTAAACAAAACAAAAAAACAAAAAACAGAAAGGGAACGAGACAATTAGAGATGAGCTTATTTTGTACAAACTCTTACACAAGTAAAAAAACCAAAAAAAAAACCAATTGTTCAAACAATTTCTTACCTTAAGTGTGATCAAGAAATCAATTTCCCTTTAATGTGGACGTGTGACTTCCTGTGAAAACCAGAGATCAGTCAGATTTGTAAAAAGAAAAAAAAGAAAATACATATATATACACACACATATCTATCTATCTATCTATCTATCTATCTATCTATCTATCTATCTATCTATCTATCTATATATTTTTTATATTTAATTAATATTTAAATATACATTTTACAAATACTATAATTACTTTAAGATTATTACATTTATTACAATGTTATTCTTTTTAAAAAACTATTTTTTATTAAGGCTACATTTGCTAAAGCCCCTTTCACACAGCGCTTTGAACCCGGGAAATTGCCGGCAAATTGCCAGAGTGCCTTCTGTGTGAACGCAAACACGACCCGGGATTGATGCCGGGATCGATGCCGTGTTGGGGACCTAGTAACATTGCCGTGTTCAGTCCCGGAACGCGCGCTGTGTGAACAAAAGCCGTAATATTGCCGTGTCGTAGTGATGACGCTGAAGCCGGGATCGTTCGCAAGCTGTCAAACGGTACGTAAAGCACAAGTTTATGATCGAATCAGAGAAAAAAAATGCACAAGCGTGGTTTCTCTCTCTTTCTCTCTCTGCGAGAGATCGCAGCTCATAAGCAAACTTAAGAGATTACAACTTTACAAGTCACATCGATGTCACGTGTCTTTACGGCATTTTTACGGGTTGTGTGTGAACGCACTCTCTGATTCCGGAAAATCACTGGCAGTGTGAATGAACCAAAATCAAACGAACCCGGGTCAAATCCCGGGTCACTTTATCCGTGTATTTTCCGGAATCTCTGTGTGAAAGGGGCTTTAGAATACTGTATTTTTGTGTTTGAGTTATCATAAAATGTCCTCTCAGACAGAGTCTACTCACTTCAACATCTGAAAGGGTCCTGTGATAGACACCGTCTACATCTCCATGTCCATTTGAGAGTGTCTTTGTGCTGTTGACAGTGGTAGCATGAACAAAATGTTTGTATTTCACATCTTTTTCTATCCCTGTATGACAAAGATCAGGTTCACTTCCACTGTAACAGCCATTAGCTGAAAAAAAAAAAAAACATTTGCACAAAGAACATTAGTTCATTTTTTTTCCCAAATGACATTTATGTAAAGTCATGCCAAGATCAAAAGTGTACGTGTGTGACAGGATGTATGTGAGGCTGGAGAGGGTTTCTGAGAAAAAATTATTGTAAATTGTAGTCAATCACTAGCAAACCAATTGAACCAAAGAGATGCTGAACGCATCAGAGCCTACCGGAACATTACAGTCAGCACAAGTCATCTATCTGAAAGAGACTGCTCAATTTGGACCCATGCAATGTCAAAAGTCAAGAAGCCTCTGCTCTCAAAAATAATCGAAATCACAAAAGAGGTTTACCAAACACCAGGTGAACATTGTACTCATGAAGGACACACATAGAGCTGATATTTGCCATTTCTGCATTTAACCAGATAAATCATATTACTCAAAAGGCCCTGTTTGTATAATAATAATAATAATAATAATAATAATAATGCATATCTTAAAAAAGAATTTTTATGGCAAATAAAGACAGCATATTAAGTGATTAATTTAAATATTTCAAAGAAAATGAAGCACCTCACTTACAATTACAATTATCATTACTGCAAAGTAATGCAAAATGTAAATGTTATAAAATTGTATATTTAAATTGTACTTAGCAGTGTTTATTCAAAGAAGAAAAAATGAAAAATGCATCTCTAAGATTTAAGAATAATGACAACAACATTAATAATAATAATAATAATAATAATAATAACCATTGGGGAAAATGGGAATCCACAAAAACCTTTATATTAATTGCAATGATAAATTTGGGGAAAATGTTTAGTTGTCATAAAAACAACTTTTCTTTGTTCTCTTCTGAATTAGGCACTAAATGTGACCCGAATGTGTAAAAAAGTTCCAATCAGAAGTATGCTTCACATGTACACTTATCTGATGCTCAATAGACAAATGTTTAAGCACAATTTACAGTATTTGTTATCAATGTCAAAACCAGATGCCTAAGCTATTAACAATAGGGGCTTTTACACCGGAGGAACCTTTTCATAGTTCCTGCTGGAACTACTGGCAGAAGTTCCCGGATTTTGGCGTGTTCGCACTGCAGGAACTAGGAACGATTTTAGTTCTAGGAACTCCTTTTGGAGGAATTAATTTAGCTCCTACTTCAGAGTAGGGTCTTCCAGTGACGTTAGTATACGCTGATTGGCCGAACGTACTCGAAACACCAGCACTCGCCATTTTTAAAAAGTCTGTGTAAACATACAGATTATAGCCTATATATTTATTCCACAAACTAACACTACGAACATAGAAAACAGTGATAGATGGACCTCTCAACCTTTACACCAAGGAGAAAATCCAACACAACTTTGAGGGGTCCTAGAGAAACATGATTATGTATTTCTGCTCAGCTAGCAGCACTGGACATCAACCACATGGCATACGCTAATAATACCTTTTCATATACTGTCTACTTTCTAAGTATACCAGTTCTATCTAATAGCGTTAGACAGATCGTAAACTAATGAAGACGGAGGATGTAATTGCTGTGTGCTCAGTCGTTCTCAACTCCCTCAAAATAAAGGTCACAACAACAAGCGCAACTTACGTCACTTAAGAGTTCCTATGGTGCGAATGCAACCAGAAAAACGTCCCTAGGGGAAACATTAGTTCTCGGGGAACCACTCTGGTGGCTAGTTCCTAGAACTACCCGGTGCGAAAGCCCCTAAATAATGCACCTTTTTGTCCATTGAGCTGTTGCTGGTCCTCCATATGGTCTCGGTGGACGTTGTTGAGAGACTCAGAGCTGTGGTGCTGACTTCCTCTCTCTGCACCATTCCTAGCTCTAGTATCATGCTCTTCCCGCCTCAGAGCGATGTCTCTCCCAGTGTGTGGCCTCTCCTCATCCTCCCTCCTCCTCTTTTTCTTTTTCTTCTTCTTCTTATGTCTCTTGGAGCTGCTATCCTCATTTCCCTCTGATGGATCCCTCTCTGAGTGCCTGTAAGCAGAAAGTCACAATGATCAACTAGTCTTTTTATAGTTATTATTATTATTATTATTATTATATAATGAGGGAAAAAAAGATTTTAAAAAGGAAATTAAAAAGATTTTAAAATTATTATCATTTAAAATTTTAAGTAGGTGCATTTTCAAAACATTGACTAAATCAATAGATCGGAAATCAAAAGAAAGGAGTAGCAAAGTATGACTCGCCTGTGTTTGTCTTTGTTTCTCTTTTTCTTCTTAGATTTCTTCGCTCTGCATTCATCAGAACTTTCTCTTGCATCAAGCGACGGACTCCGTTTCCGCTTGTTTTGTCCGGACAGTGGGCTGAGAGAGCGGGAAGATGAGGGTCTGCTTTTTGAACTGTTCACTGTATGGGCCGTTCTTCCATGGGCACCTTCCACCCCACGATTGCTGTGACTGGAATATCCATCCCTGTTATGGTGTCCAGAAGGACGATAAGATTCACCCACAAACCTCCTATCTCTACTCCAGTTGCGTTCCTCTCTGGGTCTTCTTTGGGAGTGGTGGTGCTGCCTACGATGGTGTGAGAATCTGTCCCAGTGTCTCTCTACCTCACGATCTCTGTGATGCCGGTCTCTACTGGAGGAGCGCTCTCTGATGGGACGGCTATCTCGATGACTGTACCCATAGCGGCTCCGGCTTCTTTCGCTGTATTCCCTGTGGTGCCTGTACCGGTCCCTGTCCTTCAGGGGTGAAGAAAAGTGTGGCCGCTCTGAAATTTTATTCCCGTCCTCACCCACCCTCTGTCCATCTCCAGAGCCAAACTTGTCAAAGTGTGATGGTTTTGACTCTTTGCTTTCCCCTTCACTGCACCTGAACACCTCCTTTAACCTGTGTGGACTTGTGTGACCATCACCGATATGGAGGTTGAGACTGTTGTTGGCCTGATGGTCTGACGTGCCAGCCGCTGTATGGGTGGCATGGCTCGGAATCGACTCAACTTTTGAAGCTGTCTGGCAATGAAGGTCAGTGTCTGCAGTCTTTGAGACCAATGAGGCATTAGATGAAGGTGCAGACTCTACATGCACTCCAGACTGAGATAAAGCGTCCGAAGGAGGGTTCATCCTTTTGTTTGAAGGTGAGGAGCATGGTTGGTCATCAGTACTCGGCGGTTTGGAACTGTTGTATGAATAAAGAAAACCCAAAGAAAGTTAATTCCATCAGAAACTTGATAATATTAAAAACAAATAGTCAGTGATTTAGCAATATTACAATTTTTGCTGATACAATTAATTTACGTTGTGGCCGATAACTGATAAATGGCCGATATTTAAATTTCATAGTATTTATCTAAAATTTAAATTAAAATGTAATTCTACAGGCAGTGTTATTGTTAGCTAAAATGAAAACTTAAAAATCATATTCTTTAATGTAACAAAAGCTGATTAAATATTAGATGAAAAACTTAAATTGGCAAAAAATGACAAAAACGGAAATGACAAAAGCACTAATTACTAAAACAAACTAACATTAAATATGACTATAATAACCATGGCTACAAGTGAATTTATGCATCACAACTGTGCACATCTCACCTTGATTCACTGTTTTCACATTTTAAGCTGAATTGCAGTCCTGAACTATCAGACGCATTAGAAATCTGGGATGAAGAATGTGAAGTGCCCATAATCTAAAAATAATGATAAATAGAAATACTTCAATAAAGAAATATCCAGATTAAAATATGAAGCCTGTATAAATAACACACTGTAACATGCCACAAAATAAAAGTTGAATTTTTTTACCTTATCCGTATGATTAAAACCATTGGCTTTGGGAAGGCCATTCTGGGATTTATGAGCAGGTTCTGATCCACTTTCACACACATGAAAGCCATTAGATCCGTTTGTCTTCGAGGTAAGCTGAGGCAGTGAACTGGAATTGTGGGATTGGGCATCATCCTTTACCCCATTCCCATTGTTTATCACGGGAGCAAGATGAGGCTTAGCTAATCCATTCTCCAAGGCTCCAGCCTCTTGGTCGGATTCTTCAGATGATTCCTGACCATAAGGAACCAAGAAAGAAGCTCCAGAGTGAGTTCCATTGACCTGCTTGACCTGTGGGAAGCCTGAGGTAGACATTGAGGTGCTAGAGGATGTGGGCTGAGGGTGAGAGGCTGACGACAAAGAGCAATTAGGGCTTGACTGAGTCTGAGCAGGTCTCACAGGCTTGCCCTGACCAATGAGAAACGTCAACTTTGGCCTCTTGGATGAGTCAGGAATGCCCGTGGGCCGAACAAGCGAAGTAGAAGAGGACGCGGATGCAGAAGAGGATGTATGAGATAGGCCAGATCCTATTTTGGTCACACCACAGAAATTTCTTTTGGAGCAACCATGGTATTCTTTTGAAGAACCATTCCCATTAATGTATGACGAGTTCTGTAAAGTACACAAAAAAGTTACCAGGTGAAGAGAAGAAACAAACCTAGATGCTCAGTTCAGGGCTGATTTGTTGTTTGTCTGAATGTGTTACTGTCTTGCAGTACCTTGAGCATATGAGGTGGCAGCTGAGGACCAATGAAGGATGTGGAGGTGTACTGAGGCCCATTCATCTTGATTGGAATGGATGGTCGTGGAGATGACTGGCCTGGAGTATGGTTCATCTGGCTAAAGTCACTTCCATTTTTCACATCAGGTGACCTGAATTAAAATAGGCATTTTTCTGAAGAGACTTCTCAGAAACACCCTTCAGTCCCAGAAATATAAATGATCCATATGAATCATGAGAAGTGAATTAAACCTTTACCTAATGTAGAACAGTAAGTATGCTTGCTGATTAAGCACTGTTCTAATATCGCTGAGAGATACAGATGAGTCGTTCATCTGATACCACTGCCCATTGCTAGCCTAGAACAGAGGATCATATTATTTCAAACATAAATGACGTTGTAAGCACATAATAAAAGAGCATGCAGGTCAATACATGACAACTAACCTTAATGTAGCAGTAGTAGTGTCCAGCGTGGCAACTGAAACCAGAATGAACCAGCACAGCATATAGAGCATAGATTTGTGGCTCCCCATGAGACTGAGACATGAAAGACCGCAAATCTAGATACTCTGTGTATCTTACATCCTGTGAAGGAGGCATGAGAATGATACCAATTATGGCTGCCGAAGTTAATGCATTAACTGATGGCAATTTAATGCTGTTAAATTGTCAATTTAAACACATTGACCTAGTCCTATTATAGATCCTGCATCAAGGTGGCATCTCAAAAATATGGATGATTGTAGGGCTGTCATGATTCCTCGAATAAATTCAAGTCGTGTCGAGTAACCGGCAAAATACCGGAAGTGGCGCATTCCACAAACAAGTATCCATGAAACGCATTATTAGACCGTTTTCATAGGCTGCACAATGTACTAAAACCATTTAAAAACCATACTATAGTATAGTGCTACTGTGAATTCACAAAGGCTGTAATTCAGTTAAATAAATGCATGCGCTGCAGGATTAATATATGTGCTTTAATTACATGTGTGTAGGTTACGTGCATCTCAGAGCGGCTCCGTTCACAATAAATGCTGCTTCACATGAACTGTTATCATTTACATGCACGAAGCACGTCTCACACTCCATCTCTGAATATGCTGTGAGTTTGGGTTGCTTATAACGTTAATCTGGGAAAACAATGTGCGCTATTTCATCAGATTTGTAAGGTAAATCATTTATAAACCTGCGAACTGTTCATCGCTATTTCAAAATAAAAGTTTAAACCCTCGTTTGCATGTTTTGATGTTCTTGTTCAAGAAATGACAGTGGCTGTAGCATTTCTATTATCAAGAAGTGAACAAATATGAAAGATTAAGTGAACATTTTAATTAAATGTCATTTGGTCAATATTAAACAAGGTTTAGATCTGCTGAAAAATGTAACACCAGGCCGTTGGCACCCTCTGCGTGTCGTACATAAGATGATTGTTTATATTATTATGTGTATTATGCATTTTAGTATTATACAGTGTTGTTCTATAAAACCATATGATTACTTGCTTTTGATACTTTATTTGAACCAAATATTATTGCCTCATTGTTATTATGTCTTTTTAGTCATTTTAAAGGCTTAGGTCTTTGCGTAGGTCTATTTTTACTACCAAAAAAAAATAAAAAAAATAAATAAAACGGATTACTTGATTAATCGCCAAAATTATCGACTGATTACTCGATTACCAAAATAATCGTTAGTGACAGCCCTAGATCTAGTCATACCAGTTTGTCCAGGATCTTATGCATTTTCAGAATTATCTACTAAACTTTTGTGTTAGTACCTTTGTTATTTTTCCTCCATTAAAGTTGGTAAACCGCTTCAGTGAGACAGTGAGAACATTAGAACTGCGATGAATGGTGAATCTCTTTGATGCAGTAACCATTTTCTTACATCTACCAAGACAAAAGAGGATTACTGTAAACATGAGTGAAAGTGTAAAAATATAAACACAATACTATTCCACACTGACAAATTCCATAAAGGAAAAACAAAAATTGGTCAAAAGAGGTTAAAACTGAAAGAAGGCCCTTTTCAAGAGTGTGCAACACATGAATACAAATGTATGGTGAATGTATATGCAAAATTTAATTGTGGTTACATTTTTGGCAAATATAATGATGTGGTATTAATATGCACATAAAATGCAATAAAAACTTACTTGGAGCATTTATAAGCATTGTCCCCATCAAGTTGCTCAGGCTTAACAAATTGCTCAAATGCCTTTGTGAGTGTCTGAGCCGTCTGAAAATAAAGATACAAATTATCAAAACTCTAAAATTGAAGAAAACTTTCTTCAAGATAATTAATGACGAAAAGTTTCAGTCACCTTTATCTCCAGTGAAATATCCAGGAAAGGGTCAAAAGTATCCGAAACTGCTTTGCAATTCAAACATTTGACTGCGAAAAAAAGAAATGTGCATTAACAACTGTAGCAACAGATGGAGAAAGCTGGAACACAGATTCAATATTCCATCCTTCCACAAATTCTAAATTTAAAGATGCCTTTTTGTAGACAAATAGCAAGTGTAATTCAGAAAGGATAAAATTAAACGTATAAAACCAACTCACAACAAACGAGAATCTGATGACCTACCTCTGGATCTCAGATAACCCCCAAATATCTGATGTACAAAAGTGGTTGCCTGAGTTTGCCTGTCCAGTCTGACAAAAGGAAAATAATGCAGTATTGAACTGGATAAAGTTATGCAGTCATTACAGTTAATGAACTGATGGATGAGGAATGTTTGTTTCATGCCTTTTAAAACTGGCCAACAAAACTGCATTGTGTGAACTCACTTGTTTCCAGGGAGGCAGGACTTTTGCATAGCATCCACTGTGTACCTCAAGAACTCATGGGCATCTTCTTGGCTTCCAAATCTGAAATGCTTTCCTATCCCTGAGGATAAGAACAAAAGGTCAGTGGACAATGCTATAAATACTTTAGCATTTAGAATGGTAAGACCATTCCTTAGAACTTAACTCCAACGCAAAAAACACTGTGGCTATTTGAATTTTTTTTTAAGGAACGATTTAACCTTGATAATGATGCTTCCTTAACACTCAACTCTTATCTAGCATTAATTGTGTTCTGAGACCATATTTGGAATTGTACATTTTTGGAGTTTGTTTTTTATGTAGCACTTTAAAAGTACATTTAGCAGGCAAATAGTAATTTTGTCAGAAGATGTCAAACGATTGTCAAAGCAAATGTTAATCTTAGCACTCACGTTTCAATTCATTAAGAACACTAATGGGCTTTATGACATTTCCAGAGTTGGCGAACACTTGGATGATGTGATTCTGCATGGTACACATCATGCAAAACCCAGGCTCATGACCTGCGTGGAAAGAAAAAGCATGTACAACATCAGAACAAACTTACAACAAGTATTACATGCAATCTTGAAAAATCTTTCACACTTACATGTTTTGGAATGCTCTCTGGTCAGCATGTAGTTGGCAAGGGGAGCCGTGTAGGTCAGACACTGCAGGGTAGAGTTCAGGAAACATGTGTTGCCCAGGTTATGGAGACCTGCTCCAATGCGGTGGCCCTGGTTCCATTTCAAGCAGAGCCGCTCTGGGGAAAACAGGACCTTTTGAGGAAGAGCAATGCCATCCCCACTGTTCATCACCACTGCATGATACAAAAGAAGAAAAACAGACATACATTACACATCAAGAATACAACATAACCTATTGTTGTATTTTAAAAGCGGTGCTACGGCAGCATTTTAACATCAACAGTAAAGGCAAGCACTTGCCTTGCTCTCTGGGCCTTTCGACTTGGAGTGCTGTGTTATTACTACCATTCACAGTCGCTCCAATGGTCGGGGCCATACAGGCAGTCTTGGCTCTTGAAAGCTCAGTGGCAGAAGGGCCAACACTCCAGCTCGAACTACTGCTCTCCATGTCTCTCGAGGAGAAAGGTGTCAGGGAGCTGGAGTGCTTGCACCGCACTGACTCCAGGTCAGATTTCTCTGGAGGTTTGTCAACTATGGTCATTATTCATTTTCTGTGAAAAAAACAGACATGTGTGTCAACTCAATCATTTTTTGACAAGAAAGGCAGATTTTGCATTTGAATTTGTGCCTTTTAAAACCACTTCACGTGCACATAAAGCTAGTCTTAGTGTCAAATGCAACAGGTAGGCTACCTGAAAGGAAAGCAAATCTAATCACTCACTAGCAAAAAGTTGCTTTGCTACTGAGATGTGAATCTCTCTAAAGTGTTAACTGCTGACTTTACCTTTCTCTAATAAAATATATAGTTTTAAACAAACAGATATATTCAATCAAACTAATGTCAAACGTGTAACACATTTTAAACAGGTTAGAACAATAAAATAATCAATTGACCAAATATACATCAATCGTTAATGTAACAGTACACTTAGTAAATGCGTGTTACTATGTATTATATAATTACTGTAATCTTTTGGCTCAGTTTACGTTTCTTGATCAAATATTGCCTTTCAGGACCGTGACTTTTTTGCCAGCGTTTAAAGTCTATATTGTTTAAATCAATATCAACATAAAAACTACACCACTTTGTGAAAAAAAGACAGATAACTTCGTAATAAGTAAATGCTTTGCAAAAAGACCCAAAGTCACTAGGAAAGCGTAAAAGACAACGAGTTAAATGTCTGTGAGACATCGCGCCAAAGTGAAAGTACCACAAACATAAGTGAACGCTGAATTTCAAACACACTACTCGGCCCTTATTACGCAAAACAATGATCTAACGTTATATTTATTTCCTTGTGGACAGTCAATCAAGCATTGATCGAATAAGCTAACTATATATTGGTGTAGTAGCCGGTGTGTGTCGATCTATTGAGCTGAGCGTCAGAATGGGCCCGTGGCCTTGGCTAGTACATGATAGCTACAGTTAACAGTAAACTCTCGTATCAACACATTCCACGATAAAACCACAGCAAATGTGTGTACCTTCAATTAAGCCGTCAGACTCTACGACACTCAAAACACAGTTTAACAACTACAGTGGCTGTTCCGTGTGTGATTTTGTATGAGGAAATGATCCTGTAATACACACTCTCTCCGCACGTCCACCAACTGTTATCTAGCGTGCTCGGCTAAAGGCTTCGAATGCGAGTTAGGCCTCTGCCGCACGCTATTTAAACACGAAATGCTAACAATAAATGTATTTTTTCGTATTATTTAAAGCATGTAAAATGCCTGTGAGTGAAATTTGAATGGCTAGCTGCCTTTTTTATTGGCGCGAGAAGTTCTGACTGATTTAAAGACCGCTGTGTTGTAGCTACAAACGCCATGGTAACGGCTAAACGTAACAATACCGATGGAAGGCGGCATGAACATGGTCACGCACTTCCAGAAGCCTGTCTGTGAATAAAGATAATATTGATATATGTGGTGTGTCCCTTCACAAACATCAACAACACAAAATAACACATTTTAATTAGCTAAAATTCGACTTTAATCGGAAACAGGTATAAAGGAGGGGCATGGTATTTAAAATTCACCGGTGCCGTGGCCGAGAAGGCAACGCCGCCGTAAGACTCATTGCGAAACCCGGTGTTTTCAATTTCGTGCCACGCAATAAACGCAACCACACAACGCGCGCTCTCCAAAAATAACCTGCAACATTCATACATCATATCCAATTCAAATAATGCACGTACCTGCAAATTTATGATTAATTTAAATGAGTTCATCCATTCTAAAATCCAAAGAGCGTCCGGCGGTGAACAATGACGTAGTTTCCCCACGGGTCCATCCGGGTACTTTCGTAATGTCAGCCAACCCAGTGTTGTGTGGATGTGGCCTTACTGAAGGGCCGTCAAAACAGTTGAATATCTTTGTTGCTGTCAACTCGTCGACAAGGAAAGCAATACCACTTTTACAACATCGCTTTAAGCAGTTCCCGTGGATACATGATGAGAAGCAGTGTTTCGTACACATGTATAATATTGTAGAGGCATATTTTAATGTCTAAAAGTGGGTAATGCGTGGTGGTGGATCGTACGGTAGGCTATGGCATATCAACATCTATTCCTTTTTTCTTATGCAAACCTCATTGTATGTTAAAGTAAGTTAAAGTTAACAGTTTGTAAACATTACTATATTTAATGTTTTTGAAAGAAGTCTATTATGCTCATAAAGCCTGCATTTATTTGATCAAAATTAAAAATTTGATCAAAATTGTAATAATATTTATGATATGACTGTTTTTTTAATCAAATAAATGCAGGCTTGAGCATAAGAGACTACAGAAGAAAAAAAACAGTAGTATTGTGAAACATTATTACAATTTAAAATAATGGTTTTCCATTTGAATATATTTTAAAATATAATTTATTTCTGTGATGCAAAGCTTAATTTTCATCAGTCATTACTCCAGTCTTCAGTGTCCAGTGATCCTTCATAAATCATTCTAATATGTTGATTTATTATCAATGTTGGAAACAGTTGTGCTGAATATTTTGTTATATCCCGTGATACTTTTGTCATGATTCTTTGATGAATAAAAAGTAAAAAAAAAGAACAACATTTATTTAAAATAGAAATTTCTGTTACAAATATACACTACTGTTCAAAAGTTTTGGGTCAGTCATTTTTTTTCGTCCTTTTTTTGAAAGAAATTAATACTTTTATTCAGCAAGGATGTGTTACATTGATAAAAAAAGAGGGAAAAGTTATTTTTGCCTTTTTTTTCATTAATGAATCCTGAAAAAGTATCACAGGTTACAAAAAAATATCAAGCAGCACAACTGTTTCCAACATTGATAACAAATCAGCAAATTAGAATAATTTCTGAAGGATCATGTGACACTAAAGACTAGATTAATGGCTGATGAAAATTCAGAATATTTTAAAGTATATTAAAATAGAAAACCATTCTTTTAAATTTTAATAATATTTATAATATTACTGTTTTTTAATCAAATAAATGCAGGCTTGAGCACAAGAGACTTCTTTCAAAAACATAAAAAATAAATGTTTCCAAACTTTTGACCGGTACTGTATCTGTGTGTGTGTGTATATGTGTGTATGTATGTATGTGTGTGTATATATATATATATATATATATATATATATATATACACACACACACACACACAGACATGTTACTACATAAATATATTTAACATTACTATAATACTTATAATGACCTCATTACATTTTAAACAAATTAATAATACATTTCAGTCCTATCATTTGCAGCTTTATCCATATATTTAAAACTTGCAATCATTGTAATATTATGAAATGTAATATTAATAATACAAAAGTGTAAGGCTATTTTGAGGAACTATTTACTCAATGGAGACTAATGCACTATTGGCAGGGGACTTTACTTTACAGATCTTTTGTAACATTAAATATGGCACTCATTTTTATACACAGCTGCACTCACACATACAACCATTTCCAAACAACAATTTACATCATTTACAAGTATTAAGGACTTATAGCAGTACAAAAGAGCTACTATTATTATGTCTTTTCTGGACTGTGTATTGCATTTTGAGAGATCTGTAGCTCACTGATCTGTCTCCTGAGCTGAACAATTTCTTCTTCTTGCTCATCAACCTTGCGCTTTAAATTGTGGATAACCTACAATAAAGAATGAAAACATGTTTTTTTTTACAGTTACAAGTTTCAGCGGATAGCTAAAATGAGGCTATATGTAGATCATATTTGTTTTGTTCAACATTAAAACCACACATACCATGTCACTGGTGCTGAAGAGGTCACTCTGAAGTAACTGAGATGCACTTGGTCGCATTGAGGGATCAGAGCTGGTCAGCAGACTGATATACTTGGCCAAAAGTGGCCAGTTGTTAGACAGTGTGTTAGGGATCTTGCTCTGACGTAGTTCTCCAAGTGTGTGCGCACGCTCCATCTCAGTCCCAAATGGCTGGAATAACTCAAATGCAATCACTCCTATACTGTACATATCCGACTGTATAAATGAAACAAATACTGAGCATCAAGTTCTACTACCACATTTTTAGTATGTGCCTAAGATGAAACAGTCAAACATTGAAATACAGCACATAAAACAACAGCAACAAATGTATAGACATTGCATTATAACCGTTTGTAGCTTCACAGGGCCCTACCTTTGAATCATAGTGAGAACCCTCAAGTTGTTCTGGGGCAGCGTAAACAAAAGTTCCCACTCCACTAGTGTGAGCTGAGTCTGAAAAGTGCGATAGGAGATTGTTTAGTCCAAGGTTGCATTAATTCAGAGTTGCCATTTAATGTTACCTGCTATTAAATCAGCAGTAGTTTTGCAACAAACAGAAAAATAAGAATATTCAAAATATAAATTTTTTTTAAGAACTTGTAATAACTAAAATAATGGTCATTTGCTCTTGTGAATAGTTCTGTCACCTGTGTTTACACCTGCTTGAGAGCTGGAGGGCAGCTGCTCATGCTCGTCTGTTATAATGTTTTGGCAAGCCAAGCCAAAGTCCCCAATCTTCACATGGCACTCAGGTCCATGTAGGAAAATGTTTCTTGGCTGTAAATAAACAAATATAAATTTTAATTGGCAACAAACAAACATTATAAATACACAGTGAGTTTGAGCAACTTAATAGAATAGTTTAAACCGAGATACTAGCACTAACTTTTTAATTTAACTAAACAAATAATGTGGAGTGGTCCCATAATGTGCAGTTCAAGTACAGATTTTACATTATAAATTATTTTATTTATTTAAAGGGTAACTCTCGCCAAAATGCAACCTAGGGTCTTTTTGTGAATCTACCCGAGGCAAACTTTCGTTTAAAAGCATAATTAGAATGGAAACGCCACTTTTAAGTTCGACCGTATTTTCGTTATAGGTTAAAATGCATTGTGAATGGGAGTGAATGGGGCACTTTTATGATAGCATAAAAAATCACTATTTTTAAAACACTAAGGAGGCTCGACACAACATTGCTTTAAAACAATCTTTCTTTTTAGTAAACTCTTTGTAGACAAACAATGTTCTCAATGCTCGAGTTCATGTGTAGAGCCTCTGGTGATACTTTGAGCAAAGTTTCATGTTGTGTCGAGCCTCCTTTTAAAATGTTTTAAAAATAGTGATTTTTGATGCTATCATAAAAGTGCCCCATTCACAAGGCATTTAACCTAAAACGAAAATATGGTCAAACTTAAAAGTGGCGTTTCCATCCTAATTATCGTACACAAAAAGACCCTAGGTTGCATTTTGGCGAGAGTTACCCTTTAATTGATCAGGTTTTTATTGTTACACAGATAGAACATCCACAGTAATAAATATCCAAAATTAACAGTTTTAACATATTAATCACTGATGAGAATTAGATTTGTTTAGGAAATCCATATGTGACTGTGTGTCATAAAAATATGTGTGAAGATCCAAAGGGGATTCAGGGGTATTACGAGAACTATCAAACCTTCCTGTGACAAACAGATAAAGAGTGTGTTTGTAAGGGATAAGGAAATTGTTCATCAAATTGACTGCAACTCATTATTAAGGCCCAATGGTCATTTATTTTTTAAATTCTGTTAAATGTTATGCTGGCTATAAACTGTTATGAGGCCACTGGATGTATCAGTAAAATGAATAAAGTAATTGTTAAGTGTGATTTATTATTAAGTTTAACCTCAAAAGCTCAAGTTTGCACATTGTTGTGCCACACCTGCCCAATATCTGTTATCAAAACTCTAGGCCTCCTATCATTTAAACAAATGCTACAGTTTTTATGCCAACAAGCCATTCATGAACTAGAAAAATGTAAGGTGCACAATACCAAGTTATGTAAACCAACAAAATAGATACACATACCTTTAGGTCTCTGTGCATAATACCACGGGAATGAATGTACTCCACTCCTTCAAGTATTTTCTTTAAAATCTTCAATGCGTGTTCACAGTCTAATGACTCACAAGGATCTGTGGATGAATGTATTGGTCAAAAATTGCTCAAAAAAAATTCAACAATATAATTATAAGCTAGAAACAAAACATCTAGCTCTGCAAATCAGCTTTTCTTGTCTTTCCGGTTAAGTAAGGGTGTATTTAAGTGTATGAGATATAGTACCTATTAAATTACATCTAAAGAAGGAAGTATAAATGTATAAATACTGTAAAATATAGTAACTCGTATGAATAAAGTGATCTCACCTACTGACGTGGTTCTTGAGTTTCTTTCTTGTATCCAGTCTTTCAGAGATCGCTCACAAAGCTGCATTTGTATATAAAGCATTAAGTGGAACTGAACCTATAGACAGGAACAAGCATAAACATAATATAAAGATTACAAGATAATTATTTCTCATTTCAGTTAAATTGATGGTTTACATTCAGTGGACCGTATACCTCTTGCGCCTGCTTTTCGGACCATTCAGTAGTGTCCATATCAATGTAAGAGTTATTGTTATTGTTCAATTCCAGTCTGTTTTGACTGAGGTCGTCCTCTGAGAGTGCTGAGCTGTCCCTTTTAGCTGCAGGGCATTTGCTCACCATAGAGCGAGGCTTTCCCAGAAACACACATGGAACAAAGTTCTGTGGCTTGCGGACATTTTTGGGGCAAACAGCATGTCCCATCTCTTCTTTTGAAGTTGAGGGTTTCACTGACATGCTTTCTAGTGCAGCCTGGTTTTCTTTGGCTTCTGCTTGTTCAGAATGTTCAAAAACAATGGACGATCCATTGCTGCTGTTAGTGTTTTCCTGCGTGCACCTGAAGCAAGATGCATTTTCAAATATACAATTGTAAACATGTTACAATAAGTTATTTGTGTAGGATTTAATTTTTTCAAACCTTCTTACCCATCTTTCTGTGATGGCTTCTCTAATGCTGGAAACGTTTGTGAAACGAGGGATTTGGGATCTAGTGAGATAAACCGAACATTTGACAAGTTTGTACCATTTTTGCATGATTCCAGAAATACTGAATATAAGCAAAATATGATTTAAATGGGTATATATCTCCTAATGTAACCATTGTTATTTAGAACACATCATTAGAACAATGTACTTTTCACGGCAGGCTGAACGTGCTCCATCCATGCAGTGTGATAGCCAACAATGTTGGAATGCTGAAGGCTGGAGAGCACTTTAACCTCTCGAAGAACCTGCGAGGAGATAAAAAAAAGACATGCTATGACATACAATAGCTAAATCATACGGATGTGGGGGGTACATCAGAACTATAGTTACTGAATCTGTGACATACTTTACCTTCATACAGTCGTCTCTTGTTACTTTCTTGATTAGGATTTTTTTCACAGCATATTCCTGACCATCAAGCTTGTTTGTGACCTAAAATAGGTGTTTTTAGTGCGCACCTTTCAACAATATGTGGATTCCATCTTTGGAGCATAATATGATTTACTTTTTCTCACCTTAAACACTTTGCCATAGGCTCCTTTACCCAGTGTTGCGATTTCTTCAAATTCACTAAGGTAACGAGATGTCTGTGCTTGGAAAAGACCATCTTTGGTTCTAGGATAGAAAAGCATTTCTCAATTATTTGAAATGTTATAATACTATACATTGTCGTTTAAAAGTTTGGGGTCATTACGGTTTTTAAAAATGAAGAATGCATTAGATTGACCAAAGGTAAAAGTAAAAGCATTTATAATGTTACAAATGATTATTTCGGTTTCAAATAAATGCTGTTCTTCTGAACATTCTATTCATCAAAGAATCCTCAAAGTTATCACGATTTCCACAAAATATAAAGCAAACTGTTTTCAACATTGAACATTATCATGATAATAATAAGAAGAAATGATTCTTGAGCACCAAATCAGCATATTAGAATGATTTATGAAGGATCATGTGACACTGAAGACTGGAGTAATGACTGCAGAAAATTCAGCTTTGCCGTCACAAGACTAAATAAGATTTTAAAATATATTAAATTAGAAAAGTTATTTTAAATTGTAATAATATTTCATAATATTTCTCATATTATGGAGCTTATAATATGACAAAATGATTTGAATTGTGTACATTTGAATTATTGACAAGTGTAATCTAACAAAATTGAATATTATGTGGGATTTTAAATAGTTCTGAATTTGATTTTTTTAAACGAATATTGAACATTTGAAATTTAACAAATTTAAATGTTTTTTGGCTGAATTTTAAAGACATGGATTTTCAAACAGCTATTTTTTTTTGTTCTGAACTCTTAGACTGCAAATATTCAGTTTTACAAAATACAGATTCAAGTTTTCAAGATGAAGAAGAAATTCGGAACTTCAAATTCAGTTTTCTAAAATTCAAACTGTGGAAAATTCAGATCGTACAGAAAAGTAGGTCACAGGTCATCCACTGGGAAGAGTAGAGGATCTCAGAAAAGTCAAACGGAGCATTTTGGTTGCACTGCAGTAGTTTTCTGCCGCAAACGAAAAGAATCCGTGTATCATTCGTTCAGTTGTTTTTTGATTTAATATTAAGAAATGTAATATTAATTTATTAGAAAAAAGAGAAAACAGCTTGAATATTAGATTTCTAATATTCTAATAATAGTCTTCCGCTGCTGCAGTTGCACAGATTCTTAACGCGTTTATTGCAACTACGTAGTAAAAATGTATATACATTTCATCTTTTTCTCATCAAACAACCAGACAATGACTCGACACAACCCGTACCGGGGAAGAGCCTAAACAGGGCTTTTTTCTGTGTAGATATGAATTCACCTACACTTTGCATCAGCTGGGTATGACAGGGTAGGCTAAATGACGGCTGTCATGGCCTGCATGGTCGCCCAGTAAGTTAAAAAAGAATTTAAGATATAAATCATTATGATTAGTAGTAAATAAAAAATTTTAAACACTAATACTAAAAGAAAAGAATAATGCATTGACTTGGGTAGCCTAACATACGTATGAACTGTCAGTCAGACTGACTATCAAAGATATTAAAATACATAATCTTCTGAGTTTTATGATGTAGGCCTTGTGTTTTATTTTTAAAACAAAATTTCCAAGGACCCTCTACTAATAACAGTGATTAAGCCCAAAATGAATGTGTGACAAATAATGAACACAATATGTTTTTTTTTTTGCCCAAATGGTCTCCACTCTGCGTTTTGTAATAATACAGCAACATTTTTTTAACTGATCGTATTTGCCAGAAAATAAGTCGCATGCACCGGAGTGCAAGTTACACCGAATCATCTCCAAGTTGAGAGAGAAACGCGCGGGCGTCACATCGTCATAAAAACCAGCAGAATAACTTTTTATATGTTTGGTTGACTGTGTTTTATTTTGATAATGAACATGCTGCGACGTGAAGTTAGCAATGCCAGAACTGATAGGCTACTATGTTGTGTGAGCGCGCGATGCAGCACCATCACTTGGATTTGTTCCACAGCAGGGAGAAATAACTTAATACTCTGTCATTTAGTCATACAGATAATATGACATCATTCAAAACAGTAAAATGTATATTTTTATTTGTGTACATTCAAAATGACTACAAAATGTCATGCCTTTGAAAAATAAATAAAACAACATGTTGCGCTGCTTTAGCGCGTCTCGGTCTCCTTAAAGATCTTTCTGGCGCACACCAAAAATGAACCAAAATACAGCGAATAGCCTTCTTGGCGTGCCTACTTTTGAAAGTCAACATTTATATTATTTGACGTTAAATGCATTATATATGCGTAAGTCACTTTGGAATAAATCACAACGTGTTTCATGATAAAAAACGTGACTTTACAGTCCGGAAAATAGGCTACGGTAGGTTATAGCAAATTATTTCACGGACCCCCTGGCACTTAAGAACTGCTGGTGTACAGAGAAGAAAGCCCTGTCTAGGCTCTTTTGTTGTGTCGAGCCATTCGTTAGTCTAGTTGTTTGATGAGAAAATAAGTTTCGTAAGCTCCGTGCAACTGCAGCAGCGGATGACTAGCCTATTATTAGAATATTAGAAATCTCAATCTCTTAATATTAAATCAAAAAACGACTGAACGAATGATACACGGATTCTCTTGAACCACCACCACGTTTGCGGCAGAAAACTACTGCAGTGCAGCCAAAATGCACAATTTTCTGAGATCCTCTACTCTTCCCAGTGGATGATCTGTGACCTACTTTCTTTACGATCTGAATTTTCCACGGTTTGAATTTTAGAAAACTGAATTTGAAGTTCCGAATTTCTTCTTCATCTTGAAAACTTGAATCTGTATTTTTTAAAACTGAATATTTGCAGTCTAAGAGTTCAGAACAAAAAAATAGCTGTTTGAAAATACATCATGTCTATAAAATTCAGCAATAAAAACATTTCAATTCGTTAAATTTCAAATGTTCAATATTTATTTAAAGAAATCAAATTCAGAACTATTTAAAATTCCACATAATATTCCATTTTGTTAGATTACACTTGTCAATGATTCAAATTTACACAATTAAAATTCAAATCATTTTGTCATATTATAAGCTCCATATTTTTAATGTGTTTTTGATCAAAAAAATGCAGCCTTGGTAAGCATAAGATACTTCTTTCAAAAAATCTGACCCCATTCTGACAGACCCTGAACTTTTGAACAGTATTACAAAGCAATGTAAGTGGAGTGCTACAAGTGTAAATTTTTTCACCTTAGACTCTGGCCTTCTGTACTCAAATATCTATGTTCCTGCAAAATCCAAAAGATGAACAGGTAGGGCAAAATAAGAATTTTGTTTTCTTTTGGTTTTGTTGATGAAAGCAACAGCTGAACAGAAATCACACAAAAAAAAATGACATTGATGATGAATTAAGTTGTATTACCTGTGGGAAAAGCGATGAGCTGGTCGCATGCAGGAGCTCTGTGAACGCCCGGTTATGCTGTAGTCGGACTGTGCTGAACTCATCGCTGATAGCCAGCGGAGAGAGGAGGTTCATGGCTGCTAAATGCTGGCCCATCACTGAAACAACAGAGGCATTTGAGAACATACATTTTAAGACAAATAGTAAATGAACAAATTTTGCCTTTTATAAGCCAATATCAATGACGCTAACCTTTAAACAGCATTCGTGAGCGTGTGGGATCACTCTCGTAAACAAAGCACAAGTGTTCCAGTAGAGATCCCAGCAGCAGTTGGTTGGGAATGGCAGAGGCAAATTCCTGGATCGACGGATACTGTTTCCCCGCCAGCAACACCTCACAGTTATTGTCTGAGTCTGAGGCTGCATTTATATGAAAAATACAAAGGGTGGTGAATACTAAAAATTGTTATTATGTTTGAATATAAAACATATAGGCTATATATATATATATATATAATCTGACCAAAATGAGTCTTAAACAACTTGGATTGGAGGTGTCTTACCTTCAGCAATAACTTTGGCAATTAAGGCCATAATGTCATTTCCCTCTGAATCCATTTAGACACCAAACATTTACTGTACTCTCTTAACAGCTGAGCAAATATAAATATACCAATGCTGCATCTTGTGTGTACATCAGGGGTGGGTAAGGTCTAAGTCACTTATCAGCTTGAAACAGTTTCAAGTTACCCCCCACACACCCCTAAGAAGCCACACAGATGAAATATTAAGTAGGGGGGACATCTTAAAACTGCATTATTACATTTTAGTCATTTGGACATACTACTTTGACAATTTATGCACCTGATGTTTACAGTCTCTAACATCCAAATATTAATCAAAGAACTAACACCAATTTTAACAGACGCCCTTTTTTGTATTAAGAGCCCCAGAGTCTAACCATGACTAACGTTACTCTGATAACAGTGCAATGTCATGAATAAAAGGGGCTGTACAATATTGCCGTTGGAGTGCACTCACTGTCAAATTGGACGTCATCCTCCGTATCTGTCAGGCTGAACATTCCTCTTTTAGGTCTTCTGTCTTGAGTGAAAAGGCCCCGTCGGACATGAAGGCTACGGCTTCTCAGATTGGAAACTACACCGCTACTCGAACTTTCTTCTGCCATGAGAGTCTCTGTTTTGCGAAACATGACGTTTTTCTGAAAGACACTTCAGTGCATCACTTTCATTAGACCTATTCAGAAAGGGTCAACTTTCGAAAACCCAACCCTTTTGATCGGGAAAACCCCACTAACAAGTTTTAAAACTGGCCGAATAAAAATATCATCGTAAACTGACAGTTGCCTGCCATGTTTCAAGGGACAGGACTGTAAGGAAGTATCTCAAAATTGTCTTCATATATGATAAACAAATAAATACATAATGCTTCAAACTGTTAATCGAATACACGTCTGGTTTATGGATTGTAGATTTAACATACTTGGATCTCTATACAGACAATGACATTAACAATTTTGTTGTGTCAGAGTCAGTTTCGGCTATTATCAGATTTGAACTTTACACACAGTCCCTACCCAGACAACCACGTGCAGGATGATGAAATGTTTCAAAATAAAACGTTAAAATTGGTACTTTGATTTTGTTACAAAGCATCGCAATGATACATAAATAAAATGAACTGATTAATTAACTAGGAGAAATGGAGAATATATATATAGCCGTTTTTTGGAAAATTTGTTTCCACATAGACTTCACAGGGGAAAGACGCATAAAGTTAAAGATTAACTTGGCATAACAAAGTAATAAAAAAAGAAAGATGTTCATATAACAAATTTGTACAGTAGCATTGACAGTAGGCAACAGTTGATCACGTCACGGACGCAAAACCTGATGTTTTGCGTCACGCCGCGGGCGGGAACGTGTTCAGACTGAGCAGCATAGAGCGACGCACTTATGCGCGTGCGTTTATTGTTATATGATATAGTTTGTAGTTTAGCATAGCTTTTTTTCTTGACGAATAATTGGTTTTTCACACGGAGCAATGAAAACACATTCAATTCCTGCTCCTTGTTTCTTCTGAATACCGCAGGGAGCAAAAGCTATCAAAATAGCCACAATGCAAAGTTAAGCGTTTATAACCATACTGTTACAGAAAGGATGTCAGATTCGTGGTAAGTTTTTAAAGCTTTGCATGTTCTGTTTCCAATAGGTTGCTACACTATAACCATAGATGCACTATAACAACGAGAAATAACACTAGACTAGACAAAGTGAGATGATCTGCTATCAGGGTTGAGCAAAGATACATCAAAATGTATTTTAAAATAAAACACCAAATACCTTAATTTTAAGTGTATCTAAATAAACTACAAAATACAGCTGCCACAAAATGTATCAAAATAAACTACTGTATTTTTGTATTTTAAAATGACTAAAAAGTACTTTTACAAGGGAGCATGACATTTCTTCGCAAACCTTCCACCAATTGGCCTATTTAATCTATCCCTTCACCATTACACTGACTCAGTTGATTAAGTAAACAATGTTTGATAGCAACAGCTTTTCTCTGCCTAGTCATGCAATAAATCTGACATTAGCAACCAGTTAACAGATCAAATATTCACATATCCCTGTGATCTCCCAGATGAAGGTTAGTTTTAAAGTGATCAACAGTTTAACAATTTGCGAATGACATAGTTGTATCCTTATTTAGTTACTTGGTGCTTGGTAATTTTGGGCCTATTTTGCATTAGCAATACCGACTCAATGACAACTGATAGCCCCTGTAACGTTATTCATAGCAACTTTATTTTATTTTTCGTGCACAACCGACGTTGGCTGAAAGTAGCAAGCTTAACTGTGGGGCTGCTGCTCGGTATAATAGTTTTCAAGAACATTATGTAAATTGGTAAACTATTTATAGAACACTACTACTAAAACGAACACCAAAACTTAACATGAACTGTTAAAAATTATAGCAATTTATGCACAAAAAAATGATGGAAAACTGGCAAGCCTGCACGTTTCTTACCTTGACCACCTTCTTCCATATGGAATTATGGATACATTTTCTGTTCTGATCTCAACAAGTCTGGGCAAACTACTGATTAGGCACCAATCAGAGGCTGCATTTTTATGATGTCATCATGTAGACTTCTTAACAAAGTATTTTACAGTATTTTAAAACTACAAAAATACAGAACACTAAAGTATTTTGATACAACATATGAAGCCATTTTCATCAACCCTATCAAATACAAATTACAAAATCCTATTTTATATTTGAAATACATGTATCATACTGCTCATCCCTGTCTGCTATACTGGTTTACTACAGTATTGTACAGTACTGTTTACTAATGTTTCATGCTGTTTGCTCTCATAGTCTGTATTTTAAATTCCTAGCACGGATTCAGCTGGAGCCATAAAGGCAATAGACAAACAGTCTGTGCATCAGATCTGCTCTGGACAGGTGGTGCTGAGTCTGGCCACAGCTGTGAAGGAGCTGGTGGAGAACAGCATTGATGCTGGTGCCACTAATGTTGGTGAGCTCAAGGGATGACAGCATGAGGAAATGTTGCGCTTGAGATAATGCTACATTTGGTCAATTGTTTTGTTTTCATACAGATGTCAAGCTAAAAGACAGTGGAACAGAGTTGGTGGAAGTGTCAGACAATGGAAAAGGTGTTGAGGAGCAAAACTTTGAGGGACTAAGTAAGTTGCCTCTTTCTGAACATTGGACATAACAGAGTCTGGCATGCTTACACTACCGGTCAAAAGTTAAAAAAAAATAAAGATTTTTTTTAATATAGATATATAATACAAGTTTGCCATCAAAGGAATAAATTACATTTTAAAATATATACAATTTTTAATAGTTGTAATATTTCACTTTTTTTTAAAACATTTTCAAAGTCTTAATGATTCCAGACTTTTGACGGGTAGTGTACCTATCTGTGTCTTCTCCACATCTGCAGCTTTAAAACATCACACCTCTAAAATAAGAGATTTTTCCGACCTGATACACGTGGAGACGTTTGGGTTCCGCGGTGAAGCTCTCAGCTCACTTTGTGCTCTTAGGTAACACTTTACTTTGTATGCGTCTTCTTAATTCTTACAGTATGAGCATTACATAATACGTGATGATTATAGCACAATGATGATCTCACAGTTGATCATGTACTGATATGTTTGATTAAACTCTCTAGTGCTTCCTTAATATACACTGTTCAATATCCGCAGTGATCTTAGTGTCGTGACCTGTCATGAGAGCGCTCAGATCGGAGCTCGGCTGGTGTATGACCACAATGGTCATCTCACTGAGCGTGTGCCGCATCCCCGTCAGCATGGCACTACCGTCACTCTTCAGAAGCTCTTCTCGACGTTACCTGTTCGACACAAGGAGTTCCAGCGCAACATCAAAAAGGTCTGCTGGGATATATATGGGTACATGGGTTTGTCTCCATGTTTAGGAAGGAATTAAATAGTTTCTTCACAGGATTATTCCAAGATGATTTTCGTCTTGCAATCCTACTGCATCATCTCCACTGGTGTGCGTATTACATGCACTAACCAGATGGGACAAGGCAAGCGCACCACTGTACTGTGCACCAGCGGCAGTAACAGCATGAGAGACAACATTGGAGCTGTGTTTGGACCTAAACAGGTGAGAATAACCTATTTTCTAGTGGATATTTTAAGATAAATTCTTATTATTTATTCGTCTTATTCTTCTCTAAACCAAAATTGACCAACATAACACTATCATATTATTCTAACAAAGTACCTGCATTATTGTTTGTCCCTGTTGTTTGAGAGTAACATACTATGACATGTCACATTTGTCCTCAGCTACAAAGTTTGATTCCCTTCCAACAAATATCTCCCAATGAATCCATTAAGGAAGACTATGGTCTCTGTGGGGTAGATGTTCCAAAAGACCTTTTCATGTAAGTTATTCTGTGTAAACATATTCATTTGTGGGTCTATCTACGATTGACTTATTATCAGTTCGGGTAATGAAAACCATATTATAACTTGGATATTCTTGTGTAAAGTGATGTTTATTGGTACTATTGCATTCTAGCATCGAAGGGTTTGTGTCACAAGGGGATCATGGTGTTGGTCGAAGTGCTACTGACAGACAGTTCTTCTTTATCAATAAAAGACCCTGTGATCCAGTAAAGGTGTGTGGTCTTTTTATTAAAGTATTTTTGTGTTTATAATATATGTAATAAGTATGATGTGTTCATTCATATTTTTTTGTAATATTTGCAGGTCTCCAAGCTTGTGAATGAGGTTTATCACATGTACAATCGGCATCAATACCCATTTGTCGCTCTAAACATCACTGTCGCTTCAGGTAAGACTTTTTTTAAATTAAGAAATTAAATTAGTGTACTGTATATAATATAATATATTGTATATGATTGTAAATAATTGGATACTCTACTGTTCAAAAGTTTGGGTTATTAGGTATTAAAAGTATTAGGTATTTAAAGAAATAAATACTTTTATTCAGCAAGAGGAATTACATTTTAAATGTCTTTACTGTCACTTTTGACAGGTGTTGCAATTTTTTTTATTTAAAATACACTTGTTGTTCTAAACTTTCTCTCCATCAAAGAATCACATTAATACTAAAAAGAAATGTTTCTTGAGCACCAAATCAGCATATAAGAATGATTTCTGGATCATGTGACACTGAAGACTGGAGTAATGCCTGCTGAAAATTCAGCCTTGTGATCACGGAAATAAATTACATTTTAAAATAGATTATAATAGAATATATATATAAAAAAAAAAATATATATATATATATATATTTAACAATTTACTGTATTTCTGTACTTTCGAAAATGTTTAAATAGTCATTCAGAAACCTTTAAATGGTAGTTTATATAATACAAAGTATGTAGAATATAAATGCTTAATGAAGTATTTTTAAACATATCATTTAATCCTGTGTTTTGATTCTTTGTTTCATTTTAGACTGTGTCGACGTGAATGTCACTCCAGACAAACGTCAAATCCTTCTACAAGAGGAAAAACTCTTGCTGGCCATTCTAAAAAGCTCACTCATTGCTATGTTTGAGATTGGTGTCAATAAAATAAGTCTCAATCACATTTCTCCAGCAATTACAGGTAAAGTACTTCAGACCTTATAGGACCGCTCATGTGTTGTCTTGAAGTGTCATTACATATGTTGATGTTTGCTCTTGAAGGCCTAGGTAGACCAACTAAGACAAGCACTGGTACAGAAGATTTTGAAACCGTTTCAGCGTCTCAAGCTCTTACAGATGAAGGGCCCCCAAAGACTTCCATCAATCTAGCAGGACTTAAACAAGCATTTTCAAACCATCAGGCTCCAGGAATTGGGTCAAAGCAGTCTAGTCATAAAGCTGTTTGTGCTGGTCCTTCTCAGAAGAATATGTTTTCCTTTGTGAGCTGCTCTAAAAAAGTTACTGACATGAGGCCGCCTTTAAAATCCTCTCCAAGTTTTGCGGCTGTTACTTCCATTAAATCGACTGTTTGTTTAGCTAAATATAAAAGCACCTTTGATAGTGATGCTGATGATTCTTGGGCTGCAAACCAAAGTTCTGCAAAAGATGATCCAGAGATTCTACTTGAAAACAATTCAGAAAACAAGTCAGTTTTACACCCTATTATATATGAAACTGATGTTAAAGCTGAGACTATTGATGAACCTGTAAATAAGTTCTGGAGTCATGAACCTTTAATGCCAGAAACAAAGTCAGAACAACACCAGGAAAGAATCTTAAGTCCTGAAGCTAAAAGAGCTAGACGTGAAGATGAACCTCCAGCATGTTTGGTGGACTCCAAAAACAAGAATTCCTCCCAGGAATTGGATTCACCTGTCAGCATACAGAAGAAAACTGTGCTTTTGCAGTTTTCTCTGAAGGAACTTTCTAAAAGGATACAGAGGCTGCAGGCTCAGAAGACAGAGAACAATGATCAAGAGTTAAAATATAGACGGTTCAGGGCGAAGATTAACCCTGGAGAAAACCATAGTGCTGAGGACGAGCTTAAGAAAGAAATAAGGTTAGACTGATCTTTTTAGTTTGAGCTCCTAAAGAGATAGTTCACCTAAAAATGAAACTTCTATCATCATTTTCTTTCCCTCATGTTGTTCCAAACCTGTATGACTCACTTTCTTCTGTTCAAGAAAAAAAATATTTTTTTAAAGAATGTTTTTCTTTTTTTAAAGAATTTTAAAGAACCAACCCCTTTCGGTGTCCATTGACTTGCATTGTTTTTTTCCCCTACAATGGAAGTCAATTGGAACTGAAACTGTTTGGTTACCATCATTTTTCAAAATATGTTCTGCAGAAGAAAGAAATGCTTACTGGTTTGTAACAACCTGAGAATGAGTAAATTATGACAGAATTTTTATTTTTGGGTTTACTATCCCTTTGAAATACTGCAATCATCATGTTTATGAGTTTATATGCCATTTAAAAGGTTTCAACTTTTCTTTACAGCAAAGATATGTTCAAGGATATGGAAATCATTGGTCAGTTCAACCTGGGTTTTATTATCACCAAGCTGAAATCTGACCTTTTCATAATCGACCAGCATGCCACAGATGAAAAGTACAATTTTGAGATGCTCCAACAGAATACGGTTTTAAAGGGACAGAGGCTCATAGTGTAAGTCACAATCTGCAAATATAAGTGGAACTGGGAGCTGGTATTTATTTTAAAGCTAACTTGTATTTTCTTTCTCCATATGCAGTCCACAAAATCTCCACCTCCCGGCTATCAGTGAAACTGTGCTCATGGAAAACCTTGAAATCTTCAGAAAGAATGGTTTTGACTTCCTCATTGATGAGGATGGTGGGTTATCTACTGTAGTAGATTTTCAGGATCGTATCTGGTACATATTCCTTCAAATTGATGTGGTATGGTGGTGTGTTTATCAGCTCAGGTTATGGAGAGGGTGAAGCTGGTGTCTTTACCTACAAGTAAGAATTGGACCTTTGGCCCAAGTGACATTGAAGAACTCATCTTCATGCTTAGCGACAGTCCAGGAATCATGTGTCGACCTTCTCGAGTTAGGCAAATGTTCGCATCCAGGGCTTGTCGCAAATCGGTAAGGGCAGCTAACTTTTCTTCCCGTCAGGAATATTTTGCAACCCTGTTCTAATCCACCAGTATGAACCCACATAAAAACCTGTAAAGGAAGATCAGAGTCTGTGATTGAGCCGTTGCATTTAAACAGTTTGTTCTGTTTTTCTGTTTACACAGGTGATGGTTGGCACTGCCCTCAACATCAGTGAAATGAAGAAACTTGTGCTTCACATGGGTGAAATTGAACAGCCCTGGAATTGTCCACATGGTAGACCCACCATGAGACACCTTGCTAATCTGGATATGGTTTCTCCTGACTGAAACACTTTATTTTTGCTGAGTTTGCCTGTGAATTTTATATTGACTGTTAAACACTATTGTTTTAATTAAGGATTTTATTATTATTTGTATTTTTTTATAATAAAGTATCTTTCTCATGTTTTTTAATGTGTTTGAGCTCCTAATTCTTTATCTAACTGTAATGTCACTTTTTTTGGAGGCTTTGTATTTTTTATTTCTTAAAAATTAGTAAACATTTTAAAGGTGCAAATATATAACCCCTAGTGCTTGTATAGAATAGGAATAATTAATTTAAAGGGATAGTTCACACACACACAAAATGAAAATTGTCATGGTTTACCCACCCTAATGTCATTCCAAACCTGCAAGACTTTTTTTCTTATGTGGAACATAAGGTACTTTGAGAAATAAATTATTGTTTTGTTTATCCGTACAGTGGAAGTCAATGGTCTCCAAAACTATTTGGTTACCAGTTTTCCTCAGGAAAAAAAAAGTTATTTTGTAACACTTTACAATAAGGTCTCATTTGTTAACATTGGCTAATGTATTAACTAACATGAACTAACAATGAGCAATACATTTGTTACAGTATTTTTTCATTTTAGTTTAAAAAATACAGTTCATTGTTTGTTCATGTCAGTTCACAGTGCATTAACTAATGTTAACAAATACAACACTTGATTTTAATAATGTATTAGTAAATGTTGAAATTAACGTTAAGATTAATAAATGTTTTAGAAGTATTGTTCATTCTTGTAAAGTGTTACTGTACTTTTTTGGTGAACTGTCCTTTTAATCTGTGCATGTACAGAAGCTGACTTTCAAAAGTAAAACTACTTTGAGAAATATTATCCTTAATCATATTTTACATTAAACAAGACTCTCTCTATATATATATTTTTTACCCTTCTAACTTGCCGTACTGTAACATTGCTTAGCAACCGGTAGTGTGTACACCCCACAGGGACGTTAACTAGTTGGTGAACTAGCGAATAATTCTGACTCTCTCTACCGGCGATGGCTAAAGTACAAAAAATAAGTTCTAACAGATCTACGCCAGAACCAACGTTAAGTAAAGTGTTAGGACAGTCTTCCACGTCCAGTTTAGTGTCGGAGTCCGTCACAGAGCCTGACGATGGACAAGACTCCTCGAGCTCTGCTGTGTGTTCCTCCTCTGCAGTGTCTCGGCACACGAACGAGCATGGACCAAACAATAATGAACATGATCAGTGCCGTAAAGTTCCCATTCTTCACCATATAATCGTGGAAAGGTTAGACATTCTTGCGAAACGATAACACTCAGATTGGTTGACAAATAAAATAGGGGTTTGTAGTGTTTGGGATCTTTTTTTTCTCTCAGATATGAGGGTGAAAAGTGTGGAGAAATGTTTCATGGAGAAGGTGTCGCTTACTTTCAAGGTGGCCACATTTACAAGGTGAGTGATGAACGATAACTTAGGGGTTTTCAACCTTTAGATCCTGTATAAAAATGTAAATCTAATTTAAATGCACTATTAAACTTTTATTAAGAACATTGCTAACATTACTACTGTACATTATATATTACTTAACAGATCTTTAATATATATAGGCTATATATAAAAAAATATATATATGAGAATGTTGTAAGGGAGGAAAGATGAACATTAGAAATAAATTCAATATATTTTATCACAAAACTGAACCCTAGGCCCAGTTTAAAAAACCCTGCCCTGAAATAGGCTACCTTCAGGGAACTCCAGTAGACAACAGATTCTACTTGAAAACCGTCTCGGTTACTAATGTAACCCTCGTTCTCTGAAAGAGGGAACGGGAGACGTAAAGTCGACGTGACGACGTAATTGGGATCACTTCAGGGAGCCCTATCAACTTCGAGTGTCTACAGAACGAGCAAATGAACGTTGGCGTGCGTGAATCGTGTCACGCACACATTGTTTTTCGCTGAGGAGCCGACATTGTGACGGCCATGCAGTGATGGTCAGCAACAGTGGCGACGGGACGTTACGTCTCCCGTTCCCTCCTTCAGGGAACGAGGGTTACATTAGTAACCGAGACGTTCCCTTTCAGTCGCTCACGTTCGACGTAACGTCGACGTGACGACGTAATTGGGATCCCTTGGAAAACGCCACGGTTGCTGCCACATCCAGCGCCCTACGCAAGACTCTCAGACCCCCAATTGGCTGGGGCGGAAGATCTGCGTAGAGGGAGTTCAACTGCTGTTCCATTATACCCCACACAGAGGAACTCTTTGGATAACACTGGGAAAGCGTGCCTTTCCGGGGAAAGGACGCTGCGGAGCCACATCCTGCCCGAAGGGAGGTAACATGTGGAGAATACACATATGGACTGGCCAAAGGTGCAGTGCAACATATGGAATGTCACTGGGGTGGCTCCAGCCCGAAGGGGGAGGCTACACCGGACAGTGACGGCAGAGCAGACTCTGCCAAGGGAAAGACACGGGCTCACCGCAGGGAGCTGGTCGTGGAAGAATACACATATTGGATCGCCGCAGGGATCACACATATGGAACCCAGCCTAGCACAAGTTACTCAAAGCACTAGGCCTGGCGTTGGACGCTCCGCAATGTCCGACTGCCGAAGGAGTGTGGAGGAGCTCACAGGATTCGCCAAGTGGGGAACTCGACTGGAGCAAAAAGCGCACGTATCCGTTCCGAGGAAGGGAGTGGTGCAGCAAGCCGACACTAGAGCGGGAACTTCGGTGTTACCGGCTGGTTGAAGCGAGCACACAGGAAGAACCCGGCTCAACACGTAAGCTATAAAACCTAGCGAACGTGTTAGGTGTCGCCCAGCCCGCAGCTCTACAGATGTCTGTCAGCGAGGCGCTGTGTGCCAGCACCCAGGAAGAAGCGACACCCCTAGTGGAGTGAGCTTTCAAACCGGGCGGGCAGGGCTTCGTAAGCCAAGGCGATGGCATCCACTATCCAGTGGGCCATCCTCTGCTTGGAGACAGCCTTTCCCTTCTGCTGGCCTCCGTAACAGACGAAGAGCTGATCTGAGGTCCTGAGGCTTTGCGTTCTGTCCACGTACAGACGCAGAGCACGAACGGGACAGAGAAAAGCCAGGGCTGGGTCTGCCTCCTCCGAAGGCAGCGCTTGCAGGTTCACTACCTGGTCCCGGAAGGGAGTGGTAGGAACCTTGGGCACGTATCCCGGCCGGGGTCTCAGGATCACGTGAGAGTTATCCGGGCCGAATTCTAGGCACGATTCGTCGACCGAAAATGCATGCATTTTACCCTCTTGATAGAGAGGGTACCCCTACCCTCTTGATAGAGGCCAACGCAACCAGGTGTACTGTCTTACAGGACAGGATTTTTAACTCAGCTGATTGCAGAGGCTGAAAGGGTGGTCTCTGAAGTGCCGAAAGGACCAGAGACAAATCCCAAGAGGGTATAGAGAGTGGGCGAGGAGGATTCAGTCTCCTCGCTCCCCTCAGGAACCTGACGATCAGGTCGTGCTTCCCCAAAGACTTACCATCAACAGCATCGTGATGTCAAGTCAAGTCAAGTCATCTTCATTTATATAGGCCTAGCGCTTTTAACAATGTAAGTTGTTTCAAAGCAGCTTTACAGAGATAAGCGTATCATTTAAGGTAACAGAGATTGTTTTGGCTTTATAATAGCGGCAACATACATTCAGGCAATAGCGGCAACATACACTTTAAGGGTGGAGGGAGACAGCCTTCGCTCCAGCCCTTCTTGCAGGAAGAAAAGCACGGCTCTGATCGAGCAAGATCGGGGGTTCTTCTCGTGAGAGGAGCACCAGTCAACGAACAGGTTCCACTTCAACGCATAGAGGCGCCTCGTAGAGGGGGCTCTAGCAGAAGTGATGGTGTCAACTACCGCAGGGGGTAGATCACCTAGAACCTCCGCGTCCCGTCCAGGGTCAGTGGGTCAGTGGCGGAACAAAAAGAAAAGGAAACAAAAGATTCTCCGCCCTGCCCTCCACCGGGGGAAAGCATGGAGGGCGAAAGCAGCCTGTCCACAGGCCTTGTAAGCCCTCGCCGTTAGACCGGACGAGAACTTACAGGCCTTGGACGGGAGGCGTGGATTACCCCGCCAAGAGGAGGCGGACGCCGGACACAATTGCATCGCGACAGCCCACTCCACTGGGGGGATATCCACATACCCTTTAGCTGCCCCGCCGTCAAGGGTGGCGAGGGGGGAGGAGCCACTAGGACAGCTTCAGGCACTATACGGTGCCTTCCACGTCCTAGAAAGCTCCTCATGCACCTCCGGAAAGAAAGGTACCGGGGCGGTGCACTGAGAACCAGCACGGCCCGCCCCGAGAAACCAATCATCCAACCGAGAAGGTTCGGGACGTGGTGGAGGGTTCCACGCAAGCCCGACCTTCTCGGCGGCCCGGGAAAGCATAGGCCATTCTGCCCATTCTGGATCGGTCTCGGACAACGCTACACGCCCCGAGGAGGGTAACGCAGCCGAGTCGTCATCTCCAGAGGACTGAAGCTCCCCCTCCGATGCTGCTATCAACATCTGGTCGTCAGGAGGAGCCCCACAGGAAACGGTTGGTCGTTCCGGAGAAGGACCAAGACGTTCGCTAAGGGACTCCAAAGGCAACAGCGCTTGTGAGGCGTGAGGGGCCTGCGGAGGTTGTCTCGACGGGGAAGCCCTCACGGTAATCCTCAGATCACCCTGGTCATGCGGCGAAGTAGGTCTATTCTGCGGGGCAGAATAAACACTAGATCGGGGCATAGGCGAGGGGACTGCACCTCCCTTGAGGCAAGCGAGTCTCGATCTAAGCGCTGAGATAGTCATATTCCCGCAATGGGAACATGAACTATCCACAAAAGCTGCCTCAGCGTGTTGAATGCCCAAACACGAGAGGCAACTACTGTGGCCATCTGCTGGCGCCAGGGAATGACGGCATCCAGAAACGCACAAGCGGAATGACATCTGTGTTGCTCTTTTAGTGAAATAAAAAAAATAGAAACACTCTCTCAATGTTGAGGCACCCAGGGGTAGCCGTGGTGTGAATAAACACACAGGCGGAACACCCACCGATACCGACACATACACAATACACAAAACAGCAGTGCTGTGAAAACAGCAGTTGTGAGCTGCAATGCTCGCGGCCACCGCTGATCGCGCCATCACACCAACACGAATGAGAGTCTTCTCATTCTCAGTAAGCAGTCTGTAGGTTCAGAAGTCAAACAAAAGCTCGGCTCCAAAGTGAAAGACAATGTGTGCGTGCGCCCGCTTCCTGTTTATACCCGCGCTGCGGGGCAGGGGCGCGTGACGCGATTCACGCACGCCAACGTTCATTGGCTCGTTCTGTAGACACTCAAAATTGATAGGGCTCCCTGAAGTGATCCCAATTACGTCGTCACGTCGACGTTACGTCGAACGTGAGTGACTGAAAGGGAACTTAAATTACCGAACATTATTTCATTATTTCTACCATTTTGTATTCATTAGGGTTGTTTTTCACATGGGTTGATGCATGGCTCTGGTGAATATATCTGGTCAGACGGTGTAAAGTATCAGGTATGTTAAGAGTTCATGGAAGTAAAAAATGTACAGGAAGATTTACATTAGCTAGGATTTGATAAGTCACATAATACCCCAGTGTTTTGATTGGAGAAATGAATTACTCATAGCGAAATTAACTGTTGTGGCAGGGTGATTTTAAATTAAATGTTCCCATGGGACATGGGACTTACACCTGGCTAGATGGCAGCACTTATGAGGGGGAGTTACACCAAGGTGTCCGTCATGGTGTCGGGGTGTTCAAATGTTTCAAAACCTCTACTGTGTACAGAGGTCAGTGGTATCTGGGCAAAAGACAAGGGCAGGTATGTGCATACACACATCTATTGTCTCAACTTTCCTCACATGCATTTAATAATAAATATCTTGACTGGTGTCCTGTGATGGTGACAGGGTGTAATGTACTATAACCAAGCATCCACATCATGGTACAAAGGAGACTGGGTGAACAACAGCAGAGAGGGTTGGGGAAAGCGGTGGTGTGTGATAGTAATAATTTCTCTATAAATATTTTTTTTTCTTTATAAATTAATATTTGAAGAAAATATAAATATATTTGTTTCCCATTAAGTTACCCATCTGGCAATGTGTATGAAGGACAATGGAGGAACAATGTCCGACATGGAGAAGGAACAATGAGATGGGTTCAGTTGGATCAGCAATACAGTGGACAGTGGTTAAATGGCATTCAGGTCTGTCATTTACTAACTTTGCCCTTATTTTTAGGGTCATTTCCTACATTATGATTTTGTATAATTTTGTACTGAAAATTTTAGCAGAAGTTTCTTACTTATTGTAGGATGGAAAAGGAACGCACACATGGTTCTGTAAAAGAGTTCCGTGTTCTCAGTACCCTCGTATGAACGAGTACATGGGAGAATTCGTTAAAGGCATGCGTCATGGTCAAGGACAGTTCTTATATGCCAGTGGGGCTGTGTATAGTGGAGAGTGGAAACATGACAAAAAACATGGACAGGTAAACCACCTTTCAAACTATGGAGATGTGAGATGGTTGTGTGATTCCAACACTACAGATGGTCTTTTGCAGGGGAAATACACTTTTGAAAATGGACGGGTATATGAAGGGGAGTTTAATAAGGACTGCATAGCTGAATTTCCTGCCTTCACTCCTGGCCTGAGTGGGATTACGACTCCTTTTCCAGACGAGAGTAAAGTATTAAGTAATATTCATGACCAGAATTAAATATTTAGAATTAAATATCATTAGCTCTCTGGAATACTTGATTCTGATTGGTCAATTAATGGCTACTAAACTATATAGTTGACCATTGTCCCTAGCAACTGATTTCCTACATAACTAAATTGAATTGTATAAATGAATATTTATATATAAATGTAGTTTACAATGTATAATTGTTACATTTATTATAAAATAAATGTATATATATATATATATATACTCTTGCCTATATACATTTATTATTTCGTATATTAAATTATTATTCAGTTTCCTGTTCTTAGCTGAGTGGCACCTAGTGTGGTCTTCTGCTGCTGTAGCTCGTTCTGCTTCGATGTTTGATGTGTTGTGCATTCAGAGATGCTCTTCTGCAGACCTCGGTTGTAACAAGAGGTTATTTGAGTTAGCCTACTCTTACCTTTCTATCAGCTCAAACCAGTCTGGCCATTCTCCTCCGACCTCTGGCACCAACAAGGCATTTTCGTCTACGGAACTGCCACTCACCAGATATTTTCTCTTTTTTCTGAGATTGAGTTGCTGCCATGTGAATGGCTGATAATATATTTGCGTTAACGAGCAGTTGAACAGGTGTACCTAATAAAGTAGCCAGTGAGTGTACAGTTGTAATCAAAATTACAATTGCCAGAAGCTGTATGGTGTTTGGTTAAACATCTCGTTTGCATCAGGTCATAATAGCAAAAGGGTGTTCTACTAAGTATTAAAGATGCTTACCATAAAGGGGTTGAATAATTGTGAGACTGAAGAAGTAATTAAAAGTTGCATTTTCAGTTGAATTTGTGGAAATCATTTGAAACATTTGTGTTGAGCTATTTCAATTACTTATGTTTGATTTGTTCATTGCAAACAGCTGAAAGTCTGTACATTTTGCCAATAAACCTGATTTGCAATGGGGGTTGAATAATTTTGATTACAATTGTATATTAAATTATAATTATACAAAAAACTCCAGGACAGCTTAAAAGACCAATTTCGATAAAACCTCATCTATTAGCCAGTTATATAATTGTACCTACTAACAAGCTTAAATTAAGGTATGAAACAGAAAACAGTATGTCACAGAAAACCACATGTTATAAGTAAGCAAAGCATAAAAGTGCATCTAATCAAACAAGCTATAGTGCTGGTTAAATAAATATCTAATTTGACAGTTCCATCAAATGACCTGAAACACTCTCACATTGGCCATCCTCGTTGATCCCTGAATAAAAAAAGGTTAACTCTATGCATTTATGTGGTAAATAGCATGGTAATGTACCGTAAACAGTCATTCTAAAAAATAGTAAATAAATAAAACCTTTAGAGAGAGTTAACTTATCAGAATTTTTTGACAGTGTACTATAAACACTGTTTAATTAATTTCATGTCCCTTACAGTATGTCAAGAGGTTTTTTTTATTTTTATTATTATTATTATTTTTTTTTTACTTATAGTGTTTCTAATAGTTTATCTCTGTTAATTAGATGATTCATCCAAAAGATCTTCACAGTCAAGCACAAACTCCTCACTCGGATCTGACATGGTTTTGAACATCAATACTCTGTTAGACAGAGTCCCTGAGGACCACAGAGATCAAGAACTCAAACAGGTTTTTGTCCTTATTTGAAATGAATCCTAAGGTAAATCCAGAGCCAAAATTGTGTTGGTGTGCTGTGTAAGTATTATTTTATTTCCATCTGTGCAGGTGGAGTTTGCAGTGCTGAGACACATTGGTTTGTTAAGGGAGATATATAGCTTCTACAGCAGCCTTGGACATGAGAAATCTCCAGACAAAATATTCCCCCTGACCTACCTGCAGTTCTCTCGATTTCTCATGGACTGTAAAGTTCACCAGCACGGCATCACGCAAGCGCAAATAGATCATCTCATCACTGGTAATGTCTTTAAGCATAATAATGGTTTGTGATGTTTTCTCTTTATATCAAATAAACTATTTGTAATCAAAGTTTTGCTTGTTGTCACTGTCTGAATCCAGATCAGGTTTATTATCCTTTCACTGCCATTCTACCGAGAGAGTGTATCAGCTATATTATTGTTGTAGCATATCATGTTTGCCACGAAGATATTGAGTGAGTATTTTCCTACAATGATAGGATTTTTTATGTTCTTGAAAGTTTCCATCTAGTCACAGATCACTTGTCATGTTACAGGTCCTCTAATAACATACTCGCAGCATGTTTTTCAAAGCTCATGAGGCAGAATATCATTCCCAATGCAAAGAATGTGAAAGGTAGAGAGATACACATTATATTATGATTGTATTATTACAAATTGTCTTGAATGTCCCTGTTAAACATAGACTGTGTCTATTTTATTGTTTTATTTTATTAAAAATGTATTTCTTTATTTTAGGCTCTCTGTTCTGCCACCCTGACCATGCTTCAGTTGCATGTCACTACTCAGACAGATGCTGGGAAATTTACCAGGAACTGTGTGAAGCAAATTCTGTCCAGCCTGACCAAACCTTGACTGCAAGGCAATTTGTCTGGTTGCTTAAGGTAACAGGCCTCTTACTTTCATCTAGTCTCAACTTACTAAGAATTATTCACACATAATTCTTATGCATAGTCCTGTTCACAGGACCTCTCTTTATATGACAGCGAGCTAACCGTGTCCAAAGTGTTAGAGATCCTCTCTGTTGACAGTTCTGCAATTCATGATGGAATCTACATCAACCTGGACCTGGAGGTCAGTAGCTGAACTCATGTTTTTTTTTTGGTTGATCTTACTTTGATTTGATATGACAAATTATTTTGGTTGTAGATTAGCTTTCTGGAGTTCTTTGAGGCATTGTTGGGCTGTGCTGAGGTGAAAGGCCAGAGAATCCAAACTGATGTTGAGAGCCAGACTGACACAAGTCATTGGGACGACACCACGCAGAATATTACAGAGCCAAGTTCACTTCAAGTCAGTGCCTGTTTTTTCAATTTTTAAGAATGAAATTTCAGCCATTTTCTCTCATGTTGGCAGTACAAAGTCTCTTGAGATTTGTAGATACCACTCAGTATCACATACAGGTGGATATTATCTTAGCTGGGGTGAAAGCTAACCAGACTGTCTCTATTAAGTTGCTCTTATCTTTTGAAATGTTTCAGTTATCCCTATCTGAGGAGATGGAGCAAAGACAAAGTCCTGTGCTTGCTTTCAAAGGTTTGACTTCACAAATGCAATTCATAATGGAAAATGTGGTCTGTCCTTGTTACTATATCTGTGGTTCTCAACTAGGGGGTCTCAGCAAACTTCCAAAGGGGCTTTAAGGTGACTTAAAATAAAATAAAGACAAAATAAAGATCAAGGGTTGTACTATTCTGGAGGATGTTTGAAACGCTGTATTGCTAGCACTTACATTATTGCCTTTGCTTGTATTCCTCATTTGGAAGTAGTTTATTTTATTTTAAATAAAAGCATATGCTACATGAATAAATGTAAATGTGCTTCCCACAGTCTTGGAAAACGATATGAGGTAGCCTAATTTAAAAGTGTCACCTGGAAAATTCATGTAAATGAATAAAATCTTAGTTATGCCTCTGATAGTGGGCTAATAGTGGGCTAATTTCATATCCTCAGAGAAGGACTGGATGCAGAAAACACAGCAGTTCTTCACTCAGACCTTCTTCCCTGCATATGAGCACAGCGTGAAGCTGGAGGAGGAGAGACTCAAGCTGAGAGAAAAGAACAGAAGTGGTCTTGCAGATTCTGACAAAGCAAGGTATTTAAAAAAAAATCCCCTAGATTTAAAAAAGATGGTTTTTGAAGCCCATATTTTTATAATTTACAATTATTTTCAGACATACAGAACAGCTGGAGGCTGAGGAGAGACAAGACGAAGATGGAAAGAGAGTTTCCAAACAATAATGTTAATCACTCGCCCCCTTCTCCCAAGACCCATGTGACCTCTACCACGTCTGGCATTCAAAACAATCAGTCACCAGAATAAGATAAAGTAAATTCACAGAATGGAAGTACATCGTTTTTTTTGCTTTGTTAAAAACACTGTGAATGCCAATAAAATAAGGAAAAAAAACATCCACATTCAAAGAGTGAGTGGATGTGCTTTTGTTTGTTTGTGGGAGGAGTGAACATGATCAGGTCACGTTCACACATTGATGGTCTCACTCTCTCCTTCTGCTCTGGGGTGAACAGCAACAGATTGTCTGACATCTGAAACACAAGGTTATGGACAAATTAAAAATTAAACTCTCAGAAAGTGTGATAGAGTAGTGGTTCCCCCAGTCATGGAAAACAAAATGATGGTTTCCATGGTTGAAAAACTAAAAATTACAAAAAAATCTTTAGGATTTAAGATTGTATTCATAAAAATCAAGTCATAAACATTTGTGTAGAAATTGTTTTACTAGTTGCACATCTATAAAATATTTTATTGGATCAAAATTGCTGAATCAGATCCAAATTCTGAGTGAATTTCCATGACTGGAAAACAGTGGGAACCCTAATGAAAGACAGAAGAAATGACAGTTAATAAAGGAAAGATGTAAATCCACCTGACTGGTCCCGGGTGTGAACATCATTCTGGGAAGAACTGAGACAGGAGTGCAAGAGAGAGAAGTGAGTGCCCACATGCCCCCCAACAAACCATATGTGAGCATTAATAACATTATGATGTGATATGAAGGACAAACTACCTGTAGGTGTTGCCAAGACATCAAGACGACGCTCCTCTGCCGGAGTCACAGGACTCTCCATCTCAGCATCCTCCACCACAAGGGAAAACCTCTCTGCTGCAAGACCCGGAGACATGCTGTCTCTCACTGTTGGCTGCAGGTAACGCTCAAAGTCCAAACTAGTAGCATCCTGGGAAAAATACATCAGAACATGATCCATAAACTCTCAAGTAAAAGAAAAAAAAACCTCTCCTGACTATTAGTAGGATTTAGGGATGCAGAATAAAGGTTAGCTATACTATGTATCTTTTTGACCCATGTTATATGGTTAACATGAAAGTTTTTTACTCAGGGTCCCAGTTCTGATCCAAAAGTCTCAGTACTGTCAGATCTAAAGGTGGGAGATATGACCAAAATCTTATCAGAATACAAGTAGCCTAATTTTATTTCACTATAATGATAAAGTCATTTTTGCTTTAAATAAGGTTAGCCTATTATATCAAATTTGAGACCATTGAAATTTCATTATTCTTGTCACCAATCTTGTATCTCCATATTTCATAATTTAAATTTTTTCATTAATGATTACTATTGGTCAACCTTTACATCTGTCTGTGGGTTGTGTATTCGAGGACCAGAGAAGAGGGTCTCAGTCTAGCATTTGTTGTTGAGTCATAGCCAGTACAGTCTTAAATAGCCTCTGCATAGCACTTCATCTTTAAAGGTAGGGTAGGCAGTTTTCAGAGTGGCTAGCTTTAAAAGCATGAGATCCCACCCTCCCTTCAGAGCACTCTTCAAAGGCGTGCCTTCAAAACACATGAACGCACACAGCAGAGTTTGCAAAGCATCACGTGATGGTGTTAAACTACCTCATGTCTCAAAGCACAAACAACTTGAAGAGTGTTGCATACTTAGTTAATATAATAATCTGATGCATAGTTAAAGTAATATGTTTGTTACATTAATAAGATAGAACGAATGCTTGTTACTTTAAGGGTTGGACACGGAAGTGATGTAAAGGCTTGAATGTTTTTTGCACACAGTTCGGTGACGTAAAACGAAAAAAGCAGAAACAATAAAGAAGTGAAGTAAGCTCAAGTACGAGTCGTATTACAGATATAAAAAGAGCACTGACCTGTACCACCTGACTGCTGCAGATTCATTTTGATGTTGATAGGGTTGCCATTGAAACGAATAAATTCAAGTCACGAACCACTCCGAGTATATCATAATGGGTTTCCATCTCTTCCAAATGACAAGTATGAACACAAGCATAAGCTCGTTGTGCACTGATGATGTGTGATGTCAGCACGAGCAGGGTGCGCGGAGGTATGAATATACATGCGTTGACGACATCGTAACATTGCATTCGGGCCGAATGCAATTAGAAGAACATTTTATAGTCCTACACCTTCCACAGACACACACACACACAAATACATTTAGACCACTTAACTTAGTGATTGCTATCAGTATGTGAAGAGACTTTCAATTAGCATAACAAAAAAATGCTTCTGGAACAAATCGCCTACCCTGCCTGGATTTTGGCCAAATTACAAAAAACTGAGCGCCCACATAACTCACAGGCTATAAAAAGTTTACTGTATATATAGTTGATGAAAACGTAATATGATGCACTTACTGCCTCCGATGCGGCCGTTCTAATGACTGACCAAAGTATGTCCGACAGTCTCTGGTCAAAAACCTTGTAACTACATTTGAGCTTGATTTTGGTAAAATGTTAATATGACAGCACATGCAATTGTCTGAACAAATAAAACAAATAAAAACACTACATCAACTTTGACAACACCATGTTTAATTATTTTTAAAAAGTGTTTCATTCTGAAAAGTAGTGTTTTTGGAGACACAAGGTTTCCACCCGACAGTGACGGTATTACTAATTAGACGGTATGTTCTAATTAGTTGTGATTGTGCCATTTTCACTTTCAGTAAAAGCTTGCATCAAACCTAGTTAGGATACTGTGTTAGACTTTGAGTTAAGACAACTTTCAATTTAATACCAGCTAAAACTAAAGCCTTACTCTCCTCCGGGATAGCGGTATCATCAAATCGTGACTCCCACAGCTCAGAAAATCCAGTCAAACGCTCAGTCTCGCTGGCCATCACTGCCCTTTTGAAACATGTACAGCGAAACAACATACACTACCGTTCAAACTTTTAGGGTCAGCAAGACTTTTAAAAAGAAATTAGGTAACTTGTATTCAGAAAGGATTCATTAAATTGATCAAAAGTGACAGTACAAAAGATTTCCATTTCAGATAAATGCGGTTCTTTAGAACTTTCTCCTCAAAGAATCTTGAAAAATGCATCATGGGTGTGATAGAGGATTTAATTGACTAAACCTTTTCAGTAAAACATGATAAACAATTCACAGTCGGCATCACTTTCAACTGGATTTTCCAGCAGATCAACGGTCTTAAAAATCTTGGGTTGTGGTGATGGGCAGAGACTCGCTCTGAAAAATATTTTGTTCTTACATCCTTAACCATTCTGATATACTCTAATAGCAGCTCCTTCATGCTAATATAGTGTATTTTGAGTCCAGATTTTTTCCAACTGCGTTGTGTGTTCAGCCTTCCTACATTCCCTTTTCAAGCAGTGAGTACTGTTATTGAGTCATGGCTATCATTTCTGGACTTAGACTTAACCTTAAGGGGTACTGACATTTTTTGATGAGGGCAAACAGATTGCATTGAAACTAACAAGCAGACTGTTAGTATTAGAATGTTTAGACAAGCAAGGGCTTTGACGGTCAAACATTGTGCAGAATTGAGAGACTATGCTCATTAAAGATGCGAGAACATACAGTATGTCGTGGGATGAGACCTTATTAATAGCTGGTGAATCACAGTTAAAAAAACTATACATTTATGATCAGATACAGTCATATCCAATAATTCCACAGTGGACTCTCACACCTAAAGTAAAAACAAGGTCCAAAGTGTGACCGCGATTATGTGTTTGTCCCCATACATCTAGTTTGAAGTTAAAAGAATGTGATATTTACAAACTCAGAGGCACAATTATTGGTGGAGTTAGACATATGGATATTAAAAAAATATATAAAAAAAAAAAAAAAAAAAAAAACCCCAAAGAACAACTTCGTCAGTTTAAAACAAGAGTAGATAATTCAGGAAGTTCTGCTCAAAGAATTATTTATTATATAAAAAAAATAAAAAAAATTAAAGGTGGAAGATGTTAACAAGAAGTTTAATTCCTTGAAAGAGGCAGAAGCAAGGGATTGGAAAGAGGAAGTCAGGCCTGTCGTCAGAAAAAGAGTGGTCAAAGTAAACCACATTATCAGCACCATCCTTTAATAATCTTGCATTTCAAATGTGAAGCGTGTAATTCTCATATCCTGTCCTTTTCTGCTACAGAAGCCTCCTGCCGTAGGAGGGAAGGCCGGAGCAGGTGCAGGTGCCAGCGCTGCAGTGAAGAGTCGACTGGCTGCTGTGAAGGCTGCCATGAGAGCCAAGCAGGCTGAACAGAAAGCTTCTGAGACGTCACACAACATCCAGGACGATGCAGATTCTGTTCCTGCGGCCCCTGCCGCCACACAGACTGTGGTGTTCCATGGAGGCTTTTTCCAGGTGGAAAGCCCAGTGAAACCATTACTCTGAACTTTACTTGTCCTTAGTAAGCATGAGTTGTTGTTTTTTTTGTTACAAGCTCCACCTGTACCTCACACATCCATCCAGAGATCAGTAATGCAGTAGAAAAGTCCAGTAGACCAATCACGAAACTTTCCCATCCAGTCCGAGCATCTTGCGGATTCTTCGGAACCTCAGCTAGAGGAATGCATTCCAGAGTCTATGCTCAGTCCTTCCTCCCAAGAGGAACCACAAGAGGACATGGTCTCTGAAGCGAGTTTGCCACCTTCCAGGTGAAAAGCCTAATCAAACTAAGAAGGAATGATATTATCTTCAGTTAGCTTGAGTAAAATAAACAAATAAATAAATAAACTTGGGATAGTATTAGCTTGTGAAATTGAAAATGGTGACAAGACTCAAGGTTTTGTCATGCGACTCCATTACCCCTCATGTGATTTTTTTTCCATGTGCTCCATAGTACTTGTCATGTCCTTATTGGTTCATTGTTTTGTTTACAGGTGTTCTTTTTGTGATTAGTCCTTGTGTATTTCAGCCCTCATGATTGCCCGGTATTTTGTTGGGTATTCTGTAACATAGCTGATGTCGAGCAGACGAAGACAATGACGTAGCGAACCCAAGTGCAGATTATTTGTGAAAATCCAAAATCCAAGAACATGAAACTGACTACAAACAAAATCCAATATGTGAAAAATCATTAACGGGAATAATTAACAAAGTTGTCTCATGTGCTAGGTCTTTGTTAATACGTTTTATTCCCATTAATGATTTTTCACATATTGGAATTTGTTCATAGTCTGTTTCATGTTCTTGGATTTTCACAAATAATCTGCACTTGGGTTCGCTACGTCATTGTCTTCGTCTGCTCGACATTAGCTATGTTACAGAATACCCAGCAAAATAACCGGGCAAACATGAGGGCTTAAATACACAAGGACTAGTAACAAAGAACACCTGTGAACAATGAACCAATCAGGGCATGACACAAATACTAAGGAGCAAATGAAAAGATCACATGAGGGGTAAGGGAGTCACATGACAATGGGAAAGCTTCAAAAAGGAATTCAAAACTAGACATGACTAAAAGGCAACACAAACAGTGTTCCTGTTTTTAACTTTTTAATTCAAAGAATCCAAAATAAAAGGTTTCACAATTTCCACAAAATATTTAGCAGTACAACTGTATTTAACAGTGATAAGAAATGTTTTGAGCACCAAATCAGTATAGACCTTATTCAGAGCGGCGCCATTACAGGTATGAAAGTGAGGCTGTGAGGGATAGACTTGCCGTGTTTCCAATGGCATCCGCTGTAAAAAGCTGTATAAAGCTCCTAGATTACTTACAATTCTCCACAGCTTATATTGTCGGGAGTTTGTCAACTGAAATTTCTTGGAAAGATTTTTCCAGTGTTTCATGAACAGAACGATCCAAAAACACATGCATGTCTGTCCCTCACAGCCTCGCTTTCATTCCCATTAAAAATCAAAGATGACGCTGCTGTGAATAAGGTCTATATTACAATGATTCCTGAAGGACCATTCTGAAGATTTATACCAATTGATTTTTATTGCATTTTTGTATAAACGCAGCCTGGGTGAACATGAGACTTTAAAATTATTATGACGTCAAACTTTGGAGCAAATATGAAAATGTTAACATTGGCAACTATCCTCCACTTGCGTCTTTTGCACATTCCTAAATTTAAGTGAGTGGTTTTACCTGTAGCTGCTCTGGTTTTGGTGGAAGTCAGAGCTTTGCAGTTGTTCTTGGCTGGAGCTCTGGTGGTCGATACGGCCTCAACTGTACAAACACAATAACAGTGTTTAATAACAGCATGAATGCATCACAGTTCGCTTCTAGACAAACCATTTCAGTTTGATCGATCAATGATTCACATTTGGTAATATGGGACCACATATCCTCCTGGGACCCAGGAATAAACTTTTGTCCACTGTAGTGGACATTATATTTTAGTGAATTTCTCTGACACCGCACGTCACATGACACAATCTGGGTGTCCTGTAAAGAGCACATTCAGGACTTTTCAGAGATACCAAATGTTTGGAGGTTTCACCATGAAAACAACTTCTCCTTGGTCTTTAAAAATGTCTGACATTAATTTAGTAATCAAATGTAGGAAATATGATAATATATTGTAATTATAATTTAAATCGGACTACTTTTCAAATTGTATTTCATAAACCAACATCTCAGGAAAATGTTATGGGGTTTCAAAAAAAAAAAGAAAAAAAAAAGTCTTTCTGTTCCAGAACAGGGCATTGATTTCATACATGTCCACCGTAGAGGACATCAGGACTTAAATCATGTTTATCAGGCGTTTTGTGAGACACAACAAGTGAATATGTAAATAAATTATACATCAATATTCCTATGAAATATTAGATATTATTATTAAAATGTTGCCAATTATTACTCCAATTATACTTCTTTTTTTCATTAAATGTTGCTCCAAGAACACATTAATGTGCACATTAGATACAGTGTACAGACACATTGCATTGAATGGGAATATTAATTTATGGCCATTTTACCCACATATATAAAGTAAAATGGTGTATCAGTTCATTCCATTATATATTTCATAACATAGTTAAGAATCATCTTTATACAAATTTTTATTAAAAATAAATAAATCCTGAAACCCCAAAATGTATAGGCGATAAGAAAATAAAAAATAAAAAATCCCATTGGTTTTGCCAATACATATAATTTCATGTCATTTTATTTTTTAAACAACTGAGTCCTGGTGTCCGCTACAGGACATAGCATAACGTATGAATAAAATATTATTTTTCAAAAATGTTTTTTTTACCATTTGTTTCTTGTGCTCTAAACAACATAAAAAAATATATACTTTTTTTTTTCCTGGGTCTCAGGAGGATATTTATAAAATACACACATCTATGGAAGCGGAATTTAGAACCAATTTGACAGTGTTTTATTCACGTCAGAAATAGGCTACATCGTGTAGGCTAGGTAACTAGATAGTTTACTTTCCCTTTTTCTCCTCCCAGTTTACCGGCCACTTTCTTTCATGTCTTTCGGGAGAAGTGGATGAATTTGCGCGTTGTAAATCCGAACACTCTTGATTCTCTGCGCTGAAGAGCAAACTACGGCGGCGCCGATCACCCGTTATCATCTCGTGATCATCTCGTGATCATTATAAAAGTGTTTAAAAGACAAAATACAATCACTAGCTAACACATATTTGAGAATCGGAATATCAGATTTCACAATAAGACGACAGTTTGTTCAAGCTAAAACCAAGAGGTTTATTTTCTCATAGCGAAATGAACTGTGTAATTTTGAATATTGAATAATGGACAAAATTAAGATTGATGAATCCAAAACCAAGGTTTATATTTTAAAGCGTAAGGGAGCAAGTAGGGCCTACCAAAGTGTAGAACATTTTTGTTATGCAGTTTAAAGTAAAAAATGTTATACTTTCTATTTCTATTCTATTCAATATTACTGTAGTGCAATTCGTCGTAAAATGTGTGGGGGCCAGAGATCCTTACTTTACTTGGGGCCCCCAAAAAGGTAAACCCGCCCCTGGGTGAACATCTACCTGGCAAGTATGGCAGGCACGTAGTCCACAGGAAACTGGTGAAGCACGGTAATAGTTGCGCAGGTGAGTAAAACATGTAGGAATGAATGATAACACTGATAGAAATTCTTGACTTGGAAGGAGCTCAACAGAGATAAGTTTAAACTTGCAAAACAATGGCAGGAGCAGTTTGAGCGATCAGAAAGTGAAAACTGAGTCAGTGTCCTTATGTAGCAGAGGTGCTGGCCGGGTGAGACAATGAGCAGGTGTGTGTGATTAATCAGGGGAGGGGGAGCACTGTGTGTTTGTGTGTGCGCGCGTAGGGAGGGGAGGGCCTGGAGAGTCCGTGACAACTTCTAGAGCAGGGGATGTCCAAAGTCGGTCCTGAAGGGCCACTGTCCTGCAAAGTTTAGCTCCAACTTGCCTAAACATACGTGCCTGGAAGTTTCTAGTGAGACCTTGATTATCTGGTTCAGGTGTGTTTAATTGGGGTTGGAGCTAAACTCTGCAGGACAGTGGCCCTCCAGGACTGAGTTTGGACACCCCTGGTCTAGACGCAAATTGGGAAGTCCAAATCTGCAGGAATGAGGCATTTAAATGCATTTTCAGGCTTGACAGAGTTATTACTACGGGTAACATATAATTTGTAATTGATTATTAAAAGAGAAAAGCAAATAAGCTTCTTTTTTTTTTTTTTTTGTCATATAGTTCAACAGTGCAGCTGATGTTTATTTAAAACGTGATTATGCAGCGTTTAGTATTGTAGCCTGGGGCATGTTCAAGTTCAAAACGGTGCGCAACGGTTTGCTACGGTTTCCGGGTTGAACGTCATGTTTCCTGGAAACGGCGTGCACCGGTGTGCAACGGGGTTTGAGATACGTTTTCTCTTGTTTGGTGGGTGTGTCAGAACTGCAGTCCAATCAGCAGCAACATGTATATAAAGCACGTGGTATTATAGTGAACTCGCACAATGGGTTCAAGCAAGGAAGTAATTTACAAATGTGTTTGATGCAGCTCGGTATACGCAACAACTGAGGATATTAGAAGACATGTTTGTCGAAAGTTTTATTGTAAAAAATATAGGATATCAACATAATAATGATGTAGTTGTTTATATTTTTAGCTTCATTGCAAGTGTATTTGTATAGAAATAAACAATGGTAATTAAGTGCTTTTCCTAAAAATGAGAAAGAAAATACAGGGTATTAAAACAGTATGACCTACAAATAAAGTCAGTATGTGAGGCTAAATAGATGTGTTTTAGTCTGAATTTGGTAAGATGTGTGCTTCCATTTCAGTTTCAGCAATCCCTTCACTCGATTGGGATGTTCTCTTTTGTTCTGGGCGGCAAGTGCAGTAACTGTAACATCGGGCATATTTTGTAGTATTAAACACATATTTATACCGACTTCATCAAGCTCAGAAAATTCTTCACAAAGATCACAAAGAATGGCCTTCTCAGCTGCCATAGTTGCAACTCTTGCGTCATCAGAACAGTGTGTTCAACGCATCACCGTTTCTGTTTAAAAAACGTTGTGCAACGTTTTGTCGGGGCTGAACGCAGCCCTGATATGCATTTCTGTTGAAAATGACCAATCAGGGGAATTACTGGTAGTGAGAATTCGCTCAAATCCTCTCAAAACAAAGATTCATTGTGAAGTTTAGTCAGATTAACTGTTTAAAACAGGAGTTTGCAGTGAATTGACTGACAGCTTCAGATTTCTGACCAAACAGATTATGTTATTATAGTGATTTGATAATCTCTAAAATATATTTTGGAAAGCAATACGCCTGAAAAAGCTGTCAAGGAGTGCAAATGACTAATGAGTAAATAATTAAGTGCTCCTCTGCCGCCATCTACTGTGGTAATTTTGCCTTTTTAATTTGAAAATAAAAGTGTTTGAATTTTACCAAGCAGGGACGTCGATTGGAAGATAGGAGGGGCTTAGCCCCCAGGGTATTTGTAACTTGCGTTTATAGAAAATCTTACAGTGAATTTGAGTAAAAATGTTAAATGTTATGGTGCATGGTACAATTTCTGGTAAGCTACGCTTTTTTTATTATTTCAATTCAATTAATATGATTTGATTTAATATTGACTCATTTGGATAAATATTAGGTAGGCTACTCAAAGATAGGCGTTAATTTTTCTCAAGAAAAAAAACAACTCACCTATTGCTGTACACATAGACAGCCCTATCAGCTGGGAGTATTATTTAAGGTTAACTAACATTAGGCCTAAGTTACAGCATTTATTCATCTTTGTGACGTTATTTAATAAAAATACAGCTGTTCATTGTTATTTCATGTAAGCTTCTGCCCATTAAATAATATAAACTTTTGATGTTAATAATAAATAGTAAATGTTGAAATTAACATGAATAAAATGAATAAATGCTTAAGTTTGTTACTATAATTTTAACTATAGTTAACAAACAAATGGAACTTTATCGTATAAGTGTTGGCACATTTTTATATACATATACATATGTAAATGTATTATTTGAAAATGATTTGATGATGCTTAATTATGATCTTACCTGCTATCAACAGGCTGGGATCCTGCACATGACCATGAATTTCCCAGGCATATCAAAACCAATGCAAATACGGCAGCCTTCATTTTTCCTTATTTAATACATCAAAACAGATGAGAAAACACCATTCACAAGTAGTATAGTGGACTTCAAATGACTTTAGACCTACCTTTTTTGGTTCTGGTCCCTATAATGGCTTAAACTGGTGCACAACTATACAGCAATCTGCTCTGGTCTTTTATACAATGTGATTGACATTAACAGCAGAGCAACAACGTATTTCCACATCATTAAAACAATTAATAATGAGGGCGATACATCTATCTATAAATTACAGAAACGTCTGTCTGTCTGTATGTCCGTCTGTCTGTCTGTGTGTGTGTGTGTGTGTGTTAACCACATATCTCTCGAACCGTTGGTCCGATGGATTTCAAATTCGACAGGTGTCTTGCCACGGGCACGAGTAAGTGCAGTGCCAAGTTTGACTTTGTTTGGATGAGAAATGCAAAAGATATCGTTAAATATATCATTTTTAGAAGGTTGTGGTTTAAAAATAAACATCGGTCAAAGAAGCCCCAAGAAGGTTGTGGTTTAAAAATAAACATTCTGACAATCTGTCAGCTACATTGTTTACTTCTGAATATTATAGTTTGGTTCCAAAACGTGATAAATCCATTTTGATTAATTTGAGTAAAAATGTGTTTTCTTTACCAAGAAACCAACAATTACTAAAAACACACACAAAAACTGATTTTGCACGGGCACTTTGCACTGCTTCCTGAATCGACACGCTTATAAAACACACACAAAAACTGATTTTGTACGGACACTTTGCACTGCTTCCTGAATCGACACGCTTATAAAACACACACAAAAACTGATTTTGCACGGGCACTTTGCACTGCTCTCTGAATCGACACGCTTATAAAACACACACAAAAACTGATTTTGCACGGGCACTTTGCACTGCTCCCTGAATCGAGGCGGTGGTTGTAAACTGAATCTGTAAGTCAGCTATGCTGTTTACTTCTGAATATTATATTTCATTCTGGTGCGCTTAACGCTATCGCTACTGTGTAATAGTAGCCTATGCTATTCACCAACTAAACATATCCTATTCAATGCGTTCACAGTCTCTTTCACGGGCATCATTGTAGTTGCCTATTCACAAACTGTTTGCTCAAGCATAACTTTTTCTCGGAGTTCACTGTGTGCTTTCAGACCGCTGCGAAGTATAACACACCGTTGCCATGAAAAACAGAGCGTTGCTATGGATGCGGAACGGACTATTTTCTTTAGCGGAAGCAATACAATAATTTTTAAATCAATAAACTCCTTTTTAAATCAATATTTTGTGTGAATTTATTTATTTATTTTGTAGGTAGCCATGTAATAAGCGGGATAATGTATTGCGAGGTGGTTGTTATAGCAAATAACAACCCCTTCAGGCTGATTCAAGTCCCGTTCAGCCTGTCGGAGTTGTTATTCGCTATAACAACCGCCTCGCTATACATTATCCCTTACATATTATATTTCATTCTGGTGTGCTTAACGTTATTGCTGCTGTGTAATAGTAGCCTATGCTATTCACCAACTAACTAAACATATCCTATTCAATGCGTTCACTGTCTCTTTCACGGCCATCATTTGTAGTAGGCCTAGCCTATTAAAAAACTGTTTGCTCAAGCATAGCATTTTCTCGGAGTTCACTTTGTGCTTTCTTCCATGCATGCACAAATAAAAATGTCACTGAACTTTTGCTGTGTAATTGTAACAATGAGCACTCAAACACACCAAACCAACAATTACTAAAAACACACTCAAAAACTGATTTTGCACGGGAATTTTGCACTAGTAGACATAAAATCTGATAAGGCTGCTTTTTCTTACAGTCTTAGGTGTCAAATCTTTTCACACTCTTTGTGGTTTGTACTGGACAAATATCATGTCCGCGAAACTGAAAATAGTGAAATGACCCCATTAAACCATTAGTTTTCAAGTCAAACACATTTTCACTATACAAAATCTGACTAGTATTTGTTGATGTAAGGAAATGTACCAAGCTATGACTCGAGGTGTAGCCTACATTTTCAGGCATTTTAAGAAAAGCAAACAGATTTATATTTCTAAAAGGTTCTTATGTTCTTTTAGCCATAACAACAGTGGTGATGGATATGCAAAATTAAAGGAAAGAATGGTAAAGATGTATTCTTAAATTTAAATAAACAAAAATAACCATTGATATTTCTACTAATTCTGCTATTTCTACTATTAATATTTTGAACAAGATTCTTGGCGATCGCTCCAGCTCCGACTCCTCTTCTGTGCATGATGTCTAAATAAGAATCTCTAAAATACTACAAAATGAAACGGTATTATTTTCCTGTTCTAACAACTATAGTAATTGTCTTCCTATTCAGCTGAACAGCTTACGAGCTACATAGTAACAAATCGAGACAGAATGAAGAAGCAGACGAACTAAAATAGATATATTACAATAAAACAAACTAATAGTGTTGTTCTCTGTCAATTATGCTCTTAAAGTCCACATGAATTCAAAATTGACCATATTTACTTTGTTTGCCTAAATTGTTAGTTTTGTGGTGAACAATTCATCCATGCAAGTCAATCCACACAAAAAAAATTTTTGGCTTTGTAATCTTTAATCAAAATCTGAAAATGCTCCTCCCCTCTGCCTTGGAGGACCTTCTCTGATGACGTATGTTTGACGGCTTGGTTTGGGAAACGCTTAACCACTCCCCTCAAACCGTTAGTCTGCTATGAGCGAGAGATGGAGAGGAGGAGCGCTAGAGTAAAACCCTGCCCTCTGTTCAATATTCCTTTTCACTGGGAAATACGTCACAGCACTGGAGAAAAGTCGTTTGCAACTTCCGGTTCACGCGGACTTTAATCTACAAAGTTTCCAACAGTCCGGAAAGAAGACATCAACAGAAGTGTATTATTTCTTCTGTAGCCTACTCGAGTTAGGGCTCGTCGTCACTAATGTTTTGATGAATGTGTCGATAACGACACCCATCGGACTGGAGAGCAACTGACGAAACAATATTACTTGGTCAAGTTAAGATTCTGTGGGATCATTATTCACATGAAACATTTTCTTCACACTTAAAATGTAACGTTACTTTCTGCATTTTTTTAGAACATAAAGCGGAATTATTACAAACAATCCTCGCTGCCATTAATCAAAATGTAGCGCTTCATGGGAAAAATAATCCTCCACAGAGCATATCATAGACTGATATTTCCATAAATGTATGTGATTTTTAAAACAAAACCCCATTATACGCACATGTCTACACAAAACTTGCACGTATGTAATATTTCATCAAATTTAGTAAATTCAATATTCAACACAGGCCTAGTAGGCTTCATCAAACGTTTGCAAAAGAGCAGATTCAAATGAAGGATTTTGGCCGTAATTGGTGGTTTGCAGTCACGTGATTATGATGACGCGCGAAATTTGTTATAGTGCTTCTAAATGTAGCAAATCACTTCCTGCCCTCCATCTGCATTTCGCGCCATGGCAACGCAGTGACGTGACGTCATATGCAAACAAGCTATTGCGGCTGCTATTTAGAACTCCATTATGACGTCAACACTACATGACGTCATAGAGGCCGCGGTAAAGTGCATAGTTGAGCATCAGTCTGTTGAGTTCAGGGGGAAAACACAGCGATTAGAAGTATTATCAGACTGTTTATTTGCTAGTTCAAATCGGATTTTTGGATATTTTATCAATCTACTGCAGAAGTATCATAGCAGACATATCAGAGAATTGATTTTTGTAGTGATATTGGATTTTTGGATAAGTGCCTAATTGCCAATCCATTGTGAAAATGACATTTCTGAGCAAACTTTTTGGGTGCTTTAGCTCCTTCTTGCCAAGGCACCACTTGTCAAGACAGTGCAGTGAAGGCAACCTAGGATGTAGCAGCATTCAGGAGGAGCCCACCCAGAGACCTCCAGAAGATACAGACATGGAGGAAGAGATGGACTGTGATGACTCTCATGTTGAGCTGGAAATACTGCCATATTTCTCCAGTGCGGCAGAACCACTGATGATTCCAGTGGAGGAGCCTCAGCCTGAATCCCAAACTCCACATGCTGGAGTGGAAAAATGTCCACGTTCCTGCACAGTGGCAAAGCCATTGCTGATCCAGGTGGCATCGCAACACCCTCTACCAGATGAGGTGGAAACATGGACATCTTTCTCCACTGTGGCAGAACCACTGATGGCTGAAAAGGAAACTCCCCCTGATGAGGTGAATAAATCATCATGTTCCTCCACAAAAGGGGGAGAAACTCGGATGGTTCAGGAAGCACCTGCTGAGGAGGAAATATCTTTCTCCACTGTGGCAGAACCACTGATGGTTCAGATGGCACCAGCTGAGGTGGAGCAAGAGTGTCCACCTGAAAGGACAAGGACAAAGAAGGAGAGACAGAAATGCTCTTCAACTATAAAACTTCCAGGTGCAACTCCACCAGCAAAGCCAAAACATGCTTGGATGGATGTCAGTCCTGCACAAGATACCAAGGCTGAGAAAGAGACAATAAAAAGAGAGAGAGAGGTTGAAGATAAAACTCCTGTAATGAATGACGAAATGACGAGGTGTGTAGTGGAGGTGGATCTGAGACAAGAAAGGAGAATGAAAAAGGAGAGAAAGACTGAATATGATACTCCACCACCAGCAAATGCAAAGCTCGCTTGGATGGAGATGGATGGAGACAATGCAAAAGTCACACATATGAAAAAAAGAGAAGATGAAAAGAGAAGGCCTGAAAGACAAGCAAAGATAGAAGATAGAAAGACAGAGCAGGCAGCAGATATTACTCCACCTCCTGCAAAGGGGAAAAAGACGTACGTACAGGAGCCTGAAAGCAGCAGCAAAATCAGCCAGAAGTCCAGCAGAAACCAGAAGGGACTTCTTCTCATTTATAACCTGGTAGAGAAAAAGGTCACTGCAGAGAGAGAGAAGAAAACGATCAGAAAAGAGGAGAAAATACAAAGGCAGTTACTGCACGAAAGATACCTCAATGATCCATCCATGAAACACCTGCTCATCAACAAACACAACAGGCTGAGCAAGTCATATGCTGTGGTCTGACTCTCATCATCTGAGCATCAAGAAAATAGACAATGAAAAACATTTAAAGCAAATAAAACATATTTTTATAGAATATTTCTGATTTCTGATTTTTTCCCCCCTAAAACAAAAAACAGTATAGCTAATCCAACAACTGAACACAGCTGTCTCGGTTTATCTGTGAGTGTGTTCAAAGTGAATTTAGTTTTGTAGAATGTGACTTTTTCACCTGTAGCCTCATATGTTCACCACTAGATGTCCTACCTTTCTATGTGGCATATATGAGGGTAAATTGATATCATTCTTTTTTAAATATCTTTGAGATACTATTATATATAGTTTTTTAATACATATTTTAAATGAGCTTAAGTAATTTAGTTGTGTTTTTGTTATTCTTATTCGTTTTTTAATGTTTACGTAGTCTGTTGATTTTTATTTCCGTTTTAGTTATCAAGTTAAACTACATGAAAATGAGAAATGTTGCTACTAAAAATAGGTTGATTTTTTTATATTTTATTTCAGTTAAAGTGTATTTTATAGGTAACAAAATGTTTATGGTTTTAGTTTTTAGTTAACTATTATAAACCAGATTTATGCCATATATATGGCATATGAATATTAATTAAATTAATAAATGTGGGATTTTATGTGATTCATCTCTCAGTTGCTTTCAAAGAGAGGTGAGGACAGAATTAATTTTGACAAAAAAAAAAAAAATTCCCAAATAACGCCTCTGTGGACATGCATACATATTAAAGGGATAGTTCACCCAAAAATGAAAATTCTGTCATAATTTTCTCACCCTCATGTTGTTCCAAACCAGCTTCTTTCCTCTGTTGAACTAAAAAGATGACAGTTTAAATCAGACAATTGATGGTAGCCACTGACTCCTGTAGTATTTTTTCCCCTATGGAAGTCAGTGGGTGCCGTCAAATGTCTTGTTACCAACACATTCTTCAGAATATCTTCTTTTTAATTCATCAGAAGAAAGAAACTCATACAGGTCTGGAACAACTTGGGTGAGTAAATGATGACAGAATGGAAACTATCCATTTAAACATGAGCGAACAGCTCTACATATTTTTTTTTCTAATGCTAAAAAAATCACAAATGACAATTGATGATTTTGAAAACTATTTAATTCTATTCATTTAGAGATACATGACAAGATATTCAGATAGGGGTGAATTCAGAGTGATTTGGACACTTTTTGTCATTGAGATGTCTAGGAAAAAGTGTCCCAATCACATGTGAAATATTCTGGTACACTCCTTTGCTCTTCAAATTCGATCTGTTCTCCAGGTCGCTTTAGAGGCACGTCCTGTTTAGCTTTATTGATTCCTGTGGGTCACGAATAAAACATGATAAAATGCAATTTACATGATTTAAATCCTGATTATTTTCACTTGCAGAAGGCAACTTACTTGAAGGCATCGGCTTTACTCCGAACCCACATCACAAACTCTTTTTTCAGCAGGTCATTGAAGATGCGAGTGTCTGAATCATCTGCCATAGTTGGTCTGTAAATGAGCATCAGATGCTGCCTGTTACTTTATGCAACCTGAATATGTACCATATACATGCTGTCCATTTCCCCAAACTTACTCGCTCTTCTTCTCTCTCTGATTGAGCAAATAGTTTACAAAGTTTTTCTGAACCATCGAGTCCACAATTTTGCTGATGTCACTTGCAATGGTTGATTCGGCATAACGACGGCTAAACTTCTGGATGCCATTTGTTGAGCTATTAATGATATTTGGAAACAAAACTAATAAAGCATGCAAACAAAACAATCTTTTATTTCATTTGTCTTGACACTTTACAATAAGGCCCCATTTTTAATTAATGTTATTATTGTATTAAAAATAACTCAAATTAAATATAATGCGTTTTTTTTATTATAATAACAACTTTATTTAATGATATAAGTACAAATATAATAAATATGTAATATAGAACACATATTTAGCAAAATACTCTATAACTCTTTTTTTCTTGCCAACTACGTGCTATAGCCTATAGGCCTATTATGTTCATTAAATGGCTTTCCTGAGGTAATTGTTCTCCAGCTATGTTATTGACCTCTTCACGCTGATAGATGATATTATGTATGAGGAATATACATTTCGGTAAGTTGTAGCCTACTAGGCTACTGTATCTTTCAACAGTGTTCGTGTTTTTTTACTATTAGCTAGTAGCCTAGAGGTGATCGGTTCACGTGCGCTAGGGATCTGTCACGTAACATTTACAAACGCCAAAACGGTATTTATTGTTTGAATTTCGTAATAAAATTGACAGAATCTGAGAGTTGAGATTCTTTTATATCATAAAGTAACCTGCTCTGTCTAGTCTGTCGGTCTCCGTGTCCTCTTTGCTTCGCGATTTTTCTGTGCGTGAGAAAATGGATGTGCGGCGTGAGAGCGTGTGAAAAGTGTCAATTGCGTGTGTCTCAGAAGTGAATGCGTCAGAGTTGGCAGCTCTGTTATCTTTGTACTTCTGTCCAACTTCCGACTTTTCGGCTATTTTTGGTAGCTGGATATATATCATTTGTTGCGTCTAAATTTGAATGAGGATACTGTTATTGATAAATCGAATTGTTATTGTTGTTCCTATTATCATTTAGGGGGGCTTAGTAACATTTTGGGGTAGCTTCAGCCCCCCTTAAAATAGGCCTAACGACGTCCGTGTTACCAAGTGTTAGTTTTCCTACATTGTGAAACTTTGTTTTACAAATCTGGACAATCAAAGGAAAATTAACATTTAAATTGGATAATATTCAGACTTTTGAGCTTTAAGTGCTGGAGGAAAAAAAAAAAAAATTGTGTGAAGTATATAGGCTACTTGAAAGTCATTAATTCTTATAGCAGTGTCTAACCGTCTTATTTGCTGGGTTATGATCAAAGCTATGTGATTCATCACCTCACACACTTGTCACGTCGAGGGAGCAAGATTTTATGATGTCATCCGAGTTCGCCAAATCGACATACCTTGGCTTAATCCGAAAGCACCCCCTTTACCCTCAAAGAGGGAGCTATTTGTGGGGACAGCCATTTAGGTGTTCAAGACCATAGTGGACGTTATTGAGTGCACTCATTCAATCCCACATTGCACCGCAATAACGAGTGTACAACCGAGTTACGCTCAACGCCTGTCTGAATTCGCTAATTCGTATTCACTTCAAGTGAACAGTAAGTAGGCTAGCCTATTAATGGAGTAACTTAGGGAATAGTGAATGAGGGTTTAGGGTGCGATTTCAGATTCAGCCCTTGGTTTTTGGTGCATTGGCGGCAGGATATTGCACAAAAAAAAAAATCTTAAAGATGCTTACAAGGTATTTTAAAATAGTTTTTTTTTTTAAGCCCATATGTTTTAGAAGAAAGAGGTTCCAAACAATAATGTTAATCACTCACCCACTTCTAAGACCCCTGTGATCTGTCTGTCATTTCAAAACAGTCAGTCACCAGTGGGAATAAGAAAAAAGTAAATTGAAAGAATGGAAGTGCATTGTTTTTTGTCTTGTGATTTTATTAATGTGCACAACAATTTTGACATTTGAAACATTTATTTGTTTGTGGGAGGACTGAACATGATCAGGTCATGTTCACACATTGATGGTCTCACCCTCTCCTTCTGAATAGCAACAGATTGTCTGACATCTGAAACACAAGGTTATGGACAAATTAAAAATTAAAATGCTGACAACTCTCTAATTGTGTGATAGAGTAGTGGTTCCCACAGTCATGGAAAACATAAAATGGTGGTTTCCAGGGTTGAAAAAAAAATAAAAAAAAATTAGGATTAAAGATGTTATTAATACAAATTAAGTCAAACATTTCTGTAGTAATTGTTTTACTAGTTGCACATCTTAAAATATTTTATTGGATCAAAAATCCAAATTGTGTGAATTTCCATGACTGGAAAACGGTGGGAACCCTATTTAAAGACAGTTAATAAAGGAAAGATGTAATTCCACCTGACTGGTCCTGGGTGTGAACACCATTCTGGGAAGAGCTGAGACAGGAGTGCAAGAGAGAGAGGTGAGTGCCCACATGCCCCCCAACAAACCATATGATGTGATATGAAGGACAAACTACCTGTAGGTGTTGCTAAGACATCAAGAGGACGCTCCTCTGCCAGAGTCACAGGACTCTCCATCTCAGCATCCTCCACCACAAGGGAAAATCTCTCTGCTGCAAGACCCGGAGACATGCTGTCTCTCACTGATGGCTGCAGGTAACGCTCAAAGTCCAAACCAGTAGCATCCTGGGAAAAATACATCAGAACATGATCCATAAACTCAAGTAAAAGAAAAAAAGCTCTCCTGACTAATAGTAGGATTTAGAGGCTAGAGGTAAAGACATAGTTTGGAGGATGGATTTTTTTTTTTTTTTGCACTCTGACATTAATAACCTATTTATTTTTGGCAAGTTACATTAACAGCTATATAGTGTAGCTTTATTGTTGTCCGATAGTGATAAGCTGATAAAATTATATAATGTTACAGTCAAAGCCAATAGCCGATATTAAAATTCTATACTATGTCTAAATAAATTTAAAATAACTATAATTGTGATGCCTAAATTCATTTGTAGCATTTAAAATGATTATATTCAGTTTTTAATGTGTACAGTATGAATAAAGGGATATTCATTTTGAGATTTGCTAAAGGATACATTTAACAGTGTTATTAAATAATAATAATAATTATTATTATTATTATTATTATTATTGACAGCAAAAGGTAATCAATATAAAAAGAGGAAGCTTGAACAATTAAATATCTAATATAAATGGATACCAATTATACATATACATATGCCTACACAAACACCAATATTGTGCATTTCTAGTTGGATTTGTTAGATAACTCACCTCAGCATCTTGAATTCCAGTCATTTCAACATCCGTGTGAAGCTCTCTGGTAGGGGAGCTGTATAAACAGTGGAAAGAGTATAAAAGATTATGAAGATTATGAGTATGAATTATGAATCCAGCCAATCGTGGAACAGTTGTCATCAGAGCTTGTGCAGCCTTTCTGGAGAAGCTGCGCAGAATGAATCATGCGGCTGCCCTCGAATCGCTCGTGGTACTGTGATGCCATCAAGGCCACATGGCATCAGCGCGGTCTCAAGTCGGACAATTTCTAACCGGCATTAGCATTCTAAACGCGTAATAAGCATGTGCATGCCATCTGTAGTCGCAGGACAAAACACCGCTCTTCCGTTCCGATTACAACATCAAACAGATTCTCCCCACTCAGTGAAACGCCCACTGAGAATCCTGTTGATTGTGCCCTAGTTATTGGCGATTCTATTACATGAAATGTGAAAATAGAGACACCAGCCACCATAGTCACATGTTTGCCGGGAGCCAGAGCGCCTGACATCAAAACGAATTTAAAAGTGCTGGCTAATGCTAATCGTAAATTCTCTAAAATTATGATTCACGTCGGCACTAATGATGTTAGACTCCGCCAGTCGGAGATCACCAAAATTAACATTAAAGAGGTGTGTGAACTTGCAAGTACGATGTCAGGCACTGTAATTTGCTCTGGCCCCCTTCCTGTTCGCCGGAGTGATGAGATAGTTAGTAGATTGTCCTCACTCAATGGCTGGCTGTCGAGGTGGTGTCCGCAAAATATAGAATGCATAGACAATTGGAAAAGTTTTTGGGGCAGACCTGACCTGTTGAAAAGAGATGGTATTGATCCCTCCTGGGATGGTGCTGCTCTTCTCTCTAGTAATATGGCACATAGTCTTAGAGCTCAAACATGATCATCTGGGCCTCAGGTCAGGAAGCAGACAGACTGGCTAAACCAACCGTCTGCTAGCTGTCTCACGTCACCAAGGTCAGGTAAATCCCATCACATAGAGCCTCTTTCACCTAGCTATCATCATATAGAGACTGTGTCTGTTCCCCAAATTAGGACATACAAAAAACTCCTAAACCCATTCAAGGGTAAAAATTTAATTGATGTTCAACAAATAAAAAAACAGATAATACGGATGAACAAATGATAAAGCTCGGGTTGCTGAATATTCGATCCCTTACTTCAAAAGCACTCATTGTTAATGATATGATTTCAGATAATAACCTAGATGTGCTGTGTTTGACAGAAACCTGGCTAAAACCAGACAATTATATTACTTTAAATTAGTCCACCCCACAAGCTTACTGTTATAAACATGAACCTCGTCTGAAAGGCAAAGGGGGAGGTGTTGCTGTTATTCATAGTAATATCTTCAGAATTACTGAGAAGTCTTGTCTTAAATATAATTCTTTTGAAGTGTTGTTGCTAAATGTAACACTGTCTAGTGTAAATAATAAATCACGTTTAACATTTGTGCTGGCTACTGTATACAGGCCACCATAAAGACTTTATCAAAGAATTTGCTGATTTTCTATCAGAGTTAGTATTGGCTGCAGATAAAGTACTAATTGTTGGTGATTTTAATATACATGTAGATAACGAAAAAGATGCATTGGGATTGGCATTTAAAGATATTCTGAACTCTATTGGAGTTAGACAACACGTGCCAGGACCTACTCATTGTCGTAATCACACTCTAGATCTAATATTATCACATGGAATCAATGTTGATGCCGTTGAAATTCTGCAGCAGAGCGATGACATCTCAGATCAGTCTCGTGTAAACTTCATTTAGCCAAGGCTGCAAAGTCGACTCTGTGCTACAAATATGTTAGACTTATCACTTCTGCCACTAAAGATTGCTTTATTAATGATCTTCCTGATCAGTTTCATCTCAGCATCCCAGATTGCTTAAAAGAACTAGATATTGCGACAGAAACTTTTAACTCTCTCTTTTCCACCACTTTAGACACAGTTGCTCCTTTGCGCTTGAAGATGAAAGAAAAGTCCAACGCCGTGGTACAACGAGCACACTCAGGCCCTTAAGAGAGCAGCCAGAAAAATGGAGCGCAACTGGAAGAAAACAAACCTAGAGGTATTTCGCATTTCATGGAAAGAGAGCTCGATTGCATACAGAGAGGCTTTAAAAGCTGCTAGATCTGCTTATTTTTCAAACCTATTAGAAGAAAATAAAAAAATCCTAGGTGTTTACTTGAAATAGTGGCTAAACTAACGAAAAATAAATCTTCAACCCCAGACGTTTCCAAGCAGCACAGCAGTAATGACTTTATGAACTTCTTTACTAACAAGATTGATAATATCAGGGAGAAAATTATAACTATGCAACCGTTCTACTACAGTATCGCATCAGGCAGTGCATTGTAGTCTCCTTGAAGAAAAATTTTATTCATTCGTTGCTATAGGAGAGGAAGAATTTACTAAACTCGTTAAATCATCTAAATCGACAACATGTTAGACCCATACTGACTAAGCTACTGAAAGAGTTGCTTCTAGAGGTCACAGATCCTCTTCTTTGTCATTAGGATATGTACCGAAAACTTTTAAGCTGGCTATGATTAAACCGCTTGTAAAAAAAAAAAGCAACTGGATCCTAGAGAATTAGTCAATTACAGGCCGATCTCAAATCTACCTTTTCTGTCAAAGATAGTAGAAAAGGCGGTATTCCTCACAACGGTGTTCCTTTTTAGAAAGAAATGACCGTACCATAGTACTGAGACTGCTCTCATTAGAGTCACAAATGATTTGCTCTTATCATCCGATGGTGGTTGTATCTCTCTATTAGTGTTACTCGATCTTAGTGCTGCATTTGACACCATTGACCACAACATTCTTTTAAATAGACTCGAAAATTATGTTGGCATTAGTGGAATTGCATTAGCATGGTTTAAATCATACTTATCTGTCCGTTATCAGTTTGTAGCAGTAAATGAAGAGATGTCCTATCGATCACAAGTTCAGTATGGAGTACCACAAGGCTCAGTACTAGGACCGTTGCTGTTCACTCTGTACATGCTACCCTTGGGAGATATCATTAGGAAGCATGGCATTAGTTTTCACTGTTATGCTGATGATACTCAGCTCTATATTTCTTCACGCCCAGACGAAACTTACCAATTCACAAAATTAACGGAATGCATAGCTGAAAAAAATTATTATTATTATTTTTTTTTTTAATTAATTCAAAAAAACAAACAAAAAAAAAGTCCTCCCGTAATAACCTAGAATACTGTCGAACACTTGATGGCTGCTCTGTTAAGTCTTCGTCGTCGGTTAGGAACCTGGGTGTGCTCTTTGATACCAATCTTTCATTTGAAAGTCACGTGTCTAGTATCTGTAAAACCGCATTTTTCCATCTTAAAAATATATCTAAATTACGTCATATGCTCTCATTGACAAATGCGGAACAGTTAGTTCATGCGTTCATGACATCAAGGCTAGATTATTGTAATGCTCTACTGGGTGGTTGCCCTGCACGCTTAATAAAATTACAGCTGGTCCAAAACGCAGCAGCTCGAGTTCTTACCAGAACCAGGAAGTATGACCATATTAGCCCGGTTCTGTCAAAACTGCATTGGCTCCCTATTAAACATCGTATAACTTTTTAAATATTGCTGATTACTTACAAAGCACTAAATGGTTTAGCTCCCCAGTACTTGAGCGAGCTCTTAACGCATTAAAGTCCTTCACATCTATTCCGATCTCAAAATTCCGGCCAGTTGATATTACCTAGAATATCAAAATCGACTGCTGGCGGTAGATCCTTCTATTTAGCACCAAAACTTTGGAACAGTCTTCCTAACATTGTCCGGGAAGCAGACACACTCTGTCAGTTCAAAGCTAGAATAAAAACACATCTCTTTGACCAAGCATACACAACACATTATAGACTTCTATAATTCCATATTAGGCCGCATAGATTAGGTCAGCCGGAACCGGGAACACTTCCCATAAATCCTGATGTACTCGTTACATAAGAAGAATGGCGTCTACGCTAATATTAGTCTCTCTGTTTACACCGAGGTTTACCGCAGTCCGTCGGATCCAGGCCGTATCTAGATCTGATGAAGGACCTGCGCCTGGACGTGATGACAACGCAGTACTGAAGTGTCAACCAGTCTCTCCTCTTCTGCCGGATCCAGGCTGTATCCAGATCCGATGAAAGACCTACGCCTGGACGCGACGACAACGCAGTAATGAAGTGTCAACCTGTCTCTCCGTTTCCTGAAGTGAGGTGGACCACGGCCATATCCAGATCAGATGGTAGATCTGCACCTGGACCTAACCATGACGCATCCTGAAGTGCCAGCCTCATCAGCCCTGTGAAGGCCTCATCGACACGACCAATCTGACTTCTGACCTGTAATGCTGCCTGGATCATAATCATACACTGTTCACTGGTTGGCCCCCGACTGAGCCTGGGTTCTCCCAAGGTTTTTTTTCTCCATTCTGTCACCTGATGGAGTTTTGGTTCCTTGCCACTGTCGCCTTGGCTTTTGGCTTGCTTAGTTGGGGACATTTAATATTCAACAATATTATTGATCTGCCTAATTTTCTTCTAGAAACAAACTTTGTTGTATTTATGTTATCAATGTGAAGCTGCTTTGATACAATCTGTATTGTAAAAAGCGCTATATAAATAAAGGTGACTTGACTATTAGAATCAAATTCAAAAGGTACCTCGGTGAGAGGAAGGCACTGGCTGATTGTGGAGAGAGGGGCGCAGGCTCGAAGGAACTGTTACTCAGACCAACAGGAGGCTGGAACACGAATCCCTGAGGAGCAAATGAGGGGGGAGCAGCTTTGGGTTCCACTTCCTCAGGAACCAGAGAATTAACTGCAGTGTCCTTTTTCTCAGCAGGCTAAAAATATCCAAGCATAAAATATAATTCCCAATTTTCTGAAAAACTTCAAAACCAAAAAGATAGATATGATAGATCAACTCACCTTATTTTCAATAGCTGTCTTCGTGTTGCCTGTGTAAGATTATGAGATCTACTGATTAATGACACCTAAACATACTGTAGTTCTGGACTGATGCAACATTACTTCCATCTGAGCAATGTGGCAGTATTAAACAATATATAATATCAGAAAACATGCCAGTAGAAAATAACCGTAGGCTCATTACCCTGTATGGCTTTCCCTCTGCCAGAAGAGGGCGCTGCAGGACATTTAACAGTTGATCTCGTTTTCGTAGCCCTTGAATCTAAATCACACAAAGTGGCTTAAATTACACACATGTAACACAACTAGAGCATAATAAAGGTCACAGAGACTAAGCTTTTGGAAAAGCCCAAGATTTAAAATGTTAAAATAAAACTCACCAGCAGCAACTGGTTTAACCACAGCTGCCGGTGTTTTAGCAGCTGATCGTGTGGTTGGAGCTCTCACAGATGGTTCAGCTGTAAAATAAATGATAATTGTCTGCATCTGCTTTTTTATTTGAAAGAATTTACTTTTATTCAGCAATGACACATTTAATTGATAAAAACAGACATTAAAGACTATAATGTGACAAAACAACAAAAATTTCTGTTTAAATCAACGAATTTCCACAAAAATATTAAGCAGCAAAAGTGTTTAAGCATTTTTTTGAGCACCAAATCAGCATATTAGAATGATTTCTGAAGGATCAATCTGAAGATTTTTTTTTTTTTTAAAATAGAAAATGATTTAATTGTAATAATATTTCAAAATATAACTGTTTTTATTGTAGTTCTGTATAAACAGCCTGGGTGAGTATGAGACTTTAAAATTATTATATTCATCTTATCTTTTTGACCCTCAAACCTTTGAGCAGTGGTGTACATGTTAACATACTATATCCTCCACTTGCGTCTTTTGCACGTTCCTAAATTTAAGTGAGTGGTTTTACCTGTAGCTGCTCTGGTTTTGGTGGAAGTCAGAGCTTTGCAGTTGTTCTTGGCTGGAGCTCTGGTGGTCGATACGGTCTCAACTGTACAAACACAATAACAGTCTTCAATAACAGCATGAAGGAGTCACAGTTTGCTTCAAGACAAACAGTAGTGAAACCATTTCAGTTTGATCAAATAGAATGATTTGTATTTGGTAATATAAAAACCAGAGAAATTGAACAAGCAGGACAAACCTTTCTTTGGAACAGTATGTCTTTCAACTGCAGGCTGTAACAACAACAACAGAAGTAGATAATATAAAACAAATGACGTGATTTCAAACTGTGACTACAGAAATCCAAAGGTAAAAGTTGCACCACGTACTTACTCAGGCAAGAGAACATAAAACTACCGTTCAAAAATGTGAGGTTGGTATGTTTTTGAAAAAGTCTCTTATGGCTGCAATTATTTCATCAAAAATAGAGTAAAAACAGTAATATTGTGAAATATTGCAATTTAAACCAAGGGTATTCTTTTTTAATACACTTTAAAATATAATTAATTCCTGTAATTTTCAGCAATTTTTCAGCAACCATTACTCCAGTCTTCAGTTTGCAGCAAGACTATTATATTTGTTTACCAATGACAGGGGAAATGTTGGGGGAAATTTGTTTGAAAACTCACATTATTTTTGTGATTACATGCTTGCATATCTTTAGAACAAAGAATTCATCAGGTGTGTAATTTTAATGTTATTTATTATTTTATAACTATGAAGCCACTAAACTATCACTATATATTGTTATATTACAATGCTATTATATTTTGTTCAGTCAATTAGCTTATTTTGTTGTAAATAAAATAGTACTATAAAATATTTACGACTTGGTGGCGTTCACTTCATGTTCAATCAACTCGTAAATACAATCTTTTCGACATGACTTGAAAGCACCATAAGTAGCCTAAGTATCCTACTCTTCATTATAGTCTGAGACTGACTTTTTCAAACTGATATTCCCATCACTCACCTTGCCTCTGCCTGGTGCAGCAGTGTTGGAAGGCAGATACGCGGGCGGCTGAGGCTTATACAGGCCGACCTTAAACACGCCTTTCTTTTCTTTCTCCCGCTTTTCCTTCTCTTTCTGCAACAACTTGTTTTCTTTGTAGCGAATGAGCATCCTATTTCTCTTCTCAGCAGCAGAATTTGCATCTGTTAAGCACAATTGTAACTAGCCTACTTCAAAACAAGGCCATGCCAACACAAAATCAAACAACAAAACTAACTACGATATTAACCATTAGCTGTCTTTGTTTTGGCTGCTTGGCCTTGGGTGGCCATGATGCTGGCTGCATCCATTGAGAGCTCGATCTCCGGCAGCTGGTCGAGGTGCCTGCGCAGATTTTGGATCTTCTCTCGGTTCTCTTTCTGAGATTGAGACCGACGTCTGGACATCTTAAGCCGGCTCACAGACACACTGCTGTGCGTCTTGTACAGGTGAGCGAAGCGAGAGTCCATCCTACAAAAGTTTTCACAACAAGAACAGTCAATTACCTAAAGCAGTGGTTCTCTATTGGTGGGTCCAAAACTTGTTTGCAGTGGCCGGTTGCATAAACCGCTTAGACCAAGTTAGTCATTATTTGTTTTCCTTTAAAACTGGCTATAACTTTAAGCAAGTTACTTAAACAGGCGTAGGCCTATTGTCTAATTTGACAAACTGAGTTATTAGACTTAACATGGTCTAAACTGGTCTCAAGTCTGTTTTTAGAGCAAATGCAGAAAAGTAGGCTACATGTAAATAATAACGTTACCGTTTAATCATATGATTTTTGCAAAATAGTTAGGACATTTAAGAATAAAAAGATTAAACGCTTTCATATCTTTGTTGTTGACAAAAGCAGCGTTTCTAATCAGACTCTTTAATAACTTATTTTTTGACTGTTTTATTCACGTCAGAAATAGGCTACATCGTGTAGGCTAGGTAACTAGATAGTTTACTTTCCCTTTTTCTTCTCCCAGTTTACCGGCCACTTTCTTTCATGTCTTTCGGGAGAAGTGGATGAATTTGCGCGTTGTAAATCCGACAACTCTTGATTCTCTGCGCTGAAGAGCAAACTACGGCGGCGCCGATCACCCGTTATCATCTCGTGATCATTATAAAAGTGTTTAAAAGACAAAATACAATCACTAGCTAACACATATTTGAGAATCGGAATATCAGATTTCACAATAAGACGACAGTTTGTTCAAGCTAAAACCAAGAGGTTTATTTTCTCATAGCGAAATGAACTGTGTAATTTTGAATATTGAATAATGGACAAAATTAAGATTGATGAATCCAAAACCAAGGTTTATATTTTAAAGCGTAAGGGAGCAAGTAGGGCCTACCAAAGTGTAGAACATTTTTGTTATGCAGTTTAAAGTAAAAAATGTTTCACTTTCTATTTCTATTCTATTCAATATTACTGTAGTGCAATTCGTCGTAAAATGTGTGGGGGCCAGAGATCCTTACTTTACTTGGGGCCCCCAAAAAGGTAAACCCGTTACCCGCCCCTGGGTGAACATCTACCTGGCAAGTATGGCAGGCACGTAGTCCACAGGAAACTGGTGAAGCACGGTAATAGTTGCACAGGTGAGTAAAACATGTAGGAATGAATGATAACACTGATAGAAATTCAATAAACAAGAAGACTTGGAAGGAGCTCAACAGAGATAAGTTTAAACTTGCAAAACAATGGCAGGAGCAGTTTGAGCGATCAGAAAGTGAAAACTGAGTCAGTGTCCTTATGTAGCAGAGGTGCTGGCCGGGTGAGACAACGAGCAGGTGTGTGTGATTAATCAGGGGAGGGGGAGCACTGTGTGTTTGTGTGCGCGCGCGTAGGGAGGGGAGGGCCTGGGGCCTCATGTACAAAGACTTGTGTTGAATTCATACTAAAACATTGCGCACGGACAAAGCTGTAAATGTGCGTACGCACAAAAACAAAACAAAAAAAACAGATGAATGAATCTCTGCGTACGAAGGGTCCCACGCATATTCTCTTTGTACATCCCAATTAACGTAAAATTGAGTGCACGAGCACAACGCCCCACCCAGTCTCCTCCCTTAATTAAATCAATTTATCAATTTTATTTATAGACTAAGGGTTGTATCAATTTGCATATGCTTTTATATGTTCTTACTTAATTGCATAATTGATAGAATATTCCCATAAGGCTCGTGTGACAATATATGTCAATTATTTTATAAATTGCAAATTAATTGGTTTTTTGTGCATTGACGGCAGGATATTGGAAAAAAACAAAAACGCTGGATGCACATATATATAAAAAAAAAGCCCATACACAATTTATGCGCTCAATTAAGGACGATGGAAACATATTTAGCCTACTGAATAAATGATTTGACGTGCAAAAAGAACAGAATTTCTCTTGCAGATGCTGACAAGGTATTTTAAAATAGTTTTTTTTTTTAAGCCCATATGTTTTAGAAGAAAGAGGTTCCAAACAATAATGTTAATCACTCACCCACTTCTAAGACCCCTGTGATCTGTCTGTCATTTCAAAACAGTCAGTCACCAGTGGGAATAAGAAAAAAGTAAATTGAAAGAATGGAAGTGCATTGTTTTTTTTCTTACGATTTTATTAATGTGCACAACAATTTTGACATTTGAAAGCCTTAATATTTTCTGAGATCAAAACTGCATAGAAATAGTATTGCTATATATAAATACACTCATTATAAAGTACAAAAAGTGAGTAGCAAATAGATGAACAAGTATCAAAAGGAATCTAATTTAATAAAGCAAAAATTTTAAACATTCAAAGAGTGGATGTGCTTTTATTTGTTTGTGGGAGGAGTGAACATGATCAGGTCACGTTCACACATTGATGGTCTCACTCTCTCCTTCTGCTCTGGGGTGAACAGCAACAGATTGTCTGACATCTGAAACACAAGGTTATGGACAAATTAAAGATTAAAATGCTGACAACTCTCTAATTGTGTGATAGAGTAGTGGTTCCCCCAGTCATGGAAAACATAAAATGGTGGTTTCCAGAGTTGAAAATCAAAAAATTAAAGATAATTAAGATTAAAGATTTTATTAATACAAATTAAGTCATAAACATTTCTGTAGTAATTGTTTTACTAGTTGCACATCTTAAAATATTTTATTGGCTCAGATCCAAATTGTGTGAATTTCCATGACTGGAAAATTGTTGTAACTCTATTGAAAGACAGTTAATAAAGGAAAGATGTAAATCCACCTGACTGGTCCCGGGTGTGAACACCATTCTGGGAAGAACTGAGACAGGAGTGCAAGAGAGAGAAGTGAGTGCCCACGTGCCCCCCAACAAACCATATGATGTGAGCATTAATAACATTATGATGTGATATGAAGGACAAACTACCTGTAGGTGTTGCTAAGACATCAAGAGGACGCTCCTCTGCCGGAGTCACAGGACTCTCCATCTCAGCATCCTCCACCACAAGGGAAAATCTCTCTGCTGCAAGACCCGGAGACATGCTGTCTCTCACTGATGGCTGCAGGTAACGCTCAAAGTCCAAACTAGTAGCATCCTGGGAAAAATACATCAGAACATGATCCATAAACTCAAGTAAAAGAAAAAAAAGCTCTCCTGACTAATAGTAGGATTTAGAGGCTAGAGGTAAAGACATAGTTTGGAGGATGGATTTTTTTTTTTGCACTCTGACATTAATAACCTTTTTATTTTTGGCAAGTTACATTAACAGCTATATAGTGTAGCTTTATTGTTGTCCGATAGTGATAAGCTGATAAAATTATATAATGTTACAGTCAAAGCCAAAATTCTATACTATTTTGTCAAAATACATTTAAAATAACTATAATTTTGTGATGCCTAAATTCATTTGTAGCATTTAAAATGATTGTGTTCAGTTTTTAATGTGTACAGTATGAAAAAATGGATATTTATTTTGAGATTTGCTAAAGGATACAGTGTTATTAAATTTGTATTAATTATTTATATATTATTATTATTAATGACGGCAAAAGGTAATCAATATAAAAAGAGGAAGCTTGAACAATTAAATATCCAATATAAATGGATACCAATTATATATACATACACACACACATACACGCACACCAATATTGTGCATTTCTAGTTGGATTTGTTAGATAACTCACCTCAGCATCTTGAATTCCAGTCATTTCAACATCTGTGTGAAGCTCTCTGGTAGGGGAGCTGTATAAACAGTGGAAAGAGTATAAAAGATTATGAATTATGCCATATTTAGTGGCTCATATGTAACAAATTAGATGGCCTAATATTAACAAAGCACAGCATACCTATTACAGGCCGAAATGACCTCATTACTGAGAGCTGCAGAAATGCTGAGATCTTTGGTTGGTGTGGAGGGCATCAGGACAGGGGAAGCAGGTGTTTCTGCTTCTGAGGAAGAGCTGCGAGATGAGCACTGGGCAAGATTATCTAAACCAGCATCTGCTCCAGTTGGGGCAGGCAAACTCGCTTCAGAGACCATGTCCTCTTGTGGTTCCTCTTGGGAGGAAGGACTGAGCATAGACTCTGGAATGCATTCCTCAAGCTGAGGTTCCGAAGAATCCGCGAGATGCTCGGACTGGATGGGAAAGTCTCGTGATTGGTCTACTGGACTTTTTTCTGCTGCATTACTGATCTCTGGTTGGATGTGTGAGGTACAGGTGGAGCTTAAATCATGAGGTTGGCTGTTAGAGCAGGACTCTGTGTCTGGCGAAACATGTGTGGTTTGGTTGTGGTCAGGGCTGATCTGAGGAGCTCTGGGAGACTGTGGAGGCGTGGAAACAGGCAATACATCGAGGTGGTTTCGAGGAGGTGTGGCCAACACGCAGGGTAGAGGGGAGGCACGAGAGACTGCATTAGATCTGCTCTGCTTGCCTGGAGTGCTGAACTTAGAAGCACAGGGGGAAGAAACTGTACTGATTCGACAAGATCGTCTGACAGCACCTGAAAAGAAGAAAATGATACAGATTAAAACAAAGACAACAACAAAAAAGGATAGTGTAGTTAAAAGAAACTCAAAAAGAACAATTTCTAGACTAAGGAATATATTTGTACTCCCTTTGAATATTATTTAAATTATAAAAAGAAATACTAAAGAAATATACACAAAAGAAATATTACTATTGTACTATAAAACAATTATTATTGTTATTTTTATTTTACAGAACCGTAAAATTACAATACTAATATTTATTGCCTTCGTAACTGCTTTATTTATATAGCACTTTATGCAGTACAGATTGTTCCAAAGCAGCTTTACAGTGATAAACAGGAAAATGATTCAATGGCAAACAGAATTCAATTCTGCTGTAAAGCAGCTCTAAAAAGACAAAAGTGTCATTATTCAGCTGAGGTCAGTTTAGTGGGAATTTCCATTCTGGTGGGAATCTAGGGTATTTAAGCCAGACCTTCTCAGCCTTTGGAGAGGAAGGGGGTCAGTGGGTTAAGATGAGGTTGCGTTTGTGCTGTTAAAGCAAATTTACTTTGTTCTTTCTTAGAAAAAGTGTGTATTGAGTAAAGCGTTTGTAAATATTATTATTTTTTTAAAAATTTCTTCATTCGTATTCAGACTTGTAATTTACACCCCAATTTTTGATATTTGATTAATAAAATTCACTCTCTTTGGATTATCCAAACCTTCCTATCACCTCCCTTGGTCCCTAACGGCATACATTACGACAGTTACGATATCAAATTTTTTGATACCATTGAAATTTCATAATTCTTGTCACTTTTCAATATCACAAAAAAATAATAATATCCAAAAAAAAAAAAAAAACTCATGCTTGCTAAAGACAAGTAAAGTTCAGTCTTACCTAATGGTTTCACTGGGCTTTCCACCTGGAAGAAGCCTCCATGGAACACCACAGTCTGTGTGGCGGCAGGGGCCGCAGGAACAGAATCTGCATCGTCCTGGATGTTGTGTGACGTCTCAGAAGCTTTCTGTTCAGCCTGCTTGGCTCTCATGGCAGCCTTCACAGCAGCCAGTCGACTCTTCACTGCAGCGCTGGCACCTGCACCTGCACCTGCTCCGGCCTTCCCTCCTACGGCAGGAGGCTTCTGTAGCAGAAAAGGACGGGATATGAGAATTACGTTTCACATTTGAAATGCAAGATTATTAAAGGATGGTGCTGATAATGTGGTTTACTTTGGCCACTCTTTTTCTGACGACAGGCCTGACTTCCTCTTTCCAATCCCTTGCTTCTGCCTCTTTCAAGGAATTAAACTTCTTGTTAACATCTTCTACCTTTAAAAAAAAAAACATTAAACAAGGGTTGGACGTCATTTGAGCATTTTTAAAAGGGAACATCAACCCACCTGAAAGTACACCATGTCCCAGAAGCCCTGCAAGTCAGTGCAGGTTGTTATTTTCTCTCCCCGCCCCAATTCGCAGTCATCCACCAGCCCTCTGAACTGGCCAAAGCGCTCTTTCATCAACAGTCTGGCCTGGCCCACAGCCGTGCGCATCCGGTCTTGCACTACACGGACAGGGAGAAATATACTTACTTCATATAACTGTATAGTTGTCTGGAGGAAACATTGTATCTCTATAATGTTTTTTATTTTTTATAAATCATTACTATTGGTCACCCTTTACGTCTGTCTGTGGGTTTTGCAAATCTAACCAATGAAAAATAGTAAAAAGAGCTTGTGACTATATCTTGTATCTGCATTAGATAATCAAACTGTCATTAAAACCTCATAACACCACACGCCTCTATAGTGAATGAAGTGGAGTACACATTTGGACCTTATGCTTGTTTGCAATGCAAGGGTAAGTAAATAACTTTTTTTAAATAAGTACAGTGTTTTCTTTACTCAAGAATCACAACATTTATAAAGGCTAATGTCTTGTGTATTCGAGGACCAGAGAAGAGGGTCTCATGGTGCGTTCAAGTCCTCCTGGGAAGTTCGTACGTACGAGGTGGGAAGTCGTGCTTATAACGGCATGTGCGTTCAAGTCACTTTCGTCGGAGCAAAATGGCGGAGTACTTTCTCTTAATTAATTACACAAAAATACAGTAAGGTTCTTAAACTCTTGTTCTAGAAAATGAAGAACAAAGAAATGTGCATCAGTGTACTTTGTATTTTTATGTTTTTAATTAATTTATGAAGCCACTGCCAACACATCGTTACATGTTGCATTGTTATATTATAATACTATCATATTCTGTGTTGGCGATTAACTGTTAATAGAAAAGCCTGACAATATTACAGCTAAATACCTTTACGTATTGTGTATTCCGCCATGTTAATCACTGACACGCCCCCAACTCGTAAAGATCGGAGCTTAGAGAAAATCCCGAGCTCCCCACTGGTATTTACGACATTGTGGTGGTGTTCAAGTGCGTTCAACTCGTAAATACGATCTGTACGAGATGACTTGAACGCACCATCAGTCTAGCATTTGTTGTTGAGTCATAGCCAATACTGTCTTAAATAGCCTCTGCATAGCACTTCATCTTTAATAACATGGGATTTTGGTCAAATGACAAAAAAACCGAGCGCCCACATAGCTACAGTAAAGTTGATGAAGATGCGGCCGTTCTAATGACTGACAACGTATGTTTAACAGGCGCTGGTCAAAAACCTTATAACTACATTTGAGCTTGATTTTGGTAATGCAAGTGTCTGAACACATAAAAAGCCACATCAGCTTTGACAACAGCGTTTAATTATTTTATAGGTTTTTTTTTTTTTTCTGAAAAGCATTTTTGGAGATAAGAGGTTTCCATCCAACAGAGACGATAAACATCAAATATGTTCTAATTAGTTTTGATTGTCATTTTAACTAGAAAAATGAATCCTTGCTGGAAAGCTTGCATCAAACCTAGTTAGGATACTGTGTTAGACTTTGGTTTTTAATTCAAAGTTGTCTTACTCTCCTCCGGGATAGATGTATCATCAAATCTTGACTCCCACAGCTTAGAAAGTCCAGTCAAATGCTCAGTCTCACTGACCATCACTGACCTATTGAAACAGAAACAACATACACTTAATATTTAGCATTAAATATTTAGAATATTCCGATCCCAATCTGACTTCTGACCCGTACTGCTGCCTGAATCATAATCATACACTGTTCATTCATGTTTGTGTTTTTTTTTTCTCCATTCTGTCACCTGATGGAGTTTGGGTTCCTTGCCACTGTCGCATCTGGCTTGCTAAACTGGGGACACTTATTCTTAATATTTGATCTGCCTGCTTTGACAACATTTTATGAGAACTTAAAGGTACAATATGCAAGAATTTTTTGCCGCTAGAGGGCGCTACATTCCAAACAACAACAACGGCGTAGCTTGATGACGATGTGAAGGAGCGTGGAATGATGGGTACTGTCATTTTAAACTCCACATTGGATGTAAATCAGTCAGACGGGAATCGAAAAATCATGTTCATGGATGAGGTTAAGTTCTATTTTTATAATGACATGCTTTTTGTGGCGAGGGGGGCGTGGTTCAGCGCGGTCTGTAACGGGAGAGAGAAGAGACGAGCAAGTAGGTCAAGTGCAAATGACGAATACCTGTGTCTTATTGCAGTGATCGGCGTGGAGAGACCGCTTATAAGCCGCGCGCTTTGTTTGTTTTGCTTTATTTTAATAAAGTATGAGTCCCAGTCACGCCGACCCCTGTCTTCTTCCTTCCTGACTCTTGAACCTCATCACACTTTTATTTCATTAAAATGAATTAACAGCAAGAAAAGTAAGGTTTAATACTAAATTGGTTATCATAGATGTTACTGTATGTCGAATTCATTGTTGTGATAACGCGGCGCAGTTTTACGTGTTCTAAACAATTGTTGTAAAGTACATTCGAACATACCCACATCATTTGCCAAAATACTGATTAATCTTTATGTATAACACATGCTATGTTTATTTACATGGCCATAAACACCAGACGTGATAAACAATGTCAATAAACTAATCACAAATCTAAAGCAATAATACTTCCCTTACGTAAACATAACTATTACCGAATGCTACATTTGGAAAATATAAAATTAAGCATGCTTTGTCGACAGAACCAGCTGCAATCGGTAAAGAATAATTGTGTTCCATAACGACTGCAAGAAACAAGCTAACGTTTGTTACTTGATAGACGCTACAACTACAACTTCTGCATTTGTCCAGGACTCCACGCAGTACGAGCGGAAACCGAGGGTAACACGGATATGACGCAATTGACTGGCGACTCCCAGCTCCCCCCTGCTCTAACGCCCCGTTTCCTTGGTTAAAATCGCAATTTTCTCACGATTTAAAAATAGTTGGAAACATTTGGGATATTGTAAGTAATCAACTTAACAAAATATATAACACTGGCCTTGAGATTTTGGGATATTTTAATGCAAAATTCATACATGTTGTACCTTTAACAGGTCAATGACATCACAGTTTTTTCCAGAGCTGCTGTATCAATAATTTAACTAAGGGTAAGTTTACACGACAACGATGTATTAAATGTTAAGTTTAAGACATTAAAAGTGTGTTTATGCACATGTATACCTCTGTGCTGATGCTGAATATTGTTTAATATCGCACATGACTGTTTACCGAAAGGAAAACGTGCATCGCAGATAAACATAGACAATATAACATCACGACTAAATGAAAAGAGGTTTTACTGTTATAAAAAAACTGCTTTGTGAGCATTAGTGGAACTGAAGGTTTTAGAATAAACAAGTGATCGTTGTCATGCGGTGAATCCGGCCAATCGTGGAACAGTTGTCGTCATCAGAGCTTGTGCAGCCTTTCTGGAGAAGCTGCGCAGAATGAATCATGCGGCTGCCCTCGAATCGCTCTCGTGGCACTTTGATGCCATGCGTCACAGTGACATGGCATCAGCGCGGTCTCAAGTCGGACACAATTTTTAACCAGCATTAGCATTGTAAACGCGTAATAAGCATGTGCATGCCATTCACAGATTCACGTTTTTGAAGGCAGATGATAACGGTATCGTTTTCAAAACGTTGTGTAAATGAACAGCCAGAACCCAAAACAAGTTTTAAGTTTTCAGTTGAACACAGTGTCGTGTAAACGGCCCCTAAAATTAATTAATTACAGAAATGGTTCCATGGTTCCAGAAAGCTGTGTATAAATGAAGACTAATGCATAACTAAAACACTACAACACACCACTGAGTCAGTTCTATTAATGACAGATCTTCCTCACCTGAAATAGGCAACATCATGCTGAGGCTCCAAAGGAGCGGATGGAGCTGCAGAGGTGGACGACTGAGGGGAGGATGGGACAGGAGGGGGAGAGGACACTGAGGGAGGGGTGGTGGGAAGATCTGGTGAAAGGGTTGACAGAGAAGGTGGAGAGGGTGAGAATGAAGTAGTAAGGTGAACAGGTTTTGAGGGAGAGGGGAAGGTGGGCTCCTTGCTGGCTTCAGACAGAAAGCTATAAAAGAGAAATATGATAGTATTATTTCGGACCAGCTTATATGATAAAGCTTAGAGGCATCACACATTCTGTTTATTAGAATCAAATTCAAAAGGTACCTCGGTGAGAGGAAGGTACTGGCTGATTGTGGAGAGAGGGGCGCAGGCTCGAAGGAACTCAGACCAACAGGAGGCTGGAACACGAATCCCTGAGGAGCAAATGAGGGGGGAGCAGCTTTGGGTTCCTCTTCCTCAGGAACCAGAGAATTAACTGCAGTGTCCTTTTTCTCAGCAGGCTAAAAATACCCAAGCATAAGATATAATTCCCAATTTTCTGAAAAACTTCAAAACCAAAAAGATAGATATGACAGATCAACTCACCTTATTTTCAATAACTGTCTTCGTGTTGCCTGTGTGTAAGATTATGAGATCTACTGATTAATGACACCTATACAAACATACTGTAGTTCTGGACTGATGCAACATTACTTCCATCTGAGCAATGTGGCAATATAAAACAATATATAATATCAGAAAACATGCCAGTAGAAAATAACCGTAGGCTCATTACCCTGTATGGCTTTCCCTCTGCCAGAAGAGGGCGCTGCAGGACATTTAACAGTTGATCTCGTTTTCGTAGCCCTTGAATCTAAATCACACAAAGTGGCTTAAATTACACACATGTAACAACTATAAAAAAAGTCCACAGAGACTAAGCTTTTGGAAAAGCCCAAGATTTAAAATGTTAAAATAAAACTCACCAGCAGCAACTGGTTTAACCACAGCTGCCGGTGTTTTAGCAGCTGATCGTGTGGTTGGAGCTCTCACAGATGGTTCAGCTGTAAAATAAATGATAATTGTCTGCATCTGCTTTTTTATTTGAAAGAATTTACTTTTATTCAGCAATGACACATTTAATTGATAAAAACAGACATTAAAGACTATAATGTGACAAAACAACTAAAATTTCTGTTTAAATCAACGAATTTCCACAAAAATATTAAGCAGCAAAACTGTTTAAGCAGTTTTTTGAGCACCAAATCAGCATATTAGAATTATTTCTGAAGAATCAATCTGAAGATTTTTTTTTTTTTTACATTTTTTAAATAGAAAATGATTTAATTGTAATAATATTTCAAAATATAACTGTTTTTATTGTAGTTCTGTATCAACAGCCTGGGTGAGTATGAGACTTTAAAATTATTATATTCATCTTATCCTTTTGACCCTCAAACCTTTGAGCAGTGGTGTACATATGAAAATGTTAACATACTATATCCTCCACTTGCGTCTTTTGCACGTTCCTAAATTTAAGTGAGTGGTTTTACCTGTAGCTGCTCTGGTTTTGGTGGAAGTCAGAGCTTTGCAGTTGTTCTTGGCTGGAGCTCTGGTGGTCGATACGGTCTCAACTGTACAAACACAATAACAGTCTTCAATAACAGCATGAAGGAGTCACAGTTTGCTTCAAGACAAACAGTAGTGAAACCATTTCAGTTTGATCAAATAGAATGATTTGTATTTGGTAATATAAAAACCAGAGAAATTGAACAAGCAGGACAAACCTTTCTTTGGAACAGTATGTCTTTCAACTGCAGGCTGTAACAACAACAACAACAGAAGTAGATAATATAAAACAAATGACGTGATTTCAAACTGTGACTACAGAAATCCAAAGGTAAAAGTTGCACCACGTACTTACTCAGGCAAGAGAACATAAAACTACCAGTCAAAAATGTGAGGTTGGTATGTTTTTGAAAGAAGTCTCTTATGCTTACCATGGCTGCAATTATTTCATCAAAAATAGAGTAAAAACAGTAATATTGTGAAATATTACAATTTAAACCAAGGGTATTCTATTTTAATACATTTTAAAATATAATTAATTCCTGTAATTTTCAGCAATTTTTCTGCAACCATTACTCCAGTCTTCAGTTTGCAGCAAGACTATATGTTTGTTTACCAATGACAGGGGAAATGTTGGGAGAAATTTGTTTGAAACCTCACATTATTTTTGTCATTTAATTTTGTGATTACATGCTTGCATACCTTTTGATTCTGCATCATTGAGCGGGTCACTCGAGTGGACTGGTTGGTTTCTGCGATCTGTCATGAATCATGATGGGAAATGAATGGTGTGTTCAAGTCCTTCTGGGAAGATTGTATTTACGAGTTGAGAATTTGTGTTTATGGCGTTATGTTTGTTCAAATCACTTTCATCAGAGCAAGATGGTGGTGTACCTTCTCTTAATTAACTACACAAAAATACAGCAAGGCTTTTAAACTTTACTTCTAGAAAATGAAGAACAAAGAATGCATCAGGTGTGTAACTTTAATGTTATTTATTTTTTATGAAGCCACTGTAAACTATCACTACATATATTGTTATATTACAATGCTATTATATTTTGTTCAGTCAATTAGCTTTTTTTGTTGTAAATAAAAAAAACTTGACAATGTCATTGCTAAATATTGTGAGATTCCGTCACGTTTCTCACTGACTCCCACAACTCAAAAAGATCAGGGCTTAAAGAAAATCCAGAGCTTCCCACTCGTATTTTACGACTTTGTGGTGGCGTTCACTTCATGTGCAATCAACTCGTAAATACAATCTTTTCGAAATTACTTGAAAGCACCACAAGTACTCTTCATCATAGTGTGAGACTGACTTTTCAAACTGATATTCCCATCACTCACCTTGCCTCTGCCTGGTGCAGCAGTGTTGGAAGGCAGATACCCGAGCGGCTGAGGCTTATACAGGCCGACCTTAAACACGCCTTTCTTTTCTTTCTCCCGCTTTTCCTTCTCTTTCTGCAACAACTTGTTTTCTTTGTAGCGAGACAGCATCTTCTTCCTCTCCTCAGCAGCAGAATTTGCATCTGTTAAGAACAATTGTAACTACTTCAAAACAAGGCCATGCCAACACAAAATCAAACAACAAAACTAACTACGATATTAACCATTAGCTGTCTTTGTTTTGGCTGCTTGGCCTTGGGTGGCCATGATGCTGGCTGCATCCATTGAGAGCTCGATCTCCGGCAGCTGGTCGAGGTGCCTGCGCAGATTTTGGATCTTCTCTCGGTTCTCTTTCTGAGATTGAGACCGACGTCTGGACATCTTAAGCCGGATCATAGACACACTGCTGTCCCGCTTGTACAGGTGAGCGAAGCGAGAGTCCATCCTACAAAAGTTTTCACAACAAGAACAGTCAATTACCTAAAGCAGTGGTTCTCTATTGGTGGGTCCAAAACTTGTTTGCAGTGGCCGGTTCACCGTTGCATAAACCGCTTAGACCAGTCTTACAAGTTAGTCATTATTTTTTTTTCCTTTAAAACTGGATATAACTTTAAGCAAGTTACTTAAACAAGTTACTTAAACAGGCATATTGTGTAATTTGACAAACTGCTCGTAGCTAGTTGGTTAGACTTAACATACTAGTGACTGTGTTTATAATGGTCTAAACTGGTCTCAGGTCTGTTTTTAGAGCAAATGCAGAAAAGTAACTTACATGTAAATAATACCGTATAATAATATGATTTTTGCTAAATAGTTAGGACAGTTTAAGAATATATACGTTAGATTTATCAAATTTCACATGTGAGATTAAACGCTTTCATATATTTGTTGACATCAAAGGCAGCGTTTCTCTAATCAGACTCTTTAATAACTTTTGTTTTGCTGACCTGCTATCAAAAACACGAATGATGTCAATGTAAAATTTTGTGTTTTTTATATAACTTACTTGATTTATTCTATATTATATGTCTATGTTATATATTGCCATTTTCATTCTCAGAGCATCCTGTTTGTTCCAAGTAAAAACAAAACAAATACAACCATAGTCAAGCAAATAAATGTTTATTTCTTATAGGCAAGATGTCATTTGTAAAAAGTAAATTCCGAACCAAATCTTTATATTCACATTTAAAATATAAAATTCAAATATTATCTTTCCTGACGCAACGCAGCAGCTGCAACACATGATCACAGTTTTGCTCACTATAACGTTACAAACCTCACGTTTAGCATGTTTGGAAGTCGTACGCAATGCCAAACTAAGTTTAATTATAAACTGACAGAAATAACAGGAGCTATTTCTTACCTTTATATTAAGGTGGATTTACAGGAGGCAAGGACGTAATATTCGCAATATCTTTTCAGTAAACAATCGTTTAACTGTCCTAGGTGTACAACTTGCAAGATGGCGGGCAGGCCAAATTTTGAAACTGAAATACAGCTCTTCTGATTGGCTGCTCCCCAACACAGAAACCTCCGTTGATTGGTCAAATTTAGATGACGAGTTTGCGCCTCCCATTCGCAAATCCTGTCAACTGATCTAAGTTTACACCATAGGGTTTACACGCATGCAGAATCTGCAAAATGTTAATTATTTTTACAAAATAAAAGGGGATCATACGAAATGCATGTTATTTTTTATTTAGTACTGTCCTGAATAAGATATTTTACATAAAATATGACTTCTTTTTTACAAAGCTGAATTTATAAAAATGACATTTTTCCGCTTCAAAAGTTTACATACCCTTGATTCTTATTACTGTGTGTGATTACCTGGATGATCCACAACTGTTTTTTTGTTTATGTTGTTGTTTTTTGATGGTTGTTCTTGAGTCCTTTGTTTGTCCTGAGCAACCCCTGGCTTTTAATGCATCATCTTGCATAATGCATCAGTGAATGTGTTCACCTTTTGTAATAGTCGTGTTTGAGTCCCTCTTATTGTCCCCAGTGTGAAAAGATGGATCTCAAAATCATACACTCACAGCTGGAAAGGGTTCAAATATGCAAAAGATGCTGGAAAACTGAAGAATTTGCAGGACCTTAAGGATTTTTCTGAAGAAAGTTGGGCAGTTTAACTGCTCAGGTCAAACAAGGGACTCAAGAACAGCTATCAAAATAAAATGTGTGGTTCATCCAGGTAATGACACATATTAATAAGAATCAAGGGTAGGCCTATGTATGAAAAGGGTCATTTTTTATAAATCCAGCTTCTTCTTTTTTTGTCTTGTGGGCTGCAAACATCTATGTAAAATATCTTATTCAGGACAGTACTAAATAAAAAGTAACATGCATTTTGTATGATCCCTCTTTAGTCAAAATAATAAAAAATTTGAAGGTGCATGTAAACTTTTGAGCACGACGGTATGATGGAGTCACTCTGTACATGATGTTATTATCATCAGCTGTCTAGAACATTTCAAAGGCGATTTTCTTTTGGCACTACTAGACGATTAATCCATTACATTCCAAAAATAAATAAATAAATCACACGTTACATGTTGCTCTGTCTGATATTATTTTGAATGATTGTATTCAGAAAGGTAAGCCTCTTGCTGAGGATAAAAGTCAAGGTGGATCACCCTGACCAGATGTCTGGATATAATCATACAATCTGGCAGTCTGAATGATGCAATTAGCTCATAATTCTTCCCAAGCCATGTAAGGTTAATCATTTTTTATCATAGAAAATTCCCTTTGCAGGCTAACAACTTCTAAATCATAAAACTACTGGTTGTGACACTAAATTATAAGTATGCAAATTATTATAAACCAGGATCAAGTACTTTTACCACTTTAAAGGCTACATGAAAGCTGAACTAATAATTCAATATATAGATAAAATCTGGACCAGATACGTTTCATGCAACCTTTGTCTTAATCAGCATGAGGCAGTCAGAGGCTTGGAATATGTTTTAACAGTGAAGTATATTTGAACAGTGAAGTATATTTGAACAAGAAAAGCAACCTACATTTAATGAAATTGTAATTTTATTTTTTTAAGTAATAGATGTTAAACCATGATGCTGATGACACGATGACATTTAAAACAAGAGGAAAAAAAATATCTCAACAGATTCATATTCTGAATTTCATCAGTGCGTATTTCACCCTCTAATTGTATCTGTAAGTGATAAAACAAATCTGAACAATGGGAATGAAACAAAAGAAAGGATAGCTGATGGATACTTAAACATGACAATATGTATATACAAACAAATGAAAAGAGGTAATTACAGTAAAATTCAGATTTGATAATTACAAGCAACCACATTTCTGTATAGATTAAATAAAAATCTAAAAAATTGCATGATGTGAAAAATCTTTTTTTTTCTTTTTTTTTTTACAATGCAATTATTGCATTACACTGATGCTGTCAGTAAAACCTGAACAGTTGACAGTTTTAGTGTAGTGAAGTAGTCCATGCCCATCATATCTCTTCAGTCCAAGAAAAAAATATTATTGAATTGTGTTGCACACAGCCTTTTTACTTCCTCTGTAACACAAATAGAAGCTTGGTGAGAGTTAAGGTCAAACGTTTCCAACACACTAACTTTTAAATAAACTTAAAAAACTGTGATTAAATGTTAACTAGTAGATTTTAAACAATCTCACACCATTATATCACTTCATAGTTTGGTGAATAAAATTAGCATACCATTCACTTCAATGAGGTTGGCATTCTTCTGGTTCAAAATGACATACAACTCCCTCTGATCAGACTTCTTTCCAACAACCCAGTAATCGGTCATCGCTTTAACAATGATTTCCTCGTCCTCATCCACCCTACAAAACAAGCACAGACACTGGGTTACATTCACTAACTGTACATACGCACAAATTTGTGATATCGTGGTGTGAACATTTCCAAAAACAAATTCATCAATACTTATAAAATACGTACTAAAATTAGATTCGTACTGAAACCAATCATATGCAAAAATCACATACTTTTGGTGGCCTTAAAAATGTGCTAAAATACAAAAATCTTGAAGAGATTTTGGGAGACATTTACTCATCCACGTCAGTCCGAACTCTTTTACAAAAAGACTCAATCTAAAAAATACATATTTTAATGAATCCCCACTAAAGGTCCAGGTAACCAAGACCACAAAGATCATAAAAGGCATCATAAAACAAATCCATATAATTTGCATACATTTGCATGCTTTATGCAAATTAGCACCCTCAGGCACACGGTTGCTCATTTAGAGCAGTGGTTCCCAATTCCAGTCCTCGTGACCCACTGCTCTGCACATTTTGTATGTCTCCCTATTTAACACACCTGAACCAGATCATCAGCTCATTAGGAGAGACTCCATGAACTGAACTGAGTGTGTCAGATAAGAGAGACCTACAAAATGTGCAGAGCAGTGGGTCACGAGGACTGGAATTGGGAACCACTGATTTAGAGTACTCCAAATACATTAACATTACAACAGTGGTTCCCAAACGTGACAAGGCTACGGTCCACATCCGGTATGCGTTGAATCCACATGTAACAGATGTGGGCCGGATCTGGGTCGACACTATGTTGCTGTCTGGGATAGTGTACTGTCAGCAGATTGTTATGTAAAAGAAACCTCTTCAGGGTGATACAAGACCCCGCTGCATAATTATCCCACTTATTATCCGGCTACTTGCCACATAAGTACATAATTGAACACAAAATATGAATTTGACATTTAATTACCTTAAAATTAATAACAGTACCTGCTTGAGCGGTCATGTTATAGGTTGTAGTCGTGCGATAACAGACCACTAGATGGCGCGATCAAAGAATCAGGGAGATGTGTATAAATATAAAAGAAGAATAATGCACGGATGGTTATGCACCAAGCATGGACAAGTTTGTGAAAGGACTGCTAGTGCCAGGTAAACGTAAAGCAGGTAATGAATCTACTTCATATTCACAAATACCAAAACAACGTGTCTAGAAGTAGAACCAATCCATTATAATCAGTGATGCTTTCTACTGGATGAAGCAGGACACTACAAACCCCAGACAGTAAACTGACGCTGTTCTTTTTCTGACATGCCCATCGCTTTGACACGAAGGACAAATTGATTTGCAACGTTCGCTTTGTCACTTCCAGTAGACAGCCTCAAGCTGTAGCGGCGCAGTGCGGCAGTCGCGTCCGGTGTAGTGAAAAGACAAGAAAATATGACAAGGCTTATCTCGCCCTAAGAATCACCGGAACAACGGGGTAATGAAGAGAAACCAGAGTGTGTTGCATGCCTCAAAATATTAACTTCTGACAATATGAAGTCAAAAAAGATAAGACGCCACTTAAAGACTTCACATCACAAACATAAACCTGTTGATGTTGAGAAGTTGTAATACTGTATCAATTATACAATATTTTAAATAAATCCTTCAGAATTTTGCAATCAAGGAAGGTCATGTCAGAGTGTGTTTATGTTGGTGCATCTATATATTTATCCAAGAATCCTGAAAAAAGTTTCCTGATAATAATCACAAATGTTTATTGAGCATGCTGCAGCATTCAGCATATTAGAATGATTTCTGAAGGATCATGTGACTCTGAAGGATCATGTGACACTGAAGAAGTCATTTCTGGTGAAACATTATTTCCGTCAGTGTTCATTTTAGCCCCGATTTTAACTCACCGACAGTTGTGTGGAAATCGCAGACAAATGCCCAAAATCGGAGGCAAAACGGTGTTCATTCACATGAGTGACAATCACGTAGTATGTATTATCAAATCTGAGATAAACGCTGATGCGTTGCAGATGCCTGTGAGACAGTGTGAAATGTGTTTTGACTTGAGATGACATCGGCGATGACCTAATGCAAATGAGAGCGCAAAATACAGGACGAGGGAAAGTTCAGGAGGAGTCATAGACCTGCAACAGAACATCAGCAAGCATGGCTTCTGAAAGCAACCATTCTCTCCTTCATATTCTTCTTTTTTTTCCATTTTCATTGCATATCAGCGCACAGACAACTTGGATCGCAAGCTTTTTGCAGGCTATCATTTTAACAGGAAGAAATCCAGTCTCACGCAAGAACTCCTGTCTCACACGTGATCTTAAGTTATTTCCTGTAACACTTCTCGCGTGTTTGGTTGTGAAACAGACCAGACTAAGTTGTCACGACCCCCTGTCGCCGAACCGTCGTGTAATGTACAACAGCAACTAAGTGGTACCCCAGACAGTCGTGTAGTGTGAAGAACAGCGATCCGATGACGTGCAACGTATACCCAGCATTATTCCTTAATACCTTAAAAAAAATGCAATTCAAACACACAATGACCTTAATACATACCTCTTAAATAAATCAATAGCACTGCTTACCGTGCAAAATCGCAGTTGATGTCTCCAAGGATTTTCATGAGGTCTGGATGGACAGAGGTGAGGGACACACTGGCCGTCTTGCGCATGTGGATGGTGCTTTTCTCAGCCAAGTTCATGTGGTTGAAGTAGATGAATTTAAACTGAGGTTCCTTCTCTGGCCTACAACAACAATTTTGAGAGAATTATTGTAGCTGAGCTACTGTATTCCCTTCTAGTGCAACATGCATGGAAGAATAAAAGCAGTTATGTGCCCTTAAAGTGTGATAAGTGGCATGTAAGTTGATATGAGGGATTGTACCACACAAAACAATACTGCGTGCCACGCAGGGCCCAGGTAAGATAAGGACACACTGTTTAGATATAATTAATGGATAAGCTCCGGTAACTGCTACTGGAAGAGAGATGATACAGTGGAATGCATGCGAGTGAAAGCCTTGTCTATATTTCTGAATGGTTACCTGGGTCACAGGATGACCCAGTCATTTAAGATTGATGCATGTGCGAGCAGTGAAGCAGGACTCATTTGAAAGAGTTGCAGTGACAGCTCAACATACATATCAATGGTCTAAAAGTCCTGCCAGCAATATTTTAAAACCACATATAAAATATCCCCACTACCTGACAGATGTCACTGAAAAAGGTGAGTGTGTGTGGTTCAAGGGTTTGACGCTCTGGAGTAGTACTGACCCTGATATCCTCCGATTGACATTGTACTGCTCACATATGTCAGACGCCAGTAGGGTGAGATGGGGACCAACCAGGCTGTCTAGTTGCTCACAAAACTCACGACTCAAATCCACCGCCGCTATGGGCACAGAGGAAAGCAGAGTTTGAGAGAACTGTTAACATTTGCCTGATTTCCTGATAATATGAAAAGTCACAACTGTTAACAAAACAAGCATTAAAGTGAGGAAAAATAGCTTAAAAAGACACTTACAATTTACCATGAAGCACACAGCTGCACTCATTGCCTAGATAAGAAATAACATTTATGTAAAATGTGAACGTGCTTTTTTTCATTAAAGAACAGTGTATTTCCCTCCATCAAACAAAAATATTGACAACTGAACACTTCTCACAGAAAACTCATGATATTGGAGTCAATTTTGTTATATTTCAACTTTACAAACATCACCTTTAATGAGAATGAGCAACTGAACAAATAGGCAAATGTTGCATCTCTTTTATTAATTCAGTGTTTGTGTCAGTTTGCCCAGGTGTTATAAACAAATTAATAACAACAATAATAATAGATTAATAAATACACTAATAATATGTATTATTACATTACATTTAATCATTTACATAATTTATAAAGCATGTTTGTTTATTTATTAATAATAAATAAATAATTCAGAACATGGATGTTAGGTAATAAATCAATATCATGTTAAGTTCATTAATTACAATGCATAAAGAATAACTGAGTTAAAGGGATAGTTCACCCAAAAATGAAAATTCTGTCAGTAATCACTCACCCTCATGTTGTTCCAACCCCGTAAGGCTTTCGTTCATCTTCGGAACACAAATTAAGATATTTTTGATGAAATCTGAGATCTGTCTCACTCCTCCATAGGCTTCTATGGGATCAGAACTTGCCGGCCCAGAAAGTTAGTAAAGACCATGTTTAAAATAGTCCAAGTGACTACAGTGGCTCAACCGTAAGTTTATCAAGCGACGAGAATACTTTTTGTGTGCAAAAAAAACAAAAATAACGACTTAATTCAACTATTCATATTCTTCTGTGTGGCCAACGCTGGTCATGTGTGTGTTACGTGTGATGTACAACACAGAAGCGCTGCGCTGTTACACTACGTGAACTCACGTCAGAGGCCCACACAGAAGAATATGAATAGTTGAATAAAGACGTTATTTTTGTTTTTTTTGCCCACAAAAAGTATTCTCGTCGCTTGATAAACTTAAGGTTGAGCCACTATTTTAAACATTGTCTTTTCTAACTTTCTGGGCCGGCAAGTTTCGATCCCTTAGAAGCCTATGGAGGAGTGAGACAGCTCTCAGATTTAATCAAAAATATCTTAATTTGTGTTCCGAAGATGAACGAAAGCCTTACGGGGTTGGAACAACATGAGGGTGAGTAATTACTGACAGAATTTTCATTTTTGGGTGAACTAACCCTTTAAGTTTGAGTTGAGTTTCTCTCACCTTGTAGACAATCAAATGTAGCTCCTCGTAACTGTCCTCTGTGTTCACAAATATCCTAGGAAATCTGATTTTTGCATCTGGATCTTTAAGATTTGCTGGTCCAGTTAAAAATCTGTTATCATAACATAACATAACATAACATAAGATGTCAGTACAGCTCTGAACTTTTCACTTGTGATACAAATATTCAAATGATCTCTTAAGAAGTCCACAATCCACAAATATCTCTTTCAAATGATGAATAATCTGTGATTGTCTCCAAGGCCTCTGAATACGTGCCAAGTCACACCACTCAGTCCTTACAGTTTTCTACCAGCAACACTGTCCTGCTAACGTCCAGGGGGTGGGACTGGGACTCATGATGAGCCACAGCAGACCCTCTAAAGAGTGCGTTCTCATTACCCACATTACACACTATAGACACAACAACAATGAAACTCAGAAAATTATTCATCAGTCACTCCTTGACCGATCTCAGGAGAATAATCTATAAATCTTTTTGCTATCAGTCGAACACGACCTCATTGTGCAATCATCCACTCGTCGAACAATCAGATGGGCTTTTGTAAAGTCTGTTGGGCTCATTGTTTTCTCTTTGCCACCAAAGCAATTAAATTACCCTTGTGCAATCTGATATGTGGCAGTGTTGGTAGATCTGTGTTGTCTTAGCGCTGCGCTTGGCTGCTTGTGTCCCCAAAGCATGGAGCCCAAGCACAGGCAGAAGGCCAAGAGCCTGCTGTTCCAGCCCTGAACTCAGGAGGAAATATTTGGATACTTGCCTCCCATAGTGCAACAGATTCCCAGCCACCTCTGGCCTGAGTGGAGAGTCTCTTCCTGCAAGCTGCCGAATGTTTGCAAACACACACACACACACACACACACAGATCATTCATTAACAGCTGTAGACAGCACGTGACTTTAGAGAGCATTCCAAAAATCATACAGAGAATGATTACTACATGAATTGTATCCCACTATATAATTATAATTATAGAAATGAGCTATTTTAGAATAGCAAAATAATTTCATACATAGCTTTACAACACTGTATACATACAGTAAGACAAAGGGTTATACTAATAGGCCAGAGACAGAAACATCACAAGCTGGATTTGCTGGATTTAAATAAACAATGCATTTAAAAATTCACTACTGTTCAAAAGTTTGAGGACAGATTTAAAAAAGGGACATATTAAATTAAACAAAAGTTACAATAAAGACATTGAGATTTCAATTTCATTATCCTTTTCATCAAGAATCCTGTTTCTTGAGCACCAAATCAGCAAATAAAGAGTGACTTATGAAGGATCATGAGATAACAGGAATAAATTACATTTTAAAATATGTTTAAATAGAAAATGATATAGCTATAAAATGAATTAATATAATATTGCAATAATATTTCACAGTATTACAGTTTTAAATAAATGAAGGCTTGGTGAGCATAACAGACTTCTCTCAAGCATAAAAGAAGTTGAGCCTAAACTTTTGAACAGTAGTGTACAACAATATGATATTCGCGAATAAAATTACTTGATAAAAAGACAAAAAGGGGATTAAAATGCTTTAAAAAGTTATTATATTAAGAATGTAATGGGGTTGATTTAGTTTTAACACACTGAAATGGGCCCTTAGTGTCTATTGTATAAACAGTTTTATACTTGTAGTGTAAAAAGGGAAACTGATGGCCTTTCTATCAGAGCTTTTTTATCAAGGGCTTACAAATGTTTGATGTACTGATGCTCAGTCTATGTCTCACCTCAGGTTCAGTATGCCGCGGGAACAGTGAGGTCGTCAGGTATTTGTAAAGAATGCGCATGTCATCCTGCTCTAGACCACTCCTACAAAATACAGTACAGAACATAAGACTAAAATTGAGACAAACATGCTCATTCAAACTTAAGAAATAATGTTAATTCTGTTTAAATGACTTGTCATGTGTCTTACAAGACTTGGTAGCTGGTAATTTAAACTGACAACTAACAAACATAATAAGACAAACAACATTTAACAGGCATAAACACAGGCACTTCTATGAAGGCAGATTTTGAAAACAAGATATGAAAGTCATGATGTGAATTTAACAAAGAGGATTAAAAGTCATATTTTAAGTCTATCTGGAGCCCTGTGCCAGACAGTTCGTGATTAAGAAGCTTTGGCTGTCCCTGCCAGACTTCATGTCCTCTATGGCACTCAGTTATTTAAGGTAAACCCTCAGTCATGTCACGCATTTGCAGTAGGACTGATGTTTATAAAGCTTTAAGGGAAAATTCTTCAGTTATTCATTTCAACCTGTAATTAAATTATTAGAATTTTTAAAAATGTAAAAGTATAGTCCACCTAAATGTCTCAAATGTGTGATTTGAATTTGGACACGTTTAAAAATGGCTCTTTTTGTCATTTTTAGAGCTTAACAGCCCCTCATCATGATTCACGTTTAATTTATGGAAAAAGAGCGACGTGAACATATCCTCTTTTGTATTCCACAGAAGAAATAAGGTCATACAGGTTTGGAACAACATCAGAGTGATTTAAAAGATTTCAGAAGTTTCATTTTTGGGTGAAATATCCCTTTAAAGTGCCCCTATTGTGCTATTTTAAAGGTTGTTCATTTTGCTTTGGAGGTCTCCTACAACATGTTTACATGCATCCAACATCAAAAAACACTTACATTTTTTTTATAATATACATAGTACATCACCTATTTTCTCAAAGAAATTAAAACCCCTCCTTTCCGAGAGCCTCCTCTACTCTGATTGGTCAGACAGCCCAGTCTGCTGTGATTGGTATACTGCTTATAGCACGTGACAGATCTTTAAAACATTTTACATTCACAAACCATGAAAGGTAATATTTGAAAAAGCATTATAGGGGCACTTAAAAACAACTGTGAGACGTGTATAGATTGCCATTCACCAGATCAGCTGATCGTTGTAGAGGAAGGCCGTGTATTTGACCAGACTCAGGCTCTCTTCTACTCTATTGACAAAAGATTGGATCTTCAGGTAGGTCATCTTGTCCAGAGGGAAAAAGCTGATTCCCCCAAACACATCCAGCAAGTCACATGACTGGAGATGAAGCGTCTGCAGGTACTAAGACAGAGAAGACAACCACAACTTAATTACTTTGTAATATATAATTCCAGAATCGCCAGATAAAAGAAAAAAAAGAATACAGTATAGATAAGTACAGAACAGTATCAGGTCTGAAATTCTGCTTCTCAAGAAATCCCAGAAGATACTGTACAACAACACTATGACCGCAAACATGGATGAAATTACCAAAGCGTCCCTGATAAGGCTGAGGTAATGTAATTTGACAACTTGACGTGCTGAGATGCAGCCCCGGTGTGACTTTGCACAGCAGTCAGTGACATTTAACCTAAGGCACAAATTGCACTTTCACTGAGAGCTTCAGGGCACTGGGAGGGGTGACGCAGAGGGTTTCCCTTGACCGAAGCTGAATTATTTAGACAGGTGAGTAAGCATGATGCCCTCAGCAAGGAAATCTGAACCGAAGAACCAATAAGACAAACATGGACAAATGAGATCGTTGGGCCTCCTGTTCATATATATTATATGCCTCACATTGTCTATATGCAAATATATGTTGAATCTGACACCAGAAATATTTTCTTATCTGCAGGAATAAAACAAAATTTAAAAGCCAAATGATCAGTGATGTCCTTGAGAAGTCTGGCAAACAAGCTCACATAGCAGGACAACATTACGACTATAAAGAAACTAGAGAGAAAGATATTCAAAGCTTAAAATTGATGGTTGTCCCTTTTAAGAAATACATATGCATGCAAAGGTATACACCGTCTTACTTTTATCTGATTGAAGGATTGAGTTCTCTTAATTAATACTTTATTTACCCTGTAAAAGAACTTTTCAAGCTTTTGGGTCAGCAGTTCCACTCCACCAGCCTCAAATGCCCTGCTGAATGTGCCATTGAAGAGCTAAAGATCAACAATAAAATAACTGTTAGAAACATCAGCTGTTTACTTTAAGGAGAAAGCAATATAAATAATAATAGATTAAACAGTGTTTACCTTATACATGCTGTAGCACTGTTGTAATACAGACCCATAAACTGAATCCTAAAAAACAAAGACGGGAAAAACTCTATAATAACAAAGTCTATATTAACAACCAAAAGTTTAGTTAGTAAGATTGTTTAAATGTTTTTAAAAGAAATCTCCTATACTCACCAAAGCTGCATTTATTTGATTAATCATACAGTAAAACTTTGACAGTAATTTATATTTATGTGATTGCTAAGCTGAATGTTCAGCAGCCACTCTTTCTAATATGCTTATTTGATGCTCAATAAACATATCTGATTGTGCTGATTAAAATATTTGTGGAAACCACGATACATTTTTTGTTCAAGGTTTATTTTTTTATTTATTTTTTATTAATAGAAAAATCAAACAGCATTTACAATAGATTTTTTACTGTCACTTTTTATCAGCTTTAACCTGGCTGAATATTAATAAAAAAAAAAAATGTGTTGACCCCAGCCTGAACATTAATCTTTTTCTGTATCAAGGGTGTGTAAAAAATAAATAGATAGATAGATAGATTCAGCTAACATTCCACATATTACTTACAATAATCTCTTCCTCTTGGTATTCAACAGTGGGTGGTTTACCATCTTTGTTGGGTTTTTCAACCATTGGATTCCGTACAACCTTGACAGAGGAATTCAAAAGGTGCTTAATACATACTTCAGCTGCACTGTGTTAGGCTAGTTTGATTTTATTCTAAGTCTTCTTTTGTTTGGCTTTTAAATAGAAACTAAATCGCTACAAAACATCACTGATATATGTACCATGACCATCCAGTAATTTTCCTCAGGCTCATGGAAAAACTGTCTGTTCTTCTGAGTGTGGAGGGATTTGGCTGGTTTGGTTGGACAGAAGGTTCTGTAAATAACAAAATCTCGGTCAATCACATTTGATAAAAGTTCTTCAACACTCGTCATGCCATCATTAATAAAGCGCTAACCTTGTGAACTGAACGATGGCCTCACAGAGTCCAACATTGCGAATCTTTTCGTTTTTCTCTATTTCAATGGGGTGGTAAAACAAGATTTTCTTTTCCTCCTACAAAGCACAATAACATCTCTATAAACATATGATTAACATATAATAACCAAAACATGACTTCAACCTGCATTTGCTTACTTTTCAGGCTACTACCAAGCCCAAATGCATTTTGTAAATATTTCACACATTTGCTGTGGTCAATTTTAATGATCTTTTTTTGTGTGTGTGTGTGTGTGTAATGGATTTAAACATTTCAAATGTGTTAAACTGAGCTGAGAACATTACACTTTTACGCTTTCTGTGGCCTCAGATTCCACGTCAGCCTAATTATGAAGAATAAAACAACACTATGCAAAAACAATATTGTTTAGACTAGTTACCTCCCCCTCACGTGGTCCAAACTTAGGGTTATAGATGAAAAAACTGAGCAAAGATGGTGTGTACTGTTTCTCTTGCATTCCAGATGCCATTCTTGGGCTTATGGGATGATATAGAAAGCAGATAATTAACACACCATCTAAAACAATTCATATTTAGACTCTAATGACAAAATAATTTATGAAAATACCTGATCATCAGCATTAGTGTGATCTGAGTCTACGGTTCCCTCTTTTCTCATTGACTTTGGAGTGCATGCCTTTGACCTGTAAACAAAAAGAGTTTAATTTAATTTAATTGTTTAAACTATGTAGGCTAGTTTAATTATCTAGTTTAAGATTATTTGAAAAGCTAAACTAAACTGTCTTTTTTTATTTTCTACTTCTAAAATAAAGTGCTGCTGACAAGATAGTTAGAATAGAATAGAAACAGACAATTACACTTATGACCAATACTGTTAGGAACATGATTTTCATTCATGAGGCAATAAATAAATAAATAAAACAGGAACCAAAAGCGTCTCACTTTCCATGGAGAGTCACGATGATCAGACAAATTAGCCTATTACTTACAATTATATTTTTAGACCATGTTACTCTTTACATGTAAGTTACCTCGGACCAAAGTTTAATTAAATTTACTTGTTTTAAATTATGTAACGTTAATTGACTTAGTTTAAGATTGTTTGAAAGGCGAATAAACTGCCTTTTGCTTTTCTACTTTTCACATAAACTGATGCTGACAAGAAAGTTTGTTGTTAGGAACACGAATTTCATAACGGAGGCAAACAAACAAAAAAGAAACCAAAAGCATCTAATTTTCCTTGAAGAGAGTGACGGTGGTCAGAAAAATTAGCCCATTACTTACAGGCTAACTGGTTAGCTGCATCATTAATCCGACTGTTTCAAAAGCGACAACAATCTCAAAGGGTGTTCAGTCAATTAATGCTTACCTTTTACAGCATGACAACTGAAACAAAGTGATTCATTTGCTATCTCATTGGGGAAAACAGAGCTGAGATCAATGCAAAAGATGTACTTCCTGCTCTTGACAGTCGCATGTGTGTTACAGTTGGATCCACCCGGGTAGATTACATCCGCACTACAAACATAGTTCCGTCTAACTATTAGTCCTGTCCTGAGGCTGTGACTGTCCTGTTACACCGTTACAGTTTTTCTGAATTGCAAAACACACACTAAACCCCATTCTCTGAACCAAATTCTCAATAGTCTAAACCAATTTGTTGAATAAATCACTCTTTCTGTAAAACATGAATCAAGTTCAGGTAGTTAAAACACTGTTTGCAAATCTCATCCACTCTTTTTTTTTTTTCAAAACACATTCTCACTCACTAAAACACATTTTGCACTGTGATGCACTTATGTTTCAAAATGCTAAACACAGGTAGGCGAAAGTTAAACAAAACTGCAACACAGTTGTCATTGTTTACACACAACGACTCAAAATTGTTCACACTTATTTCTAATGATGTGACCAAACCAACTGTACATAATACAAGTCAGTTCAGAGTCCCAAAATTTACTCAAAATGTTGCACTGAATGTTGATACCAACAATGGATGGAAACAATATAAGAGGGATAGAAGGAAGAGGATGAGGACGAGGAAGAGCAAGATGTGGATAATGTTGTCAAGGCTAGATCTGCTTTAGGTCTGCAGAGATGACATTGTCTGAGATGTGGAGAAACTCCTCCGGTCAGACCAACATGAAGACATGATGCTGAAGCAGAATACAGTTTTTTCCAATTGCTAACACACAAGTTTGCAAACTAGGCTGGTTTTATCAAAATACTTAACAAAATTCACAAAACCACACACCTAAACTGCAAAATACCTAATATATCCTGCAAAATGAAGCACTGCAACCAAACCTACACATAGCATTATCAAAATCAAACTTTTGCACGAAATGGCACACACTTCATTCATATTACCAGATTTTTGTCTAACCAACGACACACTGTTGGGCATAATGAAAAGCACTCTCATCTTTAATATGCTTTGCCATAATACTAAAATAGTTCAAATTGTAGAAAATTCTTCAGATTGTTCACATGCACAGAAATATTTGCAGATACACACACATGCTGTTGAAACATTTTATTTTTTTATTTTTCACCAAACAAGTCAGTGCAACAAATGCACAGCAGATATATTTACATTGGACTGAACAAAAATATGCTCACAAAAAACAGTAAACTGAAAAAGATTGAAGTGTTTGGCCAGGTGACACATGTATTGGCCATTTAGCTCGTGTAGCTTCATTTTGAATGACAGTGTTTTGAAATGGCAAACATGCGACTTTATGTCAGATTGTTGCGTCTTATGCAGAGAACTGTGTTCAGTGCATTTAAAAAGTGCCATTTTCAATTGCAAAATGTGTGTAAAACAGAAAATGTGTTTAGACTTTTGGAGACTTGAGAAGAGGTTTTGCTCTCTGTGTGTCAGTTTAAATAATTGTGCTGTGCATGTCATTTTAGCGTGTCAGCAATTGGAAAAAAAATGTAAATCTCTCTCACTGACTTTGATTTTGAAGTTGCACAACTCTTCTGAGTGTACTTATACTGTAACATGCTTTTCATTTAGAGTTTTTTTTACTGTTTTTACCTTTTTGGCTTTTGCAGTTGGGTCACTGTATTTTCACAGTATGCAAGTGGTGAATATACAGACATTCGATAGGCCTACTATTCAATATTCAGTACAATACTATACTTGCAGTGGATAAAGTGTACAATTTATTCACCTTACTACTGTAAGTTGTCATTACTATACTTTTTTACGTAATTGCAAAATTTGTTTACTTTGTTACAATATACTTTTTTTCTGTAACTGCATGCTTTGGATTCTGTGTTCTCCATTTTTTGATGTAGTGTCTAATGAATGCTCTGTAGTGTTTATAATTTTGACTCGCTATGCTAATTTTGATGTATGATCTGAGAGCATTGTTTGATTTTAAGCACAGATAAAATGGTTTTGAGGCAATTGTTTGACTTTGCCAGAAGAGCCAGAGGTTCTGTGAATGTGGTTTGAAAATTTGGTTTTGTGTTTAAGGTTTTGAGAAAATGAGTGATGGTTTCAAGAAATGTGTTTTAGCAATTCGGAAAAACTGTAAAACGTTTTGAATAGTGTACCTACTTATGAAAAATCATTTAGACTCTAGTAATGCCATAGTCCTGTCATAAGCATGTTCCTATTTTGAGTTTCTTTAGCCTGTTCAGTATCACTCATAAAAAAAAAAATCAGAAATAATATTAAGGGAAAGCATTATATCTTAGTCTCACACAAATATTTTGTGCGCCCTATGTTTCAGTTTGCTTGAAAGTGCCTTGATGTCATTTACAGTTTTTTTATGATTGCTTGCAAGATTTATGAACAAGGGTCATAAGCCGAACACCTCAGATCTTTTGCAAAACGATACACTATATTTAAAACTTTGCTATTATTTAACAAAACTCAATTTTGATACCATATGGCACACACATGGTTTATACAATCGGATTCTGTTTGAAACCACTTATAATTGGAACAAAAAGAAGTTGAAGGATGACATGCATAATTCAGTAATTTATGACTCCATTAAAGTTGTTGTTATTCTTTAACCTCTTAATCTTTAAAGGTAAAAGTCTTTCTTAGAACTGATAGGAAAATGTAGGATTTAACCTAAATGTTTAGACAACAAAAGTTACAAACACTTTAGCTTTCATCATCATCAGTGATCAAAGGAAATATTCTCAAAGCCTTTAAAACAGGCAACGTTATTTATTAAAGGGGACATATCATGCCAAATGCACTTTTTTATCCCTTAAATGCATTTTGTTGTATATTTGGAGTGTTTAGAAGTACAGAAAATATGAAATTATTCTCTTCAGGTGCTTCGTTGATATCTTTATATTCTGTTTTGGTCATATTTTTCAACCTGTTCCGATTTTTCTGTTATCTATGACGTTTTTTGAACTATTACGTCACAGTATTTGCAGCGGAACTGCCAAATAAGGACATTGACTTCCGGCCCAACACTTCGAGCAATCCGCCATTTCTATTTCTCGCTGCAATTTTGTAGTCCAAGCTAAAGGATGCAGAAGTTACGAGAGGGTAAGTTAAAATGTTCGGTTGTTGGATGTAGTAACCCACACGCTTCATTACACCGTCTAATGTAGATAAACTGCCGCGCTTGTGACAGGGCGCATGTTTAACTGAAAGAACGAGCAGAGAGAGAGACCCGGTCGCGCGCGCGCACTCTCTCTCTTCAGAGCCAGGCGAAAGTGTAAACAAGACATCACCGTCTCCAAACTAGACGCTGTCTTGCTCTCTCTCCCTCGCACATATTAATCAAAATAAATCGACACGGTGGTAAAAGGTCGGAAGACCAAAGTTTCATGTGTAAATACAGTACAAACCAGTGCGATACATCCATATGAAGACGTTGTTCTACAGGTTCGTCGTCTTCATTTTCATCTCGCTCCTGCTCCGACTCTGGCTCGAACATGTAAGGCTGGCTGGACAAGTCTTCCGTTGTTGACATTTTGTTAATAACGTGTGAATAAAAAGTTTCTGTGCCGCTAGATAATCGTATCTCTGCTATCAAACTACAAAAATGGCCGAACGGGGTGGAGTTGAACCTCTGCAACCTGGAGAGGGGGCGGGGTATGAAGTGTCTCAGTTGTATTTAAAGAGACCGCACCAAAACGAGTTGCTCTCAGACGCACATCAGAAAAGGGGTAGAAAAGGGGCCTGTGGAGCTATAATAATGAAGAATTCAGACCCAAGCATTGCAGTTCCGCTTTATATAGACTACAAATGTATGATTTATATGTAAAAAGGAACAATTTAAAAGCATGATATGTCTCCTTTAAGTTACATGTTTAAATATGCAGACAGTAGAATGGAACGACATACTGTATAGGAAACTTAGTAACAAATAATGCACTGCTGTGCAGAAGAGGCCTTAAAAGCCTTTCTCATAATATGAGGTTACGCACCGGAGTGCGGGAGTGGCGGGGTTAAAGCCTTTCTCCAAGATCAACTGTTACCTTTCCTTCTTATACCCCGAGCAAATCATTGTTAAACATGAGTGGAATACCAACACCAAAACCAACTGACAGGAAACCAAAAGATAAGGCAAATGGATGGTGATCAAGAGGGGGAGAAGAACATTAACATTCTCCTCAATGTTTGTTTAAGCATAGTACCAAGATTGTACATTAGGATACTGGGTAACACTTTATAATAACGTTCAGTTGTAAGTCATTTATAAGTGGTTAGTTAATGATGAACTTATCATTTACAAAACATTCATAAATGATTAGCAAGTGATATACTAACATTTTATGTATGTTTTGTAAATTCAGTTGTAAGTCATTTACAATTGATTAGTTAATGATTAACTAATCATTTACAAAACATGAATATGCGGTTCATAAATGTTTAATAAATTATGTTGTTGTTTTTTTGCCTATATAGCAATTAGAGGGTGCAGAAAGTGTTGTAAATGCCTTGTATACACGTACAGATAATTTGTAACAGGTAAGTAACAGTGTTCAACACAATGATGTGTAAACGCATGAATAAATCATTTACAACACTTTCTGCATCCCCTAAAGTGTAAACTATTCATCACTTGTAAATGTGTTGCACATCATTCGTAGATTACCACTTCAAGAATCAGCGAAGATCAACGAATCTACGAATGATGTATAGTTATACGAAGTGATGAATAGTTTACACTTTAGATTAAGGGATGCAGAAAGTGTTGTAAATTATTTATTCGTGCGTTTACACATCTATAACAGGTGTTGAAAACTGTAGTGTGTACTGCAGTGTAAGTGCTGACTGGTGAGGGTATAGACAGCTGTCTTCTCTGAAACACATGGAGTCTTTAACCACTGTGCACCTGATGTGAGCAAAACATCCAAAAAAATGTAAAAATGTATTAAACATTTATGAAACGCATAGTCATGTTTTGTAAATGATTAGTTAATCATGAACTAATCAAATGTAAATTACTTATAACTGAATCTACAAAACATACATAAAATAATGAACATATCACTTATTAATCATTTATGAACGCATAGTCATGTTTCGTAAATGATTAGTTAATCATTTACTAATCACTTGCAAATGACTTGTAACGGAATTTACAAAACATACATAAAATGTTAGTATATCACTTGCTAATCATTTATGACTTACAACTGAACGTTATTATAAAGTGTTACCCATTGTTACATGTTACAACACACTAGTTGATAAATAGTATGTAGTGGAAAGCACATGTGTCCTGTGAAGCAAATGGTACAGATGTATGATTGAGGTGTAAATGACTCCATTCTGTGCCTGGAGTGTCCCAACTGTCCTCAATCAGCATATGGATGAATCCCTTGCACTAGATTAGCATACTGTGATGATAAAGGCCATTTTTATTTCTCTCCACATTGTAAAATCAGTCAATACATCCATGCATTTCCAAAGGTTGCATTTTGCACTGAAAATCAGCCCAGCCCTACATCAATTAGGTCACAGGCCTTCATGGCTTGAATGAAGGGTATCCTGACATAGGGCTGGAGATTGTAAACCTTCCACCGCCATGCCGAAAAAACTCCTCAATGGGGTTAAGGAAGGGAGAGTGTGGCGGGAAGACCAGAGCAGATCGGTGGAAAGATACATTGACCCAGATGACAATGTATCTCATCTGCTCTGCATCCATTAGGTCTTCTGCTGTGATGATGTTGTGTAGTCTGTCTAAAAATGTGAGTATGTGGGCTGTGTTGTAAGGACCTTATTTGGAATGTCAGGTGGAGGACCCCATTCTGTGAGATTGCAGCACACATTGGCCCTCATTTATCATTCTTGCGTAGAAACGGGCGTATATATTGGCGTAAGATTATGCTTACACTCCTCTCATCGCCTGATTTATGAAGCTGTGCGTACCTTTGAAATCCAGGTGTACGCAATACCTGCCCTTGATAAATGCCGCGGCTGAAAACGAGCGTCATTAGAATAACACGCCCCTATATATTCAAGTCTCCGCTCCCCCCACGCCCTCATTTTACGCCATGGACACACGGAAGACGGCAAAGAAGAGAAACTTCTTTGAGAAAGAGAAAGCGAAACCAGGGAAGTGGAAAGAAACAAAATTGATTTCTAGATTTTTATTATTAATGACGCTTATTGTTATTTAGAAGAAGAATGTCGTTATTATTATTATTATTAGTATTATTATTATTATTATTATTATTATTTAAAAGAAGAAGAATGTCATTTTTATTATTTTGTCAGTCTGAATTTTTTTTTTTTTTTGGTCATTGAAAGCCTTTCATTACTAAACCCCGTGCACACCTGCCGGGCCTAACCCTGGCCTAACCATCGTTTCAAAGAATAGTGCAACGGCGAGCGCGTCGAATATAAACGCCTCGTCCGTTTGGGGAGCTGCGCGCGCAGTCTGCGGAGACTCGCGCTGCGGAGCCAGGCGAAAGTATAAACAAGGCTTGAAACGTCAGGTAAAGCGCACAGGCTCGCAACTTAAGGAATACATATGCCTACAATTCAAATGCTTTGGTAAAGTCACACAAATTAAACATTGAAGTCCATGTTGCACAAAAATAAACACTTATAAGTTTATAATTATGTTGTTGTTGTTTTTTACAGTGGGTCATAATATATCATATCTTTTAGTTTGTCAGTGCGTTGTGTGGTTTTAGAAATTGTTTTTCTGCGCATTCCCGCACTCGAAACGTGCGTACACCACCTCCTGAGCTGGCGTAGGATTTGAGCGTGCCGTACGCCAACGTCCATATTGATAAATCTCAAAGTCACCGTGGTTTTGGGTGTACGCCAGGTGTACGCTGGAAATTTGGTGTACGCACTTTTGATAAATGAGGGCCATTGTGATGTTACCTCTATGTTGGCCCAGGACATTCAAAATAGCTCTGTGGCCAATTATATTTCTCCCTCTTCTTCTTACTTTTCTCAGGTTAAACCCAGCCACATATCTAAAATACATTCATGTGGAATTGAATCAGCATTGTAAGGGGATTTACAGTCAAAGACCCAGAACCAGAAATGATTCATTACTGTAAGACAAGAGTCAGAATTATAATAAATTAAATAAAAGTTTTACTGAATATAGTTTGCAGTTTCATCAGCAGAAGTCAGCTTCAAGACTCAATGGTGTTCGTAGGCCGCCCCACTTACAGTTACAAAGATTACAGCAATTATTCCCTTCACCAAGGTCTAAGCTACGTCCTTGCTTCAGATTGAATGATTCTCATTGGCTAAGAAATAGAAAAACATAGTAATTTTCCACACATATACAGATAGACTGAAGCATATCTCCATCGATTATGCAGCTGACACTCGGACCCTGAAGTTAGGCACTACATCTGGGTTGCTGGGCGCCAGCATGTCCCGAACAACAACTCAGTCAATCTACAATAATGCCAGTGGTTCCTTAACCTGTAACCAAGAAGACTAACACACACACCGACACACAGCTTTTCAAAGGTTGGATTTGGCCTGGCTCTAACTATAAACAGGAGAGTCGTCTCAAAACATCAAGATACTACGTTCTTTCTCTCAAGGCAATGGACACTTCAGTCAAAATGGAAAGTAAGGCTTTAACTGAGAAATGGTCCCTTAAACTATAGATTTCAATGACCATCGTTGTCAGGGTACCCTAGAAAAGCAGATGGATGTATTGACACATGTTAAAGAAGTCCATACTTCATTTCTGGAAGCCCAGCTAAATGAGCAAGCATTGTTACTGCATTCCTGACATCAGCTTCAGTCACCTCTCAGATGTTTAATACAGACATTAGAGAATACATGAAAAGAACATTTCAGTAATCACACTGGTAACTTCTATAACAAAGTAAAATCTCATAAGCCTAGAGAAGTCATTCAACTCATTTGATATTTAGAAGGAAAAATATCGATTAATACCTTGATTATAATCACTAATGAGATATACACATGATTTGTGCATTGTTTGTTTGGGAGTGGAGCATGCACAGTCAGCTCTCGAGGGGGCTGACTGTGTTCACTGAGCAGCTATCACTGCATTCGCAAATCTTCGAAGAGAGTGCCCAAGCTCGTGGGCCTCGTTTAGATTGTGGGGATCACAAATGGATCTACAGCCTTTTCTCTGTCCTCACCCACTGGATCTAGTGCTCTCTTTCTTTGGGTGTTAGTCCGGTGTAGCTGCTATCCCGTGCCGGGGTCATGTTAAATGAAAAAGTCACTTACATGTCAGTTAAAAACTGGCCGACCGAGAGGCAGGCCTACCATTTCTTCTCGATCTCCACACTGAGGTGTCGAGATTGTGGAAGAAACCCTTTTGCAGCAGGTCAGGCATACCTGCATACTATGTTTCTTTTGCAGGTGTACCAGGCCGACCTGCTTCGAGACCTGAATGAGGGTAAGTCAAAAGAGTCAAAGAGTTGCGCCAGGCCACAGATTTGTCTCTCCGGGCCGTCAAGGAGACGGCCACAGCCATCAGTCATTCTATGGCAGCCCTGGGGGCTATGGAGAGGCATTTCTGGCTCAATTTATCTGAGCTGAAAATGAGAAAGATAAATGTTTTTTGTTAGATGCTCCGCTATCCTCTACCTTCTGGCCTCTTCGGTAACTCCATAAATACTGGGCCACCTCAGCGTGCTTCCGGCCCAGACACATCAAGCAGAGATTGTGGCCGCCAGACGGGGCCAGGAAACGACCGCATCCAGAAGCACACAGGTTGAATGACATCTTTAAAAAGATGCAGCGTCACACCCGTGTTTACTCTTTTAGAGAAGTTGCTCTTTCGGTGTTGAAGCGCTCAGGTGAACAGCCGCTGCATTTGACCGCGCTCACACTCAGCAACCGCGACCTCTGCTGGAACACATAAACAGGCTTCCCTCTTGTTCCGTAGACACACTGAACAACGATTGAGAGCAGAGTGAAGACAAACATCCGCTCAGCTTCTGAAGCGAAGACTCAAGGCCCTTGCACACTGAGTCCGAAAGTATCGCATGCGTTTTTTCGCTTTCGTGATTTCGGTGGCTCTGAACTGTCAAAACACCATTCAAAATGCTTGCTACGGATGCGAAAAACGCAGAAAATCGAACCTGATTCGATTTTTTTTTTGACGGACGAAAGTTTCGGAGGCAGTGTACAAGTGTGATTGACATAACGTGAGGTCGTATTTATTTTTTAACGTGCGAAAATTTCGGACGCGAATTTCGGACTCAGTGTGCAAGGGCCTTTAATGCGATTCGCACGCTGCCTTATATACCCGAAAGCGGGGGAGCGACTTGCAATGCATATCTCACTCTCCAATGTGCATTGGCTTGGTCTGTTACCACTCGAAGGTGACTGGGCTCTCAGGTGAGATCCCAATTTGTCAGTTCAGTTCTGACGTAACGTCGAACATGACTGGCTGAAAAGGAACCTTTAAATCATGCAAAATTATGTTTTAGTTTTTTTATGTAAAAATGCAAAACGTTTTCTGTGATAGTTAGGTTTAGGGTAGGGTTAGGATGTACAGACGCTGTTGAGAGGGATTTTGAGCCATTCCTCTTCCAGAGCACCAATAAGTTGGTTATGACAATTACTGAATAGGTTGAATAGGTTCGTCTTACATGGTGGTAAACCGACATTACCCTGGATACCATAGCTCTCTCGCTACACCACAAAGACTTGCTGTCCTGGTCACAGATGAGCCAGAGACGTACACCAACAATTTTTTCCTCTTTTGAATTCTTATATTTCTAATTATGTTGTGTGGATTGCAATATCTTACAGCTGTGCCATTGCTCTGCTAATGCAGCCTTCACACCCTGTTCTTACTGATGGAATGGAAAATCAGTTACAGTAAGATTGGCCAACACTATATTACAACATTATATTAGCCAGTATTTCAGTTTCATTGTCCAACCAATAATCATTTATTAGACACCACATAAAAATGGAGAACACAGCATCCAGAGCATGTAGTTACAGACAAGAATTACTATATCCCTCTTCACTGAAACTTACACCTGCTCTCAATGTCTGAACATTTTGTGTCTATACTTAGTCTGCTTTACATTTGAACTCCCTTGTTTTAAGGCTTTGATTACATCTAGTATTTAGACAAGAATGCATGCTATATACAGTAAAAAAAAAAAAAAGTATAGTAATTGCAACTTAGTAAAGTGAGTATATTGTATATGTACTGTATTGTATTGTATGTCTGTATGTTACAGTTTTTTCCAATTGCTAACACACTAAAATGACATGCACAGCACAATTATTTAAACTGACACACAGAGAGCAAAACCTCTTCTCAAGTCTCCAAAAGTCTAAACACATTTTCTGTTTTACACTCATTTTGCAATTGAAAATGGCACTTTTTTAAATGCACTGAACACGGTTCTCTGCATAAGACACAACAATCTGACATAAAGTCGCATGTTTGCCATTTCAAAACACTGTCATTCAAAATGAAGCTACATGAGCTAAATGGCCAATACATGTGCCACCTGGCCAAACACCTCAATGGTTAATTGTAAAAAAAAAAAAAATCAGTTTACTGTTTTTTGTGAGCATATTTTTGTTCAGTCTAATGTAAATATATCTGCTGTGCATATGTTGCACTGACTTGTTTGGTGAAAAAAAAAACAGCATGTGTGTGTATCTGCAAATATTTCTGTGCATGTGAACAATCTGAAGAATTGTCTAATTTGAACTATTTTACAGTTTTTTTCGATTGTTTACACACATTTTCTGAAAGCATGCCTCATATTCTCAGAACTCTACACACAAATCCAAAAAAACACACACAATGGGCAAAACGCCTCAATTCTCCTGCAAAATGAAACGTTACATTCAAAACAATGTTATTTCCTCTCAAAATGGTATTTTGTTTTCAAATGACACACACAAACCATCATATGAATAGACATTTATAAGAACCAGTTGAACACTGATGTGCTCAATGTAAAACACTATGATGAATGGAAAACACTTCTTCTCCATTCATCATAATGACTTAGGCCTTTTTTTGTTCAGTGTTACACTTACTACAGACAGTACATACATAAGTGTGTTGTAAAATATTTGAGAATATTGTTTTTATACTCAGAACACACAAATACACGGTAACAAATATATTTTATTTTCCCCACAAAAACAATGTACACAGTGTACATCCCAACCAACACAAAGTTGTACATACAGTGGTCTACATACAAAACAACAGAAGAATTTACTGTATACAGTTACAGTAAAAAAAAAAAAAAAAATCCAATGTTGGCATCCATTGCTCCATTCAAGAGCTCACCTGTTGCTCTTTTATGCTAAAGCTCTGATTGCTAATTGTAAAACTGTGTGACTGGTGTTTGCCCATGTGATGAGTCAGTGTGCATATTTGAATGGCAGTGTGTTCCTTGTGAAAACAAGAGATTTTCTGCATGAAAATTGTGCCAAAAGCAGAGAATTGTTTGTAGTGTTTTGAAAAAAGTGTATTTTAGAACTGCAATTTGAGTGTAAAGCAGGAATTGTGCTTGTAGTTTAGCAGAATTGGTTCAGGGGGTTGGTGAATGAGTTACATGTTGTGGTCATTGTGTCTCAAGTACCAGAAAATGTGTGTAAACAATCGAGAAAAACTGTAATATTATGGCAAAGCATACTAAAGATGAGAGTGCTTTTCATTATGCTCAACAGTGTGTCGTTGGTTAGACAAAAATCTGGTAAAATGAATGAAGTGTGTGCCATTTCGTGCAAAAGTTTGATTTTGATAATGCTATATGTAGTTTTGATTGCAGTGCTTCATTTTGCAGGATATAGGTATTTTGCAGTTTGGGTGTGTGGTTTTGTATTTTGTATTTTGTAGTAATTTTGATAAAACCGGCCTAGTTTGCAAAATTGTGTGTTAGCAATTGGAAAAAACTGTGAGCACTGTAAAAATACAGTAGTTCAACTGCAAAAGGCCAAAAGATCAAAGAAAACTCTAAATGAAAAGCATGTTACAGTACACTCAAAAAAGTTGTGCAACTGCAAAATCAAAGTCAGTGATTGTGAAAGTCATTCATTCTGCCTCAGCATCACGTCTTCATGTTGGGTTCGGACTGAAGACTCTGTCCACATCACAGACAATGTTGTCTCTTGCCAAGCAAAGGGAAAATACTCTGGTGTTCCTCATCCTTACACATACTCTTCGTTCTCTCCCTCTCAGATTGTTTATCAGTTGTTGATATCAACATTCAGTGACCTGTGCCAACATGTGCACTCTGAATTGACTTATATTGTGTACATACTGTATAGCTGAATAGACAAAAGAACTATTAAATACATGTACTTGAAGTGTAGCAATGTGTAATCAGATTGTTTAGTGGCATACATGGTATGTATCCTTTATCATCCTTTCCATTGTAACATCAAAATGGTGTTTACCGATTAAGACTAAGATATGTTACACACTACATTATATATTAAATATACACTCACCTAAAGGATTATTAGGAACACCATACTAATACTGTGTTTGACCCCCTTTCGCCTTCAGAACTGCCTTAATTCTACGTGGCATTGATTCAACAAGGTGCTGAAAGCATTCTTTAGAAATGTTGGCCCATATTGATAGGATAGCATCTTGCAGTTGATGGAGATTTGTGGGATGCACATCCAGGGCACGAAGCTCCTGTTCCACCACATCCCAAAGATGCTCTATTGGGTTGAGATCTGGTGACTGTGGGGGCCATTTTAGTACAGTGAACTCATTGTCATGTTCAAGAAACCAATTTGAAATGATTCGAGCTTTGTCACATGGTGCATTATCCTGCTGGAAGTAGCCATCAGAGGATGGGTACATGGTGGTCATAAAGGGATGGACATGGTCAGAAACAATGCTCAGGTAGGCCGTGGCATTTAAACGATGCCCAATTGGCACTAAGGGGCCTAAAGTGTGCCAAGAAAACATCCCCCACACCATTACACCACCACCACCAGCCTGCACAGTGGTAACAAGGCATGATGGATCCATGTTCTCATTCTGTTTACGCCAAATTCTGACTCTACCATCTGAATGTCTCAACAGAAATTGAGACTCATCAGACCAGGCAACATTTTTCCAGTCTTCAACTGTCCAATTTTGGTGAGCTCGTGCAAATTGTAGCCTCTTTTTCCTATTTGTAGTGGAGATGAGTGGTACCCGGTGGGGTCTTCTGCTGTTGTAGCCCATCCGCCTCAAGGTTGTGCGTGTTGTGGCTTCACAAATGCTTTGCTGCATACCTCGATTGTAACGAGTGGTTATTTCAGTCAAAGTTGCTCTTCTATCAGCTTGAATCAGTCGGCCCATTCTCCTCTGACCTCTAGCATCAACAAGGCATTTTCGCCCACAGGACTGCCGCATACTGGATGTTTTCCCTTTTCACACCATTCTTTGTAAACCCTAGAAATGGTTGTGCGTGAAAATCCCAGTAACTGAGCAGATTGTGAAATACTCAGACCGGCCCGTCTGGCACCAACAACCATGCCACGCTCAAAATTGCTTAAATCACCTTTCTTTCCCATTCTGACATTCAGTTTGGAGTCCAGGAGATTGTCTTGACCAGGACCACACCCCTAAATGCATTGAAGCAACTGCCATGTGATTGGTTGATTAGATAATTACATTAATGAGAAATTGAACAGGTGTTCCTAATAATCCTTTAGGTGAGTGTATAACCTGAAACCAATAGTCATACTTTTACTGTGAAAGAATTGTTTTCTTTTTAAAATGTACCCCCAATTACAGTACCTCAGCAAAAGTTTTGCGTGTTGGTTCAGTATAACACACCAGTCCAGTGGTTACAGATATTGGCTTTTAAATGTTATATTTAAACATGTGACCTCTGAATAATATGCATAAGCTTTGTAGTATAATTGCTGTATAAGCTCTCCCATTAGTTGTTCGTTAAATCTTACATGTAGGGCCAAGCAGAGTGGGATTATTTCAGTGCACGCTGATGCTATTAAGCCACATGTTTGCCCGGTTCATTTTGGTCTCTGGCTGCAGTGCAGAAAGGGGATAATCAGAAGCTAGGATTGATGCACCATTTTCAATTCCATTGTTCTAATGGGCTAAGCGGTAACCTGAGTGGGATATCCTTGTCATTCAGTATTGAGAGGCCCTCTTCACTGAAACTTACACCTGCTCTCAACGTCTGTACCTTTTGTGCCTACTTAGTCTGCTTTACATTTGAACTCCCTCGTTTTACGCCTTTGGTTACATCTAGGATTTAAAGGTTTATCTTTTGGAGTGAACTATATAGTATTGTATGTGTATCTTGTATTGGACCAAATTATATAACTTATAGATAAGATGCTATACCATCTCCATCCACACTTGTAGAACCAGATTGCGAGTTCTGTTCACAAATGATTGAATATTAATTTATTCTGTTTTATTGTTTTATTTTATTACAAGTCAAAGGTTTGCTGAGAACATCATAACAGCGTAACAATCTGAAGTAAGTCAAGAAGCCTTCTTTTGGATTTTACCTACTGAGGACATTGAAACATTGTTAGTATACTGTACTAACAACAATCATTCATATTTTTAAACAGCAATCTTTCACGGCCCAAATCTCTATACACCACTGTAGGCATATAATTGTCATATAATTCCAAAATAGCAATGCTGAAACGTGTAAGGCTAAACTTGCTTTCTGAAATGATCTGACTCAAGGAGACTATCAAGAATGATTTTACCTGGTTGTTTGTACCAATTAGTTATAAGGTTGATAAGTTCTATTTGATGTAATAGAGCTCACTTTTTTTCAGATGCACCGTGTATATTACAAAAGTAAAAGTGCATTTTCTTTGTTTTGTGCTTATGCGTAGTGCACAGATGAATAAACTGTCGGTCAAAGCTTAACATGATAAATGTCTCACAGAGTTCATGCACAGTCACATGCTGATGGTTATCTTGTATCGAAAAGTTAACTTGTACGTGAATATCACAGAATCCACAACATAAGTATATCTTAAATAAGCAGATTTAAAACACAGTAAACAAGATGCATTAGTTTAGTGACTTTATTTTATTTTCCCTGAACAGGTTTGTCATTGGTCATTTGGGGTGAATCGGACAACAAAACAGACACACGTATGCAAAAGTCAAGTACATTTATTTTATGTGCTGATTTTTATTTTTGAAAAGAAATTAAGTGTAAAAAGTCAAATGAAAGATGAGGCTGCAGTGCTTATAGCTGAGGGCTCCAGTCATCTTTCAAGATAACACCATAGTCTGGAACTCTGTAGAGGAGGAGGAACATCAGGATTTAGATTTAGACAATTACTTGAGTTTAATTAGACAATGGTATTATAATAGACTGATTTAACAGGGAAATTCCAAACTAAATCTGCATGTGTCCCTAGTTTCAGCATGATCTAAAGAGGTGATATGAACACTAATTAATGAATAAAGCTAAAACAAGAAGAATATTTTACTCTGAACTCTCTTTCTCAGTAATTTGCAATGCAAATAAATAATTTGCAATGCTGCTTTCAGACTTTGTATTGTCTCAGACCGTGTATGACCGCTACTCAGGCTTGAAATAATAATTGGAGGTGACCCTGATCTTTGATCCTCTTATGCAATGCAGTGCTAGATTGTTTTTCACTAAAGTTTCCATGATCTAAGACAGTTATTCAATCTTGCTGCCGCAGTAATGATCTGAGAAATGACATAATAGACGTCAAGCAAAGGATATAATAGAACGGAAACAGATGCAATGTAAAATAAAAATACTCACTTTTTCTTTTTCCATCATTTTAAAGTGCATTCAAAATGGTAAAACATGTAGATGCATAAAGCAAATTAAATCAAAGAAACAATCTATGAGAAAACAATACCGTCTACTCCAATCTTGCCGTCGCTATCATCATCTGCAGCTGTAAGGAGGCTCTTGATCTCCTTTTCTGTCAGGGTTCGTGCCCCCGGGAAAAATCGTTGGAGAAAGAACCTGATGTACACAAATCCATTTATGAGAAGAACAAAGTGATACATGTAGTCACTGAACTCTGACTCTTCTGCAGGCAGCTCTGCATTCTAGCATTTATGCAGTCACATAGCTTAACTCATCTGTCAAATGATTAAATATGATCTCTTTCACCTTTTCTGGCTAAAATGTGAGCTAAAAATGAAAGCCTCAAAGGACCGCTGTGAATGTCATCCCTCTAGCCCTGAGTTCGTGTTCTGCTGATGTCATTACATAATGCAGATAAATCACATAAAGCAGGGACAGAAAAAAACACATAATGACAGCATCTCCATGGATTACATTAGAAAAGGACTTAGTTTAAATGGAACTCTGGTATTATCAGGTAAGACATGGTCACTTAATGTAAAGCTTAAACGAAAGTAATTCTCTTTATGCACGTCTATTGCGAGCATATTATTTTTTAGCATTAAAAGTGCTTTCTCTGATCACACTGAACAACGAGGGAGCATATTGAAGCGATAAAACGGTGTCTCGAGTAGCATAAAATAGCAACAACATTGTCTATGGCTTTGCATAGCTATACACATGAATTCAGTACCAGCCAAAATGACATACTTGAGCTCAGCCTCCTCAATAAATCCACTGTTATCCTCATCTATGATGCGGAAGACATCCTTCACCTCTTGGGGACTTTTCTGACTCAGGCCACAAAGTTGGAAGAACTTTTTATAACAAAAGGAGTCTGGAGCTGTTGGAGAAAAGCATATGTGATCATCTCAACAATTTATTTGATTGTTGGTCTTATTATTATGATTATTACATTATTCAGTGCATTTGGTTCATCTTTGCCATACCTTGGCAGTCTTTGACAGCATTTTCAATGGCTTCAGCCGAGAGGATGGAAGTAAGTGACATATTCAAACTGTTGGAGAGAGAGAAAAAAAAAGTATTTGCCTATTATTCTTATATATATTTTGTACTCTTTATGAATTTATTACTAATTTAATTATATTTATATAATTGTACAGTTTATAAACACACACACACACACACACATAAATTAAATAGAATTTAAAGAATTCACTTATTCAAAATGGATAGAAATAAGAGCCAAGAAACATAAAGGGCAAATATTTGTAACATTTTAAAATCATCATCATTCACTTTCTAAAATATTTTGTCTAAATGCCCATTACACGACAATATCCTATTTATTGTAGTCTACTTTCTGTAAATCTCATCCATTTGCTGAAATATATCACTTTAAACTTTACATGAAATAAGTAAAAAATAAAATAAAATAATAATAAAAACCATATAAACAAACATAAACATATGGTCCGTTTCTATGTGCTATTTGATGGTAAGCGGAAAGCAGCATCTGACCTGTGAAGGCTTCTCCTCGCGCTGATCCAGAGGTAAGGCTGTGTGTGATAGCGCCTCTCATCCACTGACAACTTATATATATATGTATATGCTAATGGGACGGACAATGAGAGATACTTGGGTTACCTGTCCGTGTATCAAATTCGTGTTGCACTGCTCGACTTGAATTTCTTGCCTAACTAATTATCCTTTACTATTTAAATGAGCCTCAGACCGAATGCACACACTTGCACTTCGCCCTAATAGTGCATACTTGGAAAGAAACGCTCCGCGCGCGCGCGCGTGCGTGCGTGTGTGTGTGTGTGTCTGTTACTCTTATCCCACTTTTGCTGTGACTTTTTCTGTCGACATATTACGTATCATTCTCATTGGACATACACACACGCAAATAAATAAATAAATACAAATAATTGAATTAATAAAAATTAAATATATAAATAGATTATATTAGGTTATATATATATATATATATATATATATATAGCCTATATATGTTTTTAATATTTATACTGGACCTAAAATGTATAAAGACATTAAAATATGTAAACAATGTCAATGTTAATTAAATGTTTACATCTTTTGCTGTATGTTAGACATTTTTTGTAAACACATTTACATTCATATAGCTAAATAAAATGTATATTCACTTGCGTATGCTATATGTATAATGGACATATCTGTCACCCTGGTTATCATGATATCATTCAAATTATGTACAGTCACATTAATAATGATAAATAAAAACTGTCATAATGACTTCCTCATTCTTTCTCAATTAAGTGTCTTTTATCATTTTGCCATTTTTAAACTTTACAGTGACATATATTGGAATCGTGGTACACAAACATGCATTCCCTGGGTTTCAAACCCATCACTTTGGTGTTGCTATAGCACTGTTGAGCTACTGGAACACCTGTTATAGTAAGTTCGGTTTTTCATTAATGGAGGACTTCATATAGTCAACCCTGTTATAATTTTGTACTGTAAAAAATACAAGTATTGAACACTGGATTTGTGTATAAATTATCAGCATTCCACTGTTAAGCTGTTAAATATCACAACAACATATTTTACAATTTTCACATTAAGCCTGAGATGGTGAATGTGATTTATTTACACTTAAATACAGAATGTTCATTTTTTTAACTTGAAAAATGAAAAAGGTCGCCCCTAGGAATGACCCATATGCACAGGCATAGCTTATGAACTGTTTGACCTCTGTTATGTGAATCACCCTTGATCTGTTTCACAAGATTTAGTTAACATAATCACCTACTTTTTGCTACCAGTTAATTAATAACAATACTGTAAGATACAGTATTTGATGCTGATGTTTTGCTGTTTCACACTTATCACTCAGATTCTTATGCTTGATTTATTGCCAGGTTCGTTTGGCGACTTAAATGTAGCTTTACATTTAATGAGATTAATTTTGTCTAAGCTTTAAATGAGTAGTCAGGAGTCCAATCCACTTAGGTAGACACTGAGACTAATCATCTACTCATGCAACTTGACACTTTTCTCTTACTTTTTCACTAATCTGACTGACATCCGCCAGAGTAATGATTGATCTTACAGACAAAGTCGTTTGCTGTTCAGGAAAATCTGTTAGAATTCAAAGTAAAAAGTATATGTACAGCAAAGATAGGCTAATTGACAACTTACTGAATCTTATTATGTGAGAACTGAGTAGTGTACATATAAAAAAATCTGTGTCAAAATCCACCACACTATATACATATTTGAATGTAATGCATCAGATATAAAAAAGTGCTTCTTGCTTTTTTGCATGAAGATGTTTTATGATAATTGGGTAGATAATCTACTGGAAAGTGAGGAAAAAATGCCATTACAAAGTGACTATGGCCTGACATGGAAATGGGAAGACAAGACATTGGAGCCACCGAGCCAACAAACCAATACACTCTAATGCACTGAACTGACTGGTAGTGTTACGGTATAGAGATCTATCCATTTACATTCTCTAATTTGTTGGTACAGTACAGCCAACATGCCCTCTGCTGTGTTTTGTTGAGTCTGCAGTTGGCATTAATGAAATATTAAAAATGAATCAAATTACAAATGTAAAAAAAACAAATCCTAAATAAACTGCACACTTTTTGCCTTAGATCACTTTGGTGTTAAAATAAGTAAAAAAGTTTATACAGTAGTGAGGCTCTGGCGTGTGTAAGGAATATAAAATGTGGCACCAGACACCACCTAATGGCGGCCACATTGTACTACCATATGAGTAGTTCGGTTCACACAGTGCATGCTTTTGAAAGTCACCAAATCAAAATAGACAATTCTTATTTTTTAAGGAATATAGCAGTATTTATTATAAATGCTTTATCTGTGCACTTTTTTTTTTTTATTCATGTGCCCTCTGATCTTCAATCAAATTCTATTCAATTCTATACATGAGATAACAGTTATAGCAAACCACAATGATCCAATGATCCACTGAATTCATGATGGACAAAATCAAGTCCCGCCTAACATTTTTTCTTGTTTGCGAAGCTGTTTCATTCGGATATAAGTCACCATAGGTAAGAAAAGACTACCGCAACTTCTGTTTCATGCCATCTTTAAAATATGCTACACAGTACTAAATCTTTATACTCTATAGTATTTACAAATCCATCCTTTTGTTTGTCTGATCCCCACAAAGCCATTGCAGATGTGCACCTCTTATAATCGCTAAGCTAAGCTACAATGGCAGTGAATAGAGCGCTGTAGGGATGACATCAGAACATCGAAGGTTCCCTCGAAATTTTCCTATGGGGTTTTATAATGGTGTTTTTCAATTTATGAGTGAAATAAAGTCTGTGGTAAACACAACTTGACAATACTTGAACGTTTTGCTCTACAATGTAAATTATTACACACCCATATAAAAAAATCCATACTTTGAAACGTATGTTTCTAATAAGTAACTAAATAAGAACGTTTGGGGTGCGAGTGTATGTAGCTCACGTTGTAAAGAACAATTTTCAAGTATCCTCAAGGTATGGGAAAAATCTTGAGGGAACCAGTGGCAAATTAGTCTTTGATGTAATTCTTGCTGCATTATATTGTAATATATTCAAACAAAAAAAGACAAGACTCAAAATTGAAAAATAGCATTTATTTTCTCATTTTCCTTTCCCAAAAACGGGATCAAAGATTTTCCAGGAACCAACGTTCATATCTATAATGCAAAAGACCTTGTGGCGTTGACAGTCAGTTGACGGAGTGCAGCATGGGAGTGAACAGTCAGAATTCTGTATAAAAATCAGCCACCAAGATAAAAAAGTGGCGATCTCAGGCTACGATACTGGTTGTCAGCAAGATGTTGGTCAGGTGCCATTTATGCCTTGACCAAGGCGGCAAACTCTGTAAAATTAAGCAGAAACAAATAATCAGAAGACAATGTAGAGTGGCTGGTATTATATTTGAGCAATTATGTTTTTATATATTCAACAAGGAGTAAATTCCTCACCATCAACTCCAATCATGCCATCACCATCAGCATCTCCAGCTTTCAGGAAGGCCTTTGTCTCTGCATCACTGAGCGCTCTGGCGCCAGCGGAGAAGTTCTGCAGGAACAGTCTGAAGGGCACAAACAAACAATCAACCTCAAGCATTGTTCCAGGGTTTGAACCAGTAGACACCAGGTCAGTTTATTATGAAAATGATTTAAGACTGGACTTACTTGAGCTCATCCTCCTCAATGAAGCCGCTCTTGTCCTGGTCGATGATGTAGAAGGCCTTCTTGATGTCGTCGGGGGTCTTTGCAGTCAAGCCAACCTTGGCGAAGAAGGTCTTGTAGTTGAAGGAGTCAGCAGCTGGAAGGTAATTTAATCAGGTTTCTTAGCATGATGGTGGAGATAAATGGCCTACATGTAGGACTTAGAATAACATTTGATTTAAGGGTCTTAAAATACATGACAAGCTCTAACAAATTATATTTACAACTTGAAATGAAAATACTGTCATCATTTACACACCCTCATGTTGTTTCAAATCCACACAACTTTCTTCCGTGGAGCACAGAAGGGGATGTTAGGCAGAATGACAGTCTTAGTCTTTGTCCATTCATGAAAATGAATAGTGACTGAGACTTTCAGTGCCTAACATTCTGCCTTTTGTTCCACGCAAAAAAGAAAGTCAAGTGGGTTTGGGACGACATGAAATTGATGTTTTCGCTTTAGGTTGTGGGTCTGTAGGACGGTCCAGAAACATGCAGGTTACCTTGACAGGCCTGCAGGGCTGCAGTGACGTCAGCATCAGACAGAATACCAGCGAATGCCATGATTAGCCTAAAAAAAGGGCAGAGGGTTTAATTTTACTTGGATAAATTAATTAGATTATGTATATTTTACATTTTTATAGGTATAATTTCAGCCTTATAATAAGCCTACTCCAGACACCCAGGTCATCAGAAACTATTTGCTCCCATATATTCTTGGCAAATGATCAACGGCAGTCATTGCATATGTCTTTAACACTATAGTGTGAAATGATTAGGGATGCACCGATATGAAAATTTTGGCCGATACCAGTAATCGATAATTCTTTACATTTGAAAGAGGACAACCGATATATTGGCCGATAAATCTAAATTCAAATTTTGATATACTTTGAGAGCCTGATTACAAAAACAAAAAGCTTACCATTAAAAGCCATGTCCCAAACACTTCAATATAAATCATACACATTCAGTTTGAACCAGTGTAAGATTCCTTAAAGGGATAGTTCACCCAAAAATGAAAATTCTGTCAGTAATCACTCACCCTCATGTTGTTCCAACGTAAGGCTTTCGTTCATCTTCGGAACACAAATTAAGATATTTTTGATGAAATCTGAGAGCTGTCTCACTCCTTCATGGGCTTCTACGGGATCGAAACTTGCCAGCTTTAATAAAAGTTATTAAAGACATTGTTAAAATAGTCCATGTGACTACAGTGGCTCAACTGTGTTGTGTTCTACGTCACACGCATCACACACATGACCAGCGTCGGCCAATAGTGAGCCTACATGGTGACATACAACCCAGACGCGCTACGTTAATTCATTCAGGCCCACACAGACGAAAATGAATAGTTGAATAAAAGTCGTTATTTTTGTTGTTTTTTGCCCACAAAAAGTATTCTCGTCGCTTGATAAATTTGTGGTTGAGCCACTGTAGTCACTTGGACTATTTTAACGATGTCTTTAATAACTTTTCTGAGCCGGCAAGTTTCGATCCCTTAGAAGCCTAGGCTATATGGAGGAGTGAGACAGCTCTCAGATTTCATCAGAAATATCTTAATTTGTGTTCTGAAGATGAACGAAAGCCTTACGGGGTTGGAACAACGTGAGGGTGAGTGATTACTGACAGAATTTTCATTTTTGGGTGAACTATCCCTTTAACTTTTAAAATGTATTTTACACTCCTTTGGCCAACTTTCTTTATTAAAAAATGGTAACACTTTATAATAAGGTTTCATTTAGTTAACATTACTTAACATGAACCAAAAAAGAATTAACAATACTTCTACAGCATTTATTAATCTTAGTTAATGTTAATCTCAACATTTTCTAAGACATTTTAAGATCCAAAGTTGTATCTTTAACATTAGTTAATGCACTGTCAACTAACATGAACACAAATATTTTATTAACTAACGTTAACAAAGGTTATTGCTCTCTGTTAGTTAATGTTAGTTAATGCATTAACACATGAGACCTTATTGTAAAGTGTTCCCAAAAAAATCAATTGCCCAACAAAAAAGAAAAATTTAAATAAAATAAAATCATTTACTTAATGCAAACAAGCCATTGGATAACATTGGGCTCCATAAAAAAACGAAACAAAATGCATGTGCCATGGATAAATAAAATGAAATAGTCTTAGAATAATACATTATAAATCTCACCCATCAAACCGATTAAACAGAAATAAAGAGAATAAATCTAAACACGTCCGAACTCCAAGACAAAATTATTCCCACTCCATGTGGCCGAGATTTAATAAGTCAACCCATCCTCTCCGGATCAGCCCGTAGTCGTATGGCCGTTGTTGCCCGTTGCAAGATATTGTGACCTGAGAAGACACTCACTCACCTCTAGTTGTCTTTAGGGTTTGGATTCGCAAAGATGAAACTGGTTCCTGCAGTGATCAACAACTCCATGGCTTCCACCTTATATACTACTACTCAACCGAAATAGGAGAAAAGGCATAATGTAATGGACACCGCATGGGGGGCAGTTGGTTGAAAAATTTGTCCAGTAGTCAGGGTATTCTATTTATATGCTCTTAAATGAAGATGCTTGAAATGTAGGCTACGTATAAGTCCTTAATATCGCGCCGGCTAATAATATACGATGCCAACATAATATACGAGGACGAAAGCCCTCTGTAGTAACTTAGATATTCTGAAAATCAAGGGCAAGAGTTACACCTTGCCCTAACCAGACGCGATGCGATAAAATTCCAGCGACAAATAATTTGTTTGTCCACAGTAGACGCGACGCGACTGCGAGATGCCTCAAAATCAATCAAAACGCACAGCCAATCAGAACAGCGTGTGGGCGGAGTCTCGCGGCAAGTGCACAGCACCAGACAGTAATCTTGACGGCACTCGCAAGAAAATGGATAAGTAGGCTACATAATCAAATTCACAAATATTACACCATTTAAACATTATTAAAAATACATAGGCTACTGAGTTACTAAAACAATCTTTGTCAATGAATACACTCGTGTCATCACAGTTTGAACGTTCTTGTTTCATGCAAGATCTGAGGTGAATTATCCATTGTTGCTTTTACAGTTATGACTGGGAGCACTAAATGATATTCAAAGTCACATGGCATGCTTTTAACATTAAATAAAGCACATAAACAGTACCTAGATTATCATTGCCACACTTTGTGTTTGTTGTTCCAGCCGCGACGTCGCAGAAAAAATAGAAACCGTTTCTAAAATAGAATCGTTGCGTGTCGCAGTCGCGGCTGGTTAGGACAAAAACTCAACATGGAAAAGATACATGGAAGAGAACATGATAACAAGATAACATGGAAGGTCATTTTGCCTCTGAGAACTAAACCAAGTTCGCTGTACAGTCGTGTAAATAGCAAATCATCTCACAAGCTTTGGAGTCAGGAAGCGCATGAATCACAAATGCACCATAACTGACGGATGAGGTGGCCATCATAGTATTTTCGGTCGATACTATGTGCTTTGGAAATGTATGGTAGATGCAAACTCACAGATCATCGTTGATCAGTGATTTCAGCTTTCGGTTCGCATTTCTCAAGCGTCTACCGTATGCTTCTCTGAGCACCTCTTAACAGCGTCACGTTTGATTTTAAAGTCATAAAACATAGGCCTACAGCTATTGACTGAAGCAGGCCTATGATAAAAATGTGAGAGAGACTTTTTATTGATGTTAGGCTATTTGATTTTATTAAGACTATAATATGCAAAAACATTTGTTCGACAATAAAGATGATTATATCATTTTTTGCTGTTGTGATAATTACATGTTTCAGTTTTTGTAGAAAACGTCCATAAGCCATCTACTTAGGCTATCCCAAGTCGGATCCTAAATCCTAAAATCAATCAGCTACGTTCATCACTTATTTCTAAATTTCACATTATTTTATTTATTTCTAATGAAATATCACTACTCATACAGTTACTAATTAAAATTACATGATCAAAACAATCATACAAAAAATACATTGAGTGTGTTAAAAAATATTTACATTGCTCTACTTGCTGCACATTGCAGTAAGCTAGATTGACATTAGAATATCGTATTAATATATGCGGGATGAGTTGCTAAATGGCATGCAATTAATTTTAAAATATAGGCATATTGCATGGAAGAGCAAATGCTATATTGCTTTTACTACAAATAAATCTCTTTGTGATTAGCCACTTGAAATGTTACACTTGTAAAAATAGCTGATTACTCTGAATTTAAACTTTGTTTGAAACATGGGGGATACTGCAAGTACACAAGTCAAAATATAATGTCTCGGTTACTAATGTAACCCTCGTTCCCTAAAGGAGGGAACGGGAGACGACATAATTGGGATTGCCTTGAGAGGCCAATCTACTTCGAGAGTATTAAAACGAGCCAATGCACATTGGCATGCGATAATTGCATCAGCTGCTCTGCTTGCAGCGCAATAACGAGCAGCAGGTGCGTCGCATATTGTCTTACACTGAGGAGCCGAGAAGTGTTCGGCCGTACAGCGATGGTCAGCAACCATGGCGACGGGACGTTACGTCTCCCGTTCCTTCCTTCAGGGAACGAGGGTTACATTAGTAACCGAGACGGTCCCTTTCAGTCGCTCACGTTCGACGTAACGTTGACGTGACGACGTATTTGGGATCCCATGGAAAGACTGTCAGATCCCCAACTTGCTGGGGCGGAAGGCCTGCGTAGAGGAGTTCGAACTGCTGTTCCGTTATACCCCACACAGTGGAACTTTTGGATAACGCTGGGAAAGCGTGCCTTTTCAGGGGAGAGGGACGCTGCGGAAGCCACATCCTGTCCGAAGGGGGGTACCATGTGGAGAATACACATATGGACTGGCCGAAGGGGCAGTACAACATATGGAATGTCACTGGGGTGGCTCCAGCCTGAGAAGGGGGAGGCAGCACCGGACAATGACGGCAGAGCGGACTCTGCCAAGGGAAAGACACAGGCTCACCGCAGGGAGCTGGTCGTGGAAGAATATGCATATGGGATCGCCGCAGGGATCACTACATATGGAACCCAGTCTAGCACAAGTTATACAAGCATACGAGCACTAGGCCTGGCGTCGGACGCTCCGCAACGTCCGACTGCCAAAGGGGTGCGGAGGAACTCACAGGGTTCGCCTGAGTGGGGAACTCAACTGGAGCAAAAAGCACACGTATCCGTTCCAGTGGAAGGGAGTGGCGCAGCAAGCCGACACTAGAGCGGGAACTTCGGTGTTACCGGCTGGTTGAAGCGAGCACACAGGAAGAAACCATCTCAACACATAGGTTATAACACCTAGCGAACGTGTTAGGTGTCGCACAGCCCGCAGGTCTACAGATGTCTGTCAGCGAGGTGCCCGCTGTCAGGTTCCACTTCAACACATAGAGGCACCTCCTGGAGGGAGCTTTAGCGGAAGTGATGGTGTCAATTACCGCTAGGGGTACCTCCGCGTCCCATCCAGGGACCAGACATGGAGTTTCCAAAGGTCCGGACGAGGAATGAGCGAGGGAGGAGCTGTCTCGAGGAGCACTAGTTCCAGGAACCAGGTCCAGTTGGGCTAATACGGCGTAACAAGCAAGACCTGTTCCTCGTCCTCCCTGACTTTGCACAAGGTCTGTGCAAGAAGGCTCAATGGGGGAAACACATACTTGCGTAGGCTCCGGTGCCAGCTGTGTGCCAGAGCATCCGTGCCGAGGGTCCCCTCGGTCAGGGAATACAATAACTGGCAGTGAGACGTGTCCGGGGCGGCAAACAGATCTACCTGTGTGGTCCCGAAGCGCCTGAAAATCAGCTGGACCACCTGGGGATGGAGTCGGCATTCTCCCGGCAGCACGTGCTGCCGTGAGAGCTCGTCGGCTGCTGGGTTGAGCAGGCCCGGAATGTAAATGGCACGAAGCGACTCCAGAGGATGAGACGGCGGGCGATTTGTGACATGCGGCGGGAGCGTAGACCACCTTGGCGGTTGATGTACGCAACGGTTGCAGTGCTGTCCGTACGGACCAGTGCATGCTTGCCTAGTAGCGCCGTTTTGAAGCGGCTCAGCACAAGATGTACTGCTAACAACTCGAGGCAGTTGATGTGCCAATGCAGTTGAGGCCCCGTCCACAGACCTGAAGCTGCATGCCCGTTGTACGTTTCCCCCCAGCCGGTGGCAGAGGCATCCATGGAGACCACAGAATGCCTGGACACTTGTTCTAGGGGAACACCTGCCCGCAGGAATGAAGGGTCTGACCACAAGCTGAGAGTTTGGTGACAGTGTGTGGTCACTTGGACCCGGCACGAGCTGCTCTGCCACGCCCATCTCGGGGCTCGATCATGGAGCCAGTTTTGGTGCGGCCTCATATGAAGCAATCCGAGCGGCGTTACCACGGCTGCAGATGCCATATGCTCCAGGAGCCTCTGAAACAATTTCAGTGGTGCCGCTGTCCTGCGTCTGAGCGAGCTCACACAGTTCAACACTGACTGGACACAGGCCTCGGTGAGGTGCGCTGTCATGTTGATCGAGTCTAACTCCATATCGAGAAAAAATATCCTCTGCCCGGGGGTGAGTTTGCTCTTTTTCCAGTCGACCCGAAGCCCTGAGGTGACTGAGCACCATGCCCCTGTGCCCCTGTGTTCGCACAACTGCTCTCTCTTACTGCGAGGATAAGCCAGTCGTTGAGGTAGTTGAGAATATGAACACCATGCTCGCACATGGGAGCAATGGCCGCCTCCGCGACTTTCGTGAAGACACAGGGCGACAGGGCCAGCCCGAAGGGTAAGACTTTGTACTGATATGCCCGTCCCTCGAACGCAAAGCGAAGAAACGGTATGTGTCGAGGGAGAATCGAGACATGAAAGTATGCGCCGCTGCAAACCAATCTTGGGGACGGATGCATTTGAAAATGCGTTTCTGCGTAAGCATCTTGAACGGTAACCAGTGAAGGGACCGGTTCAGGACATGCAGGTCCAAGATAGGTCGTAACCCACCGCTTTTCTTCGGTACAATGAAGTACGGGCTGTAGAAGCCGGTCTTCATATCGGCTGGAGGGACTGGCTCGATTGTGTCCTTCGCCAGTAGGACTGCAATCTCTGCCCGGTGAAGGCCGGGCCAACTGAATCGCATAGCCGAGTCTGATGGTACGGATGAGCCAGCGAGACGGGCTGGGAAGTGCTAGCCAGGCTTCCAGACACCGTACAAGCGGGACCAACGGCACAGACACAGACGCACCCGAGGTGGAGCAGCGCGGCGGAATGCAGGGACCCAACTTGGATGGCATAGCGGCCCGAAGTGGGGTCTGAGTGTGCAACACTAACCTGACTCCACCGATCGGCAGGTCACCCTGGCTATACGCAGAAATAGCCCTTTTCTGGAGCACCAGAAGAAGAGCTAGATTGAGGCATAGACGAGGGGACTCCACCTCGTTGAGGCACTTGAGTCTCGACCACACATCTAGAGCGCCGAACGACGCACGCTGGGTTCCAAGCCGGCAGCTTGAAGGCACACGGCACGCTAATCACTTAAACCTTAATGAGAAAGGCAAGACGAACAATGTGCCGACGTGGTCATGCTTTCAGAGAGAACATAAGCCACCCACGAGCACAGTTTTAGCACACTTAAGCCCAGGCATGTGAAACAGTGATCGTGGCCGTCACATGAGGATAGGAAACGACTGCATCCAGAAACACACGGTTTGAATGACGTCTTGAAAAAGACGCAGTGTCAAACCTTGTATGCTCTTTCAGGAAAAACTGCTCTCTCTGGTGCTGAAGCACCCAGGGATGACTGTGGCTACACAAACAGGACGATAGTGCAAGCCTGATGTGAGCACTCACATTCTCATTGAAGGCAGGGGCAGGGGGAGGGAGGAGCAATCGAACTCGGGTTCGAACAGGCAATCGAACCAAGTGTGAAAGCGCCCTTAAGCACAAAAATGCCATAATATGTTTGCTATTTAGGAAACATTCTAAGTTCACATACTTGTTTCTCTGAAAACAATGCTACAGCCAGTTATTCTACTTTGAAATATGTGACCCTGGACCACAAAACCAGTCACAAGGGTAAATTTTTTTAAATGAGATGTATACATAATCTGAAATCTAAACATTGAGAAAATGCCCTTTAAAGTTGTCCATTTATGTTCGCGATTTTGCTGCATTCACTCACAAAAATAATTGTTTCATATGTTTATGGTAAGAAATTTACAAAATATCTTCATGGAATATGATCTTTACTTAATTTTCTAATGATTTTTGGCATAAAAGAAAAATTGTTAATTTTGAGCCATTGCCACAAATATACCCGTGCCACTTATGAATGGTTTTGTGGTCCAGGGTCACATATGTGTTTCCGTGTCGGAATGTCCGTTTTTGTTTTGGTCTGTGATCCCGCCTGCTGCCAATATACCAATAGTATTTCACGAGTTCACATGTTAATGAAATCTGATGTAATATTATAATGCATATTTGGCTTGCTGTCCGGGGGGAGGGCTCCGAGCTCGGAATTCGGCCCGACCCCAGAGTACTCCCCCCTATGAATGTATAGATCATAGGTATCTATGAGCAGACCCAGCCGAGTGTGAGGTGATGGGGTGGTGGCGGGATGCTGAGAAATTTGTCATGAGACAGGAGGTATTTATACTGGCTTCTTCTTGTGCTGATTGGATGATTACCTGAACATGCTCCTCCCGAACTTTGTTACATAAAACTTCATTTCGACACCTCGAGTTGCCAGCTGGCAGAAAACACAGTGTATTGCAGCCAGCAAACAAACTAGGTCAGAGATCGCAGATTCTACCCGACCTAAGCCTCGGGCATCCATCTAAAAAGTTCTATGTCCAGAGGTATATTAAAATGCGGATGAATCAACTCATCAACTTACAGTGTAAGCGCTTGTTGCCTTCCGTTGTCCATTAAGCTCGTTCACAGGGCGGTGCACAGACCTTTTGATGGGCATGTGCTGAAAATGAAAAAAGCCCTCCCACTGTTCGTTTTTTTTTTCACGGTTCGGTACGTCTCAGACAGTGCACAAATATTGAGTTCACTTTCAAGTCTTGTGCTGGAATGGACAAATTCACACAAAAATTGTCAACATGTCTGTCTTGATGAGTATCCTATAGCAGACATAGCCTGTTATGCCTTAAGTGAACTTATACGGTTGAGAAAGACAATGCATGTGTGCAGTATCAGTGTACTGAATCTGTGCATTATGTCTTAAAGTGGCAGCAGGAATATTAGGCTCACACTCGCACACAAATCTTTTTTTGCGCGAGTTCTCTTTCGCATCTCTTGAATGTTTAAATTCAAGAACCATTGCAAATGCTAGCCTTCTCTCTCCGGTCCCACATGTCTCCGAACTCAAATAAAATATGAGCCTTAATAGACATAGTGTTTCTTGCGTAAAGATAATGCTGTACTTATTTAAACACGATTTCTGTCAGGACCACTACCCTCAAGTACGATTGACAATTAGCATACAGTTTGGATTGGCGGTATGGTTCCGTTCTGGGCGAGAACTCCCTGCGCATCCATGCAGCCTAGCATGAATGAGAGCAGGGAGAGCAGCAATAACCCCCCTTGTGGTAAACAGAACAGAACCAACATGAATGTTTGCAGATATATTTGATTCCAGGGGAATCAGAATGCCAAATCCTGACTGGGTGAGAGGAGGAGCTGGGGATGGAGGAGGGTAATTAGCTCCTGAGAAACGCGATAGCTGCTGATAATACTGAAGGAGCTTATGTATACGGTGATGGGCGTCGTATTCCTATAGGTAGATGTGGATCAGCTGAGAGTCAGCTGATGCAAGCTTGACTAACGTGACCTGCCAGAACTGACGCTACGCTTAATTTTCATTTTTTCTTGGTCACCCTTTACGTCTGTCTGTCTGTTTTACAAATATTTAGACAATGAAAATAGCTTGTGACTAAATCTTGAAATAGCTTGCGACTAAATCTTGTTGGATCCTCAAACTGTTAGTAATCCTCATAACAAATTTGTTCAGCTGCTCTCAGTCTGCGCTGCTGCGGAACTCCAGAGGGGTGGAGTTATGAGGATTACTTACAGTTTGAGAATCCAACAAGATTTAGTCACAAGCTATTTTTAATAACTTTCATTGGCTAAATATTTGTAAAACAGACAGACAGACGTAAAGGTTGACCAATAGCATTTATTTTTTGACGAATAAAAAAAAACACCACAGCCAAAAAAAGGGCACTTCGGAGTGTAAGGCAAAAAGGGCATGTGCTCTGCACAGGTTGAGCCCTACCTGTGCACATGCCTGCTCATTCATGTTGCGTGTTGTCAAACCTCAAAAAGGCAACCTGCGTGAGCGTCGTGTCTGATGAGAAGGGGGTGGGAGAAACAACCCTCTCCAATATTTAGAATTTGTACTGCAGTAGGCTACCCATTTCAACCGCTAGATGTCAATATTACATATAGGTAGCCTACTGCACCTTTAAAGACTAAAAAGATTTTTAGAAAATATTAGTAACACTACTATATATAGTTTGAATTCAGAATTATTACTTAGCCTACTTTTTCTATAAGATCTGATTCAGAAAAGAAGTGTGCATATTGATGTAGGTTAGATTAGAGGATAAACTATAACTTTCTTTCTTTGGCAAAGAGAGGCAAATATTTTAATTAGTATAGTATAACAATTATACAGAACTGTGGTGTTAAAAGTACACTCAAAAAGAGAAAGTGAGATTCTCCTCCTTTGCTTCAGTCATGTTGTGTCGTGTGTGATATGCCTTTGGGATCTGAGTATAAAGTGACACTCTCACTCAGTCACTGAGAGCTGTAAGTGATGACTGCGCAAGGCTCATTAGCTCACTTCCTGAATGTGTTAGACAGGAGTCACACTTAGCCATTCCCTGTTTACATTCAAAAACTGCTAATTCCTCTGTCATTTCAACTAAATGCCTATAGGCCTACTCATTCACACTGCTTGCTAAAATGTTAATGCCTGTGCTTCTTACATGTATCGGTTGTGCCAATGAACCATTGTCCATAGACACTTTTATCTTTTCATAGTAACAGTTTTAACTCTTAAAATAAAATTAAAAAAGGATTTCTTCCCACATGCGAAATTCAGAGATATTGAGCCAAGAATGTTGTTTTACATCAAATGTATTTTTATTTCCTTAGTGCAAAAGAGGTTGTAAGCTTGCACACAGTAGGTTTTTACAGAAACAATACAATGCAATGAAACAATATTAATTATAAATAGCTTTTCAAGACATTGAGCGTGCGTTCTTTGCAAGGAGGAGTTCATAAATAAATATAAAAAAGATGATAGGTAAGCAGAGCTCTGGTTCCAAAGACAAGGGTCAATGAATGCTTAGGCCTTTACAAGCAAAGCAAACTCTGTGGAAAGAAATGATAAAGATAACAATTACAGTCTGAAATTGATAATTTTAACATCTCATTCATATCAGTAAGAACCGCTTAAAGCTTAGAGGTACAACCTTCTAACTAAACCAATATCATCCAAAATGTATATGAGATTATTACAGAACTAAATAGTTGAAGTTTTACTGCAGGTCTATTATTGGTTTATCTAGTTGGTTAGCCGCATATACTGTAGCAGGCCTGCTTTAAATTTAAAACTAGCAACAAAGTCAAGAGCTAAAAATGTAAGATGGAAAAAGATGTTCTGTAACAAAGATTTTTTTAAGCTTCATTGGAATTCATAGGTTTAATCATGTCGTATAATGCTTTGACACCTCAGTACTGTAAAGTCATAAAAAAATTATGAATATGAGATTAAGTAACCCAGGCTTACCATCAACTCCAATCATGCCATCACCATCAGCATCTCCAGCTTTCAGGAAGGCCTTTGTCTCTGCATCACTGAGCGCTCTGGCGCCAGCGGAGAAGTTCTGCAGGAACAGTCTGAAGGGCACAAACAAACAATCAACCTCAAGCATTGTTCCAGGGTTTGAACCAGTAGACACCAGGTCAGTTTATTATGAAAATGATTTAAGACTGGACTTACTTGAGCTCATCCTCCTCAATGAAGCCGCTCTTGTCCTGGTCGATGATGTAGAAGGCCTTCTTGATGTCGTCGGGGGTCTTTGCGCTCAGGCCAACCTTGGCGAAGAAGGTCTTGTAGTTGAAAGAGTCAGCAGCTGGGATTACACATGAAAACACATTAAAAATCAGCGAATTTATCAATAGTCTATTGTTTTTCTGTGGAGAGTTATAGCAGATGTATCTTACCAGCGCAATCCTTAAGGGCTGCAGCCACATCATCGTCCTTGAGAATACCAGCAAATGCCATTTTGATTTTTCTGGAAATAAGACCCACATAAGATGATGATAAATTAAGATGCAAGGTATTCGACACTCAATTTTGTAAAATCTGAAAAACCAATTATGAAAAATGAACATGTAGCCCCTTTATTCCTAAAAAAAACCCCCCACAAAGCCACCAAAACACAAATTAACCTTCAATTCTCCCATTACAGTTAAACTTCTTCCTACAGTCAAAATATGATCTCTGTTAGGTCATGCGACAATGCCAGATAATTGGATAATTGGATAAAAAAAAAATGGATAATTGCAAGCTCATCCAAAATCTCAGAAAGTATAGCAGGTCCTTGGTTTGGTTAAGTAAAGAGAGTGGTGTATCATCGCGTTTTCAGTCCTGCTGCAAGTCCTTTTACATCCTCATTTTTGTTCCTCCATTTTTCGTTAATCATATTCCATGGTGATTAGAGCAATTCACCGAGCCCTGGTGTATGATCCTCATGGCCTATCATCCGGTAAACTCACCTTTGCGCTGAGCTGACAACTGTTCCACAGATGTTCGACGACTACCCATGGCACCCATGGGCCCGGCTTTTATACGTTTGTCACTGGGGTTGTAACGGACACCATTTGCTTCTGTTGGGTAAGGTTTCGAAAAAAATGTGTCCACTAGTCATTATAGCTCTATTTTTATCCTTTCAAACGGCGATGCTCTGATTCCTTATGGGAAGTATAGAAGGGACCTCCTAGCGCACATCAGTGTTTGCATTTGGGCAATGCCATTTAGTGCTGTAATTCTCATATTAAAAAAATTCTCATATTCAAATATTACTTTCCAACCACTTTAATTGGGAACCACTTCAGTCGGTCTAATAGAAAATTCCTTTAGAAAGAGGCACATAAGTTCCTGCTGGATAAAATTAAATTACTATTTTGCTATCTATCTATTTATTTGTTTATAAAGTTCAGTAGCCTACATTAGGATTTAATTATTTATTCTTTTATATGTGTTGTTCTCATTTTGTGTTTTTATTCGGTGCATTTTTTATTTAATTCCATTATTATTCCTTCCAGATATGTTTCACCCTGCAGGGAAATATGTAAGAATAATTTTTAATGCTTTTTTTTTTTTTTCTTGGGAAGGGTGGGTGGGGGGGTGACCCATTTACAGTCTCTTTACTATATTTATATTCTACATGCAAGATGATGCTTTGCAGATTCTGGGACAGCTGGGGGATTGGACAGAAGCAAACATTTCAGAGTGTCAGATTACTTTCAAATATGATAAAACACTTAAGGTTTTATGTGTATTCAACACTGATAACCAATGCACAGAATTATGCAAAACAAGACAAACTTGCTACTCCAGTGATTACAAATATTGTACTTTACATGTCATTGTGATTTTTTATTGTGTTCGCTTGTTTACTCAACAGCTGCAACAAAACTATTTTAGTTTGAATGATAAAAAATATTCTAATCAAAGATTAAAAATTAATTTTTAGTTACTAAATGTTTGTCACCAGCATGCAAAATCACTTCTGAAGAATTCTCTTTATAGGCTAGACATACACTGAACAAAATTATAACCGCAACACTTTTGTTTTTGCCCCCATTTTTCATGTGCTGAACTCATGTGCTGAATCAGTCAGTATCTGGTGTGACCACCATTTGCCTCACACAGTGCAACACATCTCCTTCGCATAGAGTTGATCAGGTTGTTGATGGTGGCCTGTGGAATGTTGGTCCACTCCTCTTCAATGGCTGTGGGAAGTTGCTGGATATTGGCAGGACCTGGAACACGCTGTCATATACGTCGATCCAGAGCATCCCAAACATGCTCAATGGGTGACAGGTCCGGTGAGTATGCTGGCCATGTAAGAACTGGGATGTTTTCAGCTTCCAGGAATTGTGTACAGATCCTTGCAACATGGGGCCGTGCATTATCATGCTGCAACATGAGGTGATGGTCGTGGATGAATGGCACAAAAATGGGCCTCAGGATCTCGTCACGGTATCTCTGTGCATTCAAAATGCCATCAATAAAATGCACCTGTATTTGTTGTCCATAACATACGCCTGTCCATACCATAACCCCACCGCCACCATGGGCCACTCGATCCACAACATTGACATCAGCAAACCGCTCCCCCACACGATGCCATACACGCTGTCTGCCATCTGCCCAGTACAGTGAAAACCGGGATTCATCTGTGATGAGAACACCTCTCCAAAGTGCCAAACACCATCGAATGTGAGCATTTGCCCACTGAAGTCGGTTACGATGACGAACTGCATTCAGGTCGAGACCCCAATGAGGACGACGAGCATGCAGATGAGCTTCCCTAAGACGGTTTCTGACAGTTTGTGCAGAAATTCTTTGGTTATGCAAACCGATTGTTGCAGCAGCTGTCCGGGTGGCTGGTCTCAGACGATCTTGGAGGTGAAGATGCTGGATGTGGAGGTCCTGGGCTGGTGTGGTTACACGTGGTCTGCGGTTGTGAGGCCGGTTGGATGTACTGCCAAATTCTCTGAAACGACTTTGGAGACAGCTTATGGTAGAGAAATGAACATTCAATTCACGGGCAACAGCTCTGGTGGAAATTCCTGCAGTCAGCATGCCAATTGCACGCTCCCTCAAAACTTGCGACATCTGTGGCATTGTGCTGTGTGATAAAACTGCACATTTTAGAGTGGCCTGTGCCTTTAAGGCACACCTGTGCAATAAACATGCTGTCTAATCTAATCTTGATATGCCACACCATGAGGTGGATGGATTATCTCTGCAAAGGAGAAGTGGTCACTAACACAGATTTAGACAGATTTGTGAACAATATTTGAGAGAAATAGGCCTTTTGTGTACATAGAAAAAGTCTTAGATCTTTGAGTTCAGCTCATGAAAAATGGGGCCAAAAACAAAAGTGTTGCGTCTATAATTTTGTTCAGTGAATATTCAAGATGACTTATTTACAACAAATACACAATAACTATGCAAGAAATATTGTTTGAACATGTTTATTTTGTATTAGGCTACATTTTCTTGTAGAAATTCCAAGCTCAAACAATAACAGTACAGTAAAACATACAAGACAAGCCTGCACAAATCATCTTTGAAAACTGCTATACTGACAAGATCCCAGTGGAAAAATGCAGCTTTTTTTCTTTGCTCATGTTTGACCGTCACAGCTGGTCTCAGGAAGCATTAACAAGGGCTGAAAATTCTACAAGAAAGGTGAAGAAGGTATAGGAGATGTAGATTAATCGCTAACATTTAGCCCACACATTACATGTCATATTTATAAAGTATCTGAGGATAGATACCAACCTTCCAAACTGATCCTCCCATCCCCATCCGTGTCTCCAGCCATGAGGAAGGCCTTGGTTTAAGCTGCTGTAAGCACACAAGCCCCTTTTGAGAAGTTCAGTAGAAACAACCTGGAAAGTGACCTGAGTCACAATATAGGAATACAAATTGAAATTGAATTGAAATGTCTTTGTTTTTTAGTTAATTAATTTGATAAAAATGTAATTATTACACGGCTCTTGATTCTGATTGGTTAATCATAATATTTTCTCATTTTCGCTTTCGTCCATGACAACACTGTATATAAGTGCGCTCATCCAGGTAACTAAAAACAGTGCTACTTTCATGCATTTCAGTTATCGGTGGTATTGAAAATGAAGTCTTAGGACTATTAAAGGGATAGTTCACCCAAAAATGAAAATTGTGTCATCATCTCACCCTCCAAGTTGTTCCAAACCTGTATAAATTTATTTCTTCTGCTGAGCACAAAAGAGGATATTTTGAAGAATATAAAGTTTCCACCCTTCCAGAGTCTCGTCCCGCCGAGACCACCCTTCTAGAGCTTCTTCACGTCATGCCTATCAAGCCAGAATGTCATCACGTCATGCCTGTCGAGCCCTCAGCAAAGATGGCTGCCGCCTCGCCGCCTGAGCCCTCGGCAAAAATGGCCGCCGCCTCGCCGCCTGAGTCCTCAGCCAGGATGGCCGCTGCCACTTCAGAGCCTGTATCTGTTCCTGAGCCTGTATCTGTTCCTGAGTCTGTTCCCAAGCCTGAATCTGTTCCAGAACCTGAGCCTGAGATGGTTCCTGAGCCTGTTCCTGAGCCTGTTCCTGAACTACCACCCAGCATCACTCTTTCACCTCCTCCTATCATAATCTCCTCCACGCCTCTGCTGCTTCCTGTCAGCCCCTCAGCTCACCCTTATTCCATCATCAGTGATGTGGGGTCGCCGCGGGTCTGCCAGTCTCCAGTTCTGTCATGGTCGGTGGATCCCCGGTCTCCGCCTCCGGCCTCCATGACCAGGACTCTACCTCAGCCTGTCGGTCCATTAACTCTACCTTGGCTCCAACCTCTCTCATCTTCACCGTGGCCCATCAGTCCACCAGCTCCGCCGGGCTCCTTCGTCCCTCCGGCTTCGCCTTGGTCGTTCGTCGGCCTGCCCTCGCCTCGGGACTACACTCCTCTGGCTTTGCCTCATCCCTTCGTCCCTCTAGCTCTGTCAGGCTCCTCACTCCCTCCAGCTCCACCTTGGTCCTCTGTCACTCCGGCTCTACCGTGGGCTTCTGGATCCCCGCCTGCGCCTCGGTCGCCAGAGCCGTCGGCATCGCCATGTCCCTCCAGATCCTCAGCATCGCCTTGGCTCGTCGGCTCTCTGTCTACACCCTGGTCTCCACTTCCTCCTGCTCCGCCTCCATCAGTCGGCCCCCTGGAGTCGTCAGCCCTTTCTCCACCAAGGCTCCTCCCTTCATCGGTTCTACCATGGGCTGCCTACCTGGCTGCAGTCTGGATTCCTACTTGCCCCTCCTGCTCCAAGTCCTTCCTGTCTCCTCCTTGGCTCCTCCCACCATTAGCTCCGCCCTGGCCACCTGCACGGCCTGCTCCGCCCTGCTCCGCCCTGGTCTCCTGAGCGGTCGGCACCGCCCTGGAGTCTACATACCCTGCTCACCCTCTGGATTAACCCCTAATTTCCACCAACTGCGGAACGGCTGCGGATCCGCTCCGGAACGGCGGTGGAGTCAATAGGTTTCCATTAAAGTCAATGTGTGTATTTTCACTGAATGCGTTCCGACTCCGGCGATCCGCAGCCCTCCGGAGCAGATACGGAGAGCTTATATTTTTGCCGGATGCCGGAGAGCTCCGCAGCAATTCAGCACTTATATCGCGCGATCATACGTGAATTTGCGAGATGTCGTGTGTCCTCGTGACTTCAGCTGTCAGTCATGGCCGCAGCCATTCCGCAACAAATCCGGACCTGGTGGGTATTGAAGGACGACTGAGCACGGAGCCGACACACAGCGGAGCCGATCCGCAGCCCTTCCGCAGTTGGTGGAAACACGGGGTAAGACTCCAGGACGCCTCCGGGGGAGTACTGTCACGTGTCAGTGCTTGTTTGGACTTTCAGTTTGTGTTTTGATTGGTTCCTGTTTCTATGTGTCTATGTGTCTATGGTTACTGTCATTATCAGTTGAGTTGAATCACCTGTTTAGTCAATCATCGTCATCTGTATCACCTGTGTTCTGTTAATCAGTGTCATCTGTGTTTGTATTTAAGTTCCATCTGTTTAGTCAGTCATTGTCCGATCTCCGTTACATTTAGTGTGTGTTGCTACCTGTTCTGCTGTCCTGTGTTTAATTACATTAAATCTTCGTTTTTGGAAATATATCCTTGTCTCCGTCTGCCTTCCTGCTACCCACCATGACAGCTGTAAACATACAGAGAGCCCTATCAGCTGGTAGTATTATTTAAGGTTAAAAATAACTAGTTTTTTTATTATAATAACTTTATTTGATATAGTTAAAATATTATATGTAATAGTACACATATTTAGCTAAATATAGCTCTTTTTTTCTAGCCAACTAACGTGCTATATGTGATGCATCACATGATGAAATTTTACCTATTAGGCCTACAGATTTTGATACCATATTAAAGCTGGTTTCAAGCCCTTTCCAAATCTGTTTTTATTTCTTTCATCGTTTGTCGGTAACAATATCTGAAGTCGGCTGATTGCTATGATTTTCAGGAACGGAATTTTGAGAAAAACAGGTTTAATTAACTGTCACGTCCTGCTAGCGGGACGATTGGCGCTCTTTTTTTTTATTGGCTTTTTTTTCATATCACATATTTTAGTAATCATCATAGATTAGGTATCATTCGAAAGCTTACGAACTCAAAATTCATCCCGTGAAAACCGTTTTGAAATTGGAGAGCAAGATCTTTTAAAGGTATAGTGGAGGATTTTCTTTTTCCGGGTGGATCATCAAGACTATTGGTCCTCCTAGTTGTCAATCATTCTGGTGATATGTTTACGTAAGGCCGCCGTACGTGCTCGTCCCTAGGTAGTTTTCGCTTTCTGCGCATACGCACTTTCAGGTGTATGTGTGGTGAGCTACGGTTTCAGCCATTCATTGAAGCTCGCCGTTCTCACCGGGTTTTTTCAAAATGTCTGAGGGTCGCAAGAGAAAGTGTCTACGAATTGTATGACAAGAAGAGAAAGGCCTTCTTGTTTCAAGAAAGAAACAAGACCAGAGTGTTTTTGGGATAATATTTCACACGCTGGCGTGCACTAAAAGCACAGATGCCTCAGTCACGAAGTTTCTACTCGACAGGTAAAGTTTGGCATGCTATTTGGAGAAATCCATTTAAAATCACTGCTAGTAAAAGTTAATGTAAGCTATGATTAGCGATGCTAGCCCTGGCACAAGTCACGCACTAGGCTCGTGCATGCTCTCTCCTGCACACGTTTAATAGGCGTTCCCTCTCGGGAGTAGGTAGAGTGTTGCGCATGTGCATTTTTTCAAAAAGTGGAGAGGGCGGTTCTTTTCTAAAATTCAGGAAAATCCTCCACTATACTTTTAAGTGAACAGCTAGCTACTTCAGACTCCGTTGTTGTGCTCCGCATCTCACGATACACAGGCTCTTGATATTAAAGGCGTGAAAAGGTGAGAGCTGCACCATTTAAATATAATATAATTGCTGGAATGAGTTTTTTACGTTTTGTTTGTCACAACAATGTACAGATCCCTTCTCTTGTGTATATGAATAACAGGAAGGGCCAAATCATTGGTAATAGCCACAGCACCACTTTCAGTGATGCTGTTGAGTTTGCCTACAACTGCCTGAACATCTCGTACCCAGCAGGCCAAGGAGCAACGCTGGAGTTCTTGAAGAGGTACGAAACCAGCAGTTAATTTCATAGATCAAAACAGTAATGAAACTCTCTAGCTACATCTACATTAATCCAGACACATTTGAAAACATTGTTTTAATTTTAAGATGTTCTCAGACCACACTATTGTTCCAGCATTTTCCAAAAGTTTATCGTTCACACTGAATGAAAAAAAAAAAAAAAAGCATTTTCAGTAGGCTATCTGGATTAGTGTAGCCCCTGTTGCATACACACTACCACTCACTCATAACATCCTCTTGCATACACGGTCTCTCTTGAAAACTCCCCCCACAAACATGCTTTGTGCCAATTTCCACTATTCTGATATTTTTACTGTTTTTACTGTATTTTTTTACTGTACTTACTGTAGCTCCAACCAGCTCCAACACACCTGCCTGGAAGTTTTTAGCAACCCTGAAGACATTGATTAGCTGGTTCAGGTGTGTTTAACTGGAGGGCCACTGTCCTGCAGAGTTTTGCTTCAACCCTGAGTTTGACCTGTCCTGTGTTTGTTCGAAAGGTTCTTTCTCTCTGAACCAAAATTACAGACTATGAATAGAAGGCATACATTGTGAGTCCAATCTCCCTCCATTCACTTGCACAGAGATTTTCATCAGTGTCACGCATACTTTGAAAACACTCACTCTTTCTTGCTTAGTTTAAATGTTTGTTTTTATGACTCCTTGTAATTCATCTGTCGACCAGTGGTCAGGTTTTGAAGGCAGACTGTTTAATTATTATTCAACTGTGTATTTTTTTGTTGTTGTAACAAATTGTTGTATTGTTATATTAAGTATAGTATAGTAAGTATTGCTAGTTTTAAAACTGTTATACTGTTTATTAAATAAAAACTAAGAATAAATATTATTTTGCGATTAAGAGACTGGTTATTTGTTTAGCAGTGTTTAACCTTTATAGATCATTTTATTGTTTTTATACAAGTAAATATGATCCTTCATTAAACATTCAAAAGCTAAAGAGGAAGCAAGATTTTATGTAAAATTAGTAAAACTGTATTTTATTAACAGAAAATTATTGTATTTTTACAATATGTTTATTTTACGTTTTTTCTCTGGCACCCTAGCTGCCGGGAAAAAATACAATTTTTTTTTTACAGTATACTGTTGCAAAAAATGTCTTTGGGCTGAAAGAATCCTTTGCTGTGGGAGTCATAAAGGCTGAATATCAGTGCAGAAAAATTCTGACTAAAAACAAACAACTTTGCAATAAGGAAATCTTATGCAATGTTAAATTCAAACAAATTCACAGAGCTGAATCTTAAGTATTTTTCAGTGGAACATCATTCATACACTACCTTTACATGCATTAATGGCAGTTGAAATATCAGAGGTAGCCAAGACGTCTGTGGTGGCCATTTCCCGAAGGATCAGATTAATTTCTGAGGCCTGTACTCATGTCTTTGCTGATTATAACAGCAAAGCCTGCAGTCTGAACGTCCCTATGTCAAAAACCACCAGTGTTTGTATGTCATCTGCAGCTGTGTCCTTTACACCACCTGACCTGTCCAGGACACAGAAGGACAAGCCATTGCAATAGTTACTCGAGTAAAGCACCTCACAATCTACTGAATTAAACAAACAAACTCAAACTAAAAAAAAAACGAATGATTTATATTAGATGTGATGTGTCGCTTAATATCAGCAGGTTATAATTGGTTCGTTCACTTGAAACGAATATCTTTGCAAGCATCCTGTTATTGCTTCACTGTCATTATTGGACATGTGCCTACACAATATGATTTAAAGGCAGCGGCCATATACGGAGAATTTTGAGCAGAGAAATGTGTTTATTTTCCACACAGATCAAAGGTCTAAGGCTCGATCACAGTGTTAAAACACAATAAGACAAAGTCCAGCTGTTTTCGTGTGTTTACGCGACTCTACAGTTAGCTTTGTCTTTGTGCACGTGCACTACAGTGCGCTGATGTGACGTCAGCTTCACTTCCTCCACAGGCTCTTTTCCTGAGGATGGACGTCTGCCTGCGTGTGTGTGTTGCCAACCAGGGGCCAAAGCAATGACAAAAACATCCTTCCAGCCCACTACCTGCCCTTGAGGCCTTGTCCCGTTCCATACTACCTCTTGTTTGCAGGAAGGCCATGTTTCCTGAATGACAGGGATTTGTGGGGGATCGGGGCTGGACTTTTCATATTCTCAATAACACCTTTTTTCTTTGTCCTTGCTTATACATTACATCAGGTGCATCAAGAGCGTTCGGAGCCATATCACATTAAATGCTTTTTAAATGGACAGAGAAAAGATTTGACCTGGTGAGTGAAGGTGATTTAGAATATAACATTATTTGGCATAATATTGATTTAAATCTGTACAATTTAACAAAACCGAATGAAATATGAATTCTTTTGCTTCTCTTTGAGTCTTTATTGTTTTAAGAACAGTGTTAATGACTATGTAACATCTACAGTGCTATGCATAAGTTTAGGCAACCATGCTAAAGTTGACTAAAAAGAGGAATAAAAAATCATATTTTGCAAATTTAACTTAATGCCTTATTTTAAAAAATTAGGAAAAATCCAACCTTTAAGGACACCAATTTTCTTTGTGAATGAATAATGTATCGTAAATAAATAAATGTTCTTCCTTAAAAAACAGGGTGCATAAGTTTGGGCACCACTATGTTAAATTCCCATAGAGGCAGGCAGATTTTTATTTTTAAGTATTTTTTTTTTTTTTTTTTTTAGGATACTATGCATCCTGATAAAGTTCCCTTGGCCTTTGGAATTAAAATAGCCCCACATCATCACATAGCCTTCACCATACCTAGAGATTGGCATGGAGTACTTTCCATAAGATCATCTCTCAATGCAAATCAAACTAGCTATTAGGCTAACTGAAATAAAATCATGCCAATCTCTAGGTATGGTGAAGGCTATGTGATGATGTGGGGCTATTTTAATTCCAAAGGCCAAGGGAACTTTATCAGGATGCATAGTATCCTAAAAAAAAAAAAAAAAAATACTTAAAAATAAAAATCTGCCTGCCTCTATGGGAATTTAACATAGTGGTGCCCAAACTTATGCACCCTGTTTTTTAAGGAAGAACATTTATTTATTTACGATACATTATTCATTCACAAAGAAAATTGGTGTCCTTAAAGGTTGGATTTTTCCTAATTTTTTAAAATAAGGCATTAAGTTAAATTTGCAAAATATGATTTTTTATTCCTCTTTTTAGTCAACTTTAGCATGGTTGCCTAAACTTATGCATAGCACTGTATATTTAATGACAAGTTAATGTGCTAGTGTGAGTGGACAAACCAAACTTAATAGTGGTTGTTCATTATTGATGAGTGTTAATTGCATCTTTCCATGACTGAATGTATGACAGCTATTTTTAGCAACTGAACATGTTGAGCTCAGATGTTTGTTTGTTTTTGCCTTAGTGGTACAACAGCTTACCCAAAAAGGGATGACTTTGTACCTTATCTACCCCTAATGTGCATATTATACCCGTAGTAGTAATGTATGCATAGTATGCATCCTTAAAGCACTACAGTACAATTAAACTTTTGGGGGAAAATAAGGTATAACAATTTCAGTTTGAGGGTATTGCCCCAGTGACAAGCTGTTGTGCCCCTAAAAGTACAGTTTTAGAGTGTAGGTATTTCTGGGGAAAATGTCATGCTATGTGATTTAAAACAGCAATTTCTTTTATAATTATTTTGCATGCATATCATATTTTATGAGCTTTTATGTAATATTTGTACTTTTAAAAATGTATGTCACACAGAAGGACCATTTAAAAAGGCAAAATAACGATGATGGATGCACGCTGTTAAAAAAACGAAATGAAAATTCTGTTATCATGTACTCGAAATAAGAACAATAAAGAAGAAATAAGGTCATAAGGTCATACAGGTTTGGAAAGACATGAGGGTTAGTAAGTGATGGCTGTTTTTTTTTTTGTGTGTGTGAGAAATAACACTTTTATTTTTAACACATTTATTTAGTTAACATGAACTAACAATGAACAATACTTCTACAGCATTTATTAATAGATAATGTAATCTCAACATTTATTAATGGAGTTTTTAAGACCAAAAGTAATATTAACATTAGTTCATGTACTGTGAACTAACATGAACATTTTAATAACTAAGATTAACAAAGGTTATAAATGCTGTAAGAATACATTGCACATTGTTAGTTCATGTTAACAAATGTTACCAATTAACCCAATGTTACCCCTTTTAAATCTTGATGTTGAAATATGCACTTTATTCATCAGTTACCCATGCATTCATTCCTGTGGTTATTTTCATAAATACTTGTTACATTTTTCAGCCAGGGGGTAGTTAAAATAAATGATTAATAAGTTGATAAGTGAGCAATGTGTTGCAATTACTGTATTTAAATCATTACATGTCTGGAACACGGCCTGTTTTATTTTGAGATGCTTTTTTCCAAGCCAAGGTTCTCAGTAACAGACTGAGATTTCTCTCTAAGCCTCTCTTGACAGATTTACAACTAGCTCTGTGTATCATCAGTTGTTCTCGATCTGCCAACAGCACCGTGGACATTAAACAATTACAATAAGAGATTCTCATGATGGGAATGCCTTTCAAAAGCTGTCCCTAATTAAAGCTGATCATGTCTTTAATAAACGAGGGCAGAGAGAGATTGTGCTGTTCCCTGTCTCTCGGGTTTAGTTGCATCTATATCTATTTCCAGCTGACCAGCTGTGATGGAAGCATGCCGATGGGACTCTCAGATTTAGCCAAGACGGCCGCCTCAGTTTCAGTTCCCGCCCCTCCTCTTCCCCGACATTAATCACTCAACACCAAGTGTGTGTAGTTGGAATGTTTGTGTGTGCATGTAGGACACCCTGAAGTGACCTCGGCCCAGATCACATCATTAGCCGTAAATCTGAAGGCACACACAAAACAAACATGTTTAGAGCACTTTTGGAAGAAGAAGAAGAAGAAGAAAAAGGTTTATTTATATAGCGCCTTTCCGTAGCTCAAGGTCGCTTTACATTGTACATTACAATACATTTACACACCCGCACATACATTACAATCACATAAGGACACATATAGTCACATTATCCAAAATATATTAATATTAAATATAAATATATAACATATTTTAGCTGAGTCTTGAATATAGCCACAGATGAGATATTACGAAGTGTAAGGGGTAGTGAATTCCATCATTTAGGAACATTAACACTAAATGACCTTCCACCTACAGTAGACAACCGGAAACGAGGGATGGACAATAAACCAAGTTCAGCTGATCTAAGGGACCGGGCAGGGCGGTAAGAGTAAAGTAGATCAGACAGATATGCCTTCATTTCATTTAATGCCATTAACCATTTAATGCCTTAAACGTTAGAAGTAATACCTTAAAGTGAATACGTAGCCAGTGAAGGGCATTCTTCCTCACAGCCTGATTTACACGCTGATGAAATGAGGCCTTACGCAACACCTGTCCCACGATTCCCCCTGCACGTGAGGGATGTAGCCATAGACCACTCCAATTCCACGTCTGCGAAATACATGAAGGTGCTAATTGAGCAGCCTATCTTGCCAGGCTGCGAATTCCCCTTGTGCTGATCGTTGATGTGCCCCTTGGGGACCTGTAAAAAGTGGCAAGAGGCCAGAGAGAGTCCTGGACCTCCACAATGAGATCACCAAAAGTTGGATCAGTTGAGTAATGCCACTCATGTGCCATGCCAGAGTTGGACTCTTGGATCTCATGTCATCTCCAACAAAGCCTGTGAGCAGTTGATTTCGCGGCGCTGAAAATTAGAAAAGCCCCCCAGGAGCTCCAGGTCTTTCCCAATGCCACGCTGACATGCAAAAATAGGCCTTTTCGTCCGGTTTTTGCGGGCTGTGACTTACTTAAACTTACTTAAATATGAACAATGTTTGTCTCCTTTTAGGCTCACCAAACAGACTGCATTCACGTCGCATTATGGGAATGGATGTTTGTGTGTAAAATCACACCAGCCTTTCTTGGTTGAATGCTCTCCATTGACAGTTTTGTTTTTAATCATGCAAAGAATGCTACAGTGCTTAGCATAGCGCTAACTGTGAAATGCGCTAAAGCTCAATGTGCATGTGCATAGCCACACATTTGATCATTCCTGCGGTCAGTCTTACAGTCCCAAGTAGTAGGCCTGTCTTTCATTCAATGAGTTTTGGACCGAAATGTAGTCAGGCATGCAACAGGAGCAGGGAATGCCAGTTGCACAACGACTTGGTGACTGTCCCTCTGCTTGTACAGTACCTTTGGGGTTTCCCTGAGCCGGCACAGGCCTGGCTCTTGTTTTTATGAGTATGACAGTATCTCTTGGATGGACTTCACACTTAGCAGAATAGCAGTACACAGCCATGACACTGGATACAAACCTGGCATCGCATTATTATAGCATTTTATATCGTAAAAGTTTTTTCCTTTCTCTATTTTGAGATCACGTACATGTTCTCAGCCTGGTACAGATCTCATGTGGCAGTTGCTCAGTGATCCAGTGAGTGAGACGTCTGCCAGACTTAAAACAGGTGGCTTTTTACTTAACATCAACTCTATCTTGTAAACAGAGTAAAGAGGGGTAAATACAAGGCAAGGGGTCCCATGTAAGTAAACATGCTAGTGTTACAGTTTATAGTGCAAAGGTTGCATATGTGTGATTCAACACTTTAAACCCAATATCAGACTTGCCATAAAAGTTTGTCAAATAATTATTTTTTAATCTTTAATTCAAATAATATGTTTAAAAAACTGAATTACATGAAAATTAATATGGACTTTAGTTTAGAGAAACGGACCAAAAATATTTGTATTGCTTTTAATCTCATTTCAGTTCATAAACTACATGAAACTAATGATCTGATCAGCATCATGTAGTAATGTGAGAACTGAAAGTTCTTAATGAAACTCACAAGATAAAGTTGGATCCAGACTGTTTAAAGAATTTCTGGATGCCTTCCAAAATAACTCATTTGTTTAGCAGATGGTTCTCTGTATTTACCCTCCTCTTATCTAATTTCTTGTGCATAAAGGCGGCTCAACATATGCACATCTTGTATAAGTCTTTCTAAAAAACTGATTTAAGGCCTATATATATATATAAAAAAAAATGTCTCTATAGTATGTCCTCGCACTCACAGTACCCTAAACCTGATCCATGACTACAGAGCAAAGGCAGGCAGGCTGCCGAGACTGACAGAGCTTTTTTTATTTTTAAATTATAGTGACACAGCATACAGCAAAATCTACTGAACATCCCTGGCCTTATATAGCATCCGTACAGGATTAGGTTAAGGATGTAAAGCAGACAACTGAGAATAAGGAGTGCTACACTTTGATACGTTCCTTGTAAAAACTAATATGGTTCTTGATCTGATTGCCAATCTAACTCTCTAATAAAATATAATCATCTACTACTTGATGCTCACTTCAAATGAGTATTTTGGCATATCGCTAAAATAATACTTCATTCCATTTAATTCTCAAAATCTCACCAGATCACTAGGCAATATTCTTTATAGCTAAATAATAATCTAAAATAGCCTGTATCCTCAATCCACTGTCAATGTGACAAAAAAACTGAGGTTTAATGGAAACCTTTGAGCCAAACATGAAGACACTTCACCTCAGGATTCACTAGAGCGGTGGTTCTCAAAGTTTGGGGCGCGCCCCCTGGTGTGGCGCAAGGATACTGCATATGGGGGGCACGGGAGATCAGCAAAAAACAAAACAAAAACCAGCCGTTGCACCGGCGTTCAAGTGCGTGATAAGCGGCATTGAGCGGCAATTACACTGAATCGTTGTTCTTCAGACCGTTGACTTGTTACCATTGGAACAAGCCTATAGAATGGACCGAATCACAAGCGAACGCGCAAGCAAGTTCCGGTGAGAAGACGAACAAGAATCTGAGCTCGTGATGTGAGGCGCTGTCAAAAGCAGTCATACATATGCGCATTTATATAGCCTATTGTTCATCCAAAGCATCACTGATATATTTAAATATTTTTGTTTATTTAAATTAAAAGTTCAGTTCTGTATTATGATTCTCTCTTATTGTTATATGAAATAATGACATTACAAAGTGAAACTATTGCAGGTGTTTTTCATTGCACGTTTTGTTTTGTTTTTTTTAGTTTTATCATCTCCTTCAAGCTGATGTTTGTCTTTATCGAGATAAGATAGGAAACATATTGCAAATTATGTAGCATTAGGCTACTGTCATTGTTTTACAGTGTTTTCATCAACAGAGTCCAACTTTATTATAGAGAATATATAAAGTTTGGTGTTTTGATAACATTATGTCAGATAACATGTTCATCCTTTTGCATCCTCATGTCATACCAAGTGGACTGTAAATAGTTAAGTGGAATTAGCCTCAACTGGCCTCTCTCGCTAATATGGCTAACAGTCAACTTCCTGCCACTCTAATTCTGTTCAGTAGTTCGCACCCAAAGCCAAATCAGCCCAGCCTCAGATCAGGGGTAGCCTATTATTGGTAACTAAAACCATAAAATAAACATTAAACTGAAATTAAATAAATAAATAAACCTTAACTTTTTTGATTTCATCAAGTTAACTAAATAAACATTATAAACATAAAACTATATACAGTTTTATGTTTATAATGTTTATTTAGTTAACTTGTTGAAATCAAAAAAGTTAAGGTTTATTTATTTATTTAATTTCAGTTTAATGTTTATTTTATGGTTTTAGTTACGTGCTGTTTATTTTATGGTTTTATGTAAAAAAAAAAGTAAAAAAAAAAAGGCGAACCTCAACAAATTACCAAAAATGTAATGAAAACTTTAAATAAAATGAAAACAGAAAATATAATTTTTTTAACAGAAATTATAATAGTATATCAGTCTGCCGCAGATTAAACTTAAAATATTAATACAATTTTATTATTTACTTTAAAATGGGTAACACTTTATTGTACAGTGCCTGTTACATACTAACTATATTAATAACAGTCAATTAAGCGTAAATACACACACTTAGTTACACAGTACTTAAATGAATAATTACATTGTAACTAAGACACCTTAAACTAAAGTGTAACCAATAATTGTATATTATAGCATATAAAATATTGATACAATTGAAATCGTTTTATTTTTAACCAATATATATAATCCTACTAAAAATATCATTTTTAACATTAATTATAAAATAATGTAGGGGTATTCAAAGTTTACATAGCTGAAACTGAGAAAAGAAAATGATTATAGTGAGATTTAAATTGATAAAAGCTTGAAATGTTATTGGCAGGTCACTGGGCCGAGTTATAAACACATAAATGAATGAAGCAATGTAAAGCACCGTTTTAATTTAAGCAGAAGGTGATAATATATTTGTGTTTACAAATCCATCTTGAATTACTCTCACTATTCAGACCGTCTGTACACCAGAGCTGCTGTACGAGGCACTTCCCAACTTTTCCAAAAAAGGTTACGGCAGCCAAGGCTGACATTTCATTTTTGTCCCTACCCAGAATGCAACGGGGCACCAGACGAATAGAGTTGATGTTGTAGTGGGGCATGTAACTCCCAGCGCCACTGGCTCTGATTTGCATGCTCAGAATAAGCCCAAAGGTATCCAATTACACAGCTCTCATGGATTGTTCGGTGTCACTTATCATCTGTTTGAGGGATATGATGATTCTGCTCTCCGCGTGTAAAAGGATAGCGTGAGGTTCTGGGCCCCTTTTTTTGTGAAGTGTTACCACTCAATTGGTGGGAAGATCAGCACAAACTCACTTAAAATAGTGAACCTCCTCCCTTTTTGGTGTGCTATAGGCTTCGGGACCCCTACAAGATCCATTACCATAGTGCAACTTCTTTCGGGATGAGCACATTCCCCCTCAGCGATTTATAAGGCTGAGACACGGAAGCTCTTTTTCTGAGAGTGAAACATGATCCCAAGGGATTTATCTAAAAACTTTAGTGTCAGAACTGTACTGGTATTCATGATATTTTATATTTTATAAAAGTTTCATGAGGTAGCATGATGTTTTGATTCACAGCACTGGTCATAGTCTCTTTTCAAAAAAACATCCTGGTTATTTTCCTCATTAGAAACATATAAACATTGAAATATACCATACTAATCTGCTCCGATAGTGGCCCTCTCTCTCTACCTCAGCACTTTCAGCTGCTCATTTTAATGGTAGCTGTGGGGTCTTCTTTAGTTTCAGAAGCTTGGAGCAAAACTATGACAAGTACGAAACTCCCGGTGAAGAAACCCGAGGCTCACTGTACCTTCTTGTCACGCATCTGATTGAACTACCAGCTGGATGTTTGCTCCTCCCCACGCTCGGGCCTGATGGAAGTGTGTGCATGCGTGTATCTGTTACCAGCTGGGAACAATATCCTGATGCTGAATGAGTGTGTTGAGTAAAACTCCAGCATCAGTGATTTTGTTGCCAGAGGAGCACCTTGGGCATCCTGTGCATGTGTCCTCAGAGATGGAGCTTCCCTCGTCCTGATCTGCAGTGCAAAGATGCCTTAGAATGTGTGGTATTAGGCTAAATTCATGTCTTGAATCTGTATAATCTAAATATTCCACTCTTATTAGTATACACCCAGACAGCAACATAGTGTCTGCCCAGATCCGGGCAACATCTGGTACATGTGGATTCAAAGCGTACCAGATGTGGGCCGGATCTGGGCCGACACTATGTTGCTATCTGGGCAACAATAAATGGGTGACATATTAGGCAATTGTGTTCTGTTCTGCAAGGCACATTGTAATGCCTTACAACATAACTTTACTGACTCTGAAATATATTATTTATATAAATAAAGTCTTCTTATATATTTAAAAATGCACAAAAATACACAAAAACATCATAGAGAAAGCTAAATTAGTATTCTTCATAAGATTGTGTTTAAGGAAAAGTTGTGTTCATGATAAGGCCACTGGGTGTACTTAAGTTCAAATTGAGGTTGTGTTTTCTATAATGTCCAGCAGAGGACGCCACGCCCAATTCCAGGACCTGATCTGTATTTGTTACATGCATGAAAGTCATGAGGTGAATCTGGAGTCTTTGTGGAACTTCGTTTGAGCAAATGCTGTTATTTTGTTTAGCCACTGATTGCTGTTTAGTGTTTCCTGCTTACTGGAGGTGGACCAAAAAACTTCTACACTACTATTAATTATTAGGCAAGTCCATATTCTGATCATATATATTTTCCAAACACAATTTACCAATTCCAAACCGCATCAGTCTTAACAATTACTATTAGGATTGTAACTGTTAATGAGGGAAAGTGAAAAACGCCTTATAGGCTATTCAGATGTATTAGACATTTTTTTTCTACAGGTAAAATTGGTCAAAAAAAGAGAGATTTTACTGTCAATGAAAAGTCAAAAATTATAAAATGCCCATGATAAGGATACACTACTCTAATTAAAGGGTTAGTTCACCTAAAAATGAATATTCTGTCAGTAATTAGGCTACTCACCCTCATGTTGTTCCAACCCTATAAGACTTTCGTTCATCTTCGGAACACAATTAAATCTTTTTTTGATGAAATCTGAGAGCTGGCTCACTCCTTCATAGGCTGTTAGGTAATTGCATCTGACGGCCAAGAATAGTTAGTAAAAACATCGTTAAAATAGTCCAAGTGACTACAGTGGCTCAACCTTAAGCTTTTCAAGCGACTAGAATACTTTTTGTGCGCAACAAATAAAATAAAATAACGACTTTATTCAACTATTTATTTTCTTCTGTGTGGGCCTCTGAAGTGAGTTCATGAGAGCGCCACAAAGCATGCGCGAGAACTGAGAAGATGTTTTGACATCTTTGACATCTGACACTGACACTTTGATGTTTCAAAGAGTTCATAAAGAGATCGTAAAACGAATCCATATAATTTAGTTTAATTAGTTTAGTCAAAAATTTCTGAAGAGACTTGATCGCTTTATATGATGAACAGATTTTTTTATTATTTTATTCAAAAAAGAATTAATCAGCAAACATTAGGCTAACAGAAGCTCAACCGAACCTGCTTGACGCGTGAGAACAAACCTCATTGGTTCTTGCGGAAGCTCAAACGTGCTGCATAACACGAGAATGAATCTCATTGGTTCTCGCACGTCAAGCAAACATGATTGAGCTTCCGTTTACATGTGAATAAAAGCCTAAATTCAATCTGGTCATCATATAAGGCGATCGCGTCTCTTCAGAAAATGTGGACTAAGCCGCTCAATTAATATGGATTAGTTTTACGATCACTTTATGAACTTTTTGAAGCGTCAAAGTGTCAGTTGTGTAGCTATCTATTGAGGGACAGAAATCTCGCAGATTTCATCAACATTTCATCATTCGTATTCCGAAAATGAACGAAAGTTTGGAACGACATGAGGGTGAGTAATTAATGACATCATTTTAATTTTGGGTTGAACCCTTTAAAGCTACAATATGTAAAAAAAATTCGCCACTAGGGGTCGCTAACCTCTAAGGCTAACCTCAAAGGCGTAGGTTGATGAGCGGAATTATGGAACTTGTCGTCATGCGGATTTATCTAATAATGTTTATGGATGAGTGAATACATTGATGTTTTTAAAGGGATACTCCACTTTTTTTGGAAATAGGCTCATTTTACAACTCCCCCAGAGTTAAACAGTTGAGTTTTACCGTTTTCGAATCCATTCAGCCGATCTCCAGGTCTGGGGGTCCCACTTTTAGCATAGCTTAGCATAATGAATTGAACCGGACAAGACCATTAGCATCTCTCTCAAAAAAAATGAACAAAGAGTTTCGATATTTTTCCTATTTAAAACTTTACTCTTCTGTAGTTACATCGTGTACTAAGACCGACGGAAAAGGTAAAGTTGCAATTTTCTGGGCTGATATGGCTAGGAACTATACTCTCATTCCTGCGTAATAATCAAGAAACTTTGCTGCCGTACCATGAGTCCAGCAGGCGGAATGATATGACGCAGCGCATGCCGCCTGATAATAGGCTACCGAGCTGGGGACTATTATCAGGCGCTGCGTCATATCATTACGCCTGCTGGACTCATGGTACTGCAGCAAAGTTTCTTGATTATTATGCAGGAATGAGTAAAACTCTTTGTTCATATTTTTGAGAGAGATACTAATGGTCTTGTCTGGTTCAATTCATTATGCTAAGCTATGCTAAAAGTGGGACCCCCAGACCCGGAGATCGGCTGAATGGATTCCAAAATGCTAAAACTCAACTGTTTAACTCTGGGGGAGTTGTAAAATGAGCCTATTTCCAAAAAAAGTGGAGTATCCCTTTAACATGACTGTGGTATGAAGCAGGCCGTGATTGCTAATGAGAGACAGATATCAGCGACACACGCAAGTCCCGCGGATATAAAGGAATAAGGACATTTCATTCTGCCGAACTACCTGTAAGTGCTGTATTACTACTCATACAGGTCAGTTTATTAGACGAATGAAACTTGTGAGGTAACGTGGTCGCGGACATGGAGCTCTCGGCATCTCAAAAATGCCACGCTGATATTGATGCTCGTTTTAGTTCTCCTTTAGTCGCAAAGTCTGTTTGCCATGGTCCATTATGTTTTAATGAAACAACAACATTGTGAGCGTGCCGCTAGACGTAAGTTACGCAGTTGTCCACGTCTGTCGCCATGGTTATTATGGCAGTACCAGAGCCCGTCTACGGAGAGCCTGCCCACTCCCTATTAAGTCTAATTGTACCGAATTTTGGTTGTAGTTCCACCAGAGTTCCACTGGGGGCGATCACCATGAGTGCAAAATGAATGGGAGTCTATAGGGCTAGACGGCTAAATGTGTCTCTTTCACCCGATTGCCGTTGAGAAATCTCAGATTTGAGTGTAGATTTTGCAAGTACAACATAGGTTATAGGTCGAAAGTTGAATGAACGAGTACTTATGTCCTTTCGATTTCTTACAGGTTGAGTTGTTGTTGACCATAACACGCTAGCATTCTGCTAATGAACGCTGATTGGTCAGTGAAGGACTGATTAAGACCAGAGATACCGCTTGATGGCATCGTGGCATCCGAAGCGGGACCAGAAACAAACAAAACAAAAACTCTTCTAGCACGTGTATTTACCTGTGTCAGCTGTGTTGTCGATGCCTTGAGAGAAAAGAAAGTGCAGAGCGCGAAAGCACCAGAGTGACTGAAGGATTGCCGTAAAGCAGTATCTCTGGTCGTACGATGTGTATGACGTCATTGACACTTTAAAACATTTTTTTAAGCAAATAAGTGACTCTAAAAAATCTAACACCCGGCAATGTGTAATTTCTTTGCATCTCCTTTCGAATACAACATTCAAATTACTAGACAAAAAATTATATCCTGAGAAAAGTGGATTTTGGTTGGTATAGCGCCATTGACCTCCATTCATTCTGCACTCGTCCTGTGAGCGCCCTCATGTGGAATCAGAGTGGAACTGCAACCAGTTCAGAAGCCGGAAGTGTACTGAGAGTGAAACTTCTCGCCTTATTAGACATTCTCTGGCAGTACTGGCAGTACGAGCAAAAACCAGGGATAACGCGGATATTACGTCATTGACAGGCGACAATGACTAGGCACGAGCCATTATCTAAAATTGGAATTTCTCTGAAATTAAAAATCTTTGGGAACTTCTTTGGGATATTGTAAGTACACAACTGCAGGAAATATATCACACTGTGCAAGTGATTTTTGGATCTTTTATTACAAAATTCTTACATATTGTACCTTTAATAACACTCAGCAGGGTCTCAAAAACAGGTTAAGAAGATAATTTGCATAATAACTCTTCAGCAGGGAAGTTAGCACCACCTTTGTTCCTTCGACAAAATTCCTGCAAGATTTTTCCTACAGCTTTTGGGTTATTGCAGAAGTTTATGATTCATTTTGGTAATTCTTAATCATGATAATATTTACAAAGAAATATAACTTGACATTTGTCCCCTTCAACCTCAGTATAGTCACTTACTAAACCACCTTTTTCAAGACAAAATAAAAGAAACATGAAACAGAAGTTGCAATAGCCTAGTCTTTTCTTCCCTATTGTGTGTGCATGTCCAAACGGCTTCTCAAACAAGAAAAGATGTAGGGTGGGACTTGATTTTGTCAATCATGAATTGCTTGGATAGTTGTGGTTTGCTACAGAGTGCAACAATTGGGTTCTGGAAGTAAAAAGTCTATTCATTTTCTTCACAGGGAAATTGATTTTCAACGATAACTTATAAACATTTAAAAACAGCCTTACTGTGAGCTATGGGGTTGTTGAAGCCTTTAGCCTGCATTATTTAAACTTAGTTGTAGTGTTAACTTAATAACAGTGGAATTCATGGTGAAAAACAACATTACCTGTATCGAAAATTCCACCAATCAGAGAGTCGAAACAAGCAAAACGAGGCAAAAGAACTCTTTAGCTCCGCCCACTCCCGTGAAGCACTGTAAATGACGTAATCAAGTTGGTTTCCCTACGCTCTCAAAATACTTAAACATTTGAATATGCATTTATTGCAATAAAACCTCAAATATATTATTTTATATACAGTATATATATATATAATCAACAATTTTTCATCCGATTATGCTGTTCACGATGCTGTTTCCATCACTAAAGCCACACAGCTAGTCTTGTATTTTTTGTTCAGATTTTTTTTTTTAAATAACTTTTTTGTTTGTTATGTTATGATTCACCTCATAGCTGATTGGTTTGCTTCATGGCTTATTACACTTTAATGAAGACTTTTTTGAAATCCCTATGGGAGAAATTAATGGAAAACAAAACATACTCCCGGAACCAATGGCGCTGAAAAAGTGGGCACTGTTGCACTCTATTGCTGTGACATCATGTGAGAGAGCTCTCACGTCTGTAAACACGTCATCAGAGAAGAGAATAGATATTGCTGCAAGTGAAAGGAGAAGTTATTTTGATTAAATATTGAGAGGGCACGTGAATTATTATAAAATAAATAATTTATAATAGGCCTAAATACTGCAATATTCCATTAAAAAATAATTATATTAATTTTGGTTTCATGGTGACATGGTGAAATTTATGTATTTTATATCGTAGAATAAAACATGAAATGCTAGTCTGCAGGGTTAGCCACCCTCAAAGTTTTTTGGGGAAAATACATTTTATTTAACATCTACATAGAAAATAATAGTTTGATTTCAGTCATTTACAAACAAAACTTGCAATGAAAATGATCTATGCATTTCTGCAATTCTTTAACTGCATGCTGATGATGAGGCGATATACATCGTTATTAAATGAGCTAAAATGCTTACCTAATTAATGTAGGATGTTTATTTGCAAAGTAATTGTTTCAACAAAGTGTTGGAGTAAGTGCATGTTTGTATTTATTTACAGGGTGTGGAGAAGGCTAGGTGGAGGCTGTCAGAAGATATCAACACAGAGGTGTTTAGCCAGTAGGTAAAGAAGCAGGGATTAGTTCTCTACCTCAACTGAGAGATTTCCTCTATGCATACAGATGGTGAGTGTATGAGTGTGTGTGTTTCTTGATTGACTTCGTCACAGTACCTATTGAGTCAGCTCTCTGAGTCATCCGTTTCAAGGTTGCCTAGTGACAGCGGCGGGGAAATGTTTCCTATTGCGCATTCGCTGATGCATGGCTTCGATATTTATTCAAGCACTGCAGTAAGAAGCCAAGAGAAAATAATTGATGCATTTCACATGATTGCATGGATGTTCAGCCATCCGTAAAAAAGGTTTACCTGAGGATTCTGATCTTCCCTTGTTTTTCATGCTTACCGAATCAACTTCCTAATAAAACTGATGTATGGTGGGAATCAGTGTTTCCAAAGCTTGTGTCACTTACCTCAACAGCCCAGTGAGGCTCAAGTATAGACACCAAACCATAAATGTACTGCTTTTGATTCATATTAAACTGGATATAATTCAGCATATTTTATTGATATTATTAAAATGGCCTTTTTTGAGATTATATTTTTTTCACGTTCAAGCTAAAACGATTGATAGTAGGGATGCACTGATATGAAAACTTTGGCCGATACCGATAACCGATAATTCTTTATATTTGAAAGCCGATAACCGATATATTGGCCGACCAATCTAAATTCAAATTTTTATTACATTTTTGAGAGCCTGATTACAAAAACAAAAGTCTCACCATTAAAAGCCATGTCTCAAGCACACAATTATAATGTTCTCATTATAATTGTATGTAGCCTTTATGAAAGACTTTCACTAAACTGTATTTTCCTTTTTGAAGTGATTTTAATCATATTTCAAGCAATTCAAAACCATCATGGTGAACAGTGAGCATCTGAAGTGTCTCAGCTGAAGGAAATAATCAATTATTTATCGGCTTTAAGATATTGGCCTCATTTTCTTATCAGGCCAATTAAGAGAACATTAAAAATGAACATATATCGGCCAATACCGATATGGTGGCCGATATATCGTGCATCCCTAATTGATAGTATGAATAAAAATAAGACTCGCTAAGTAGCTTAATCCCAAACCGCTTCAGATTTGTTATTTTATAACTTCATTTAGTTTGATATTGGTTTGATTGGCTGAGGCATGAGACACGAAAATAGGAAAAAGAGATGTATTGTATACAAATAAACTCACAAATTCACAAAATGCACACATAGTTTGTTCTCTAATCATTTTAATAGTCATTTTTATAAATATTTTCTCGACAGACCTTTAAGTCCTAATATTTCCTAATAGTTCTAATATTAAGTAAGTTAATAATAAGTTATTTTATAGGTTTAACAAGCAAATCCAAAATCTAAAGTCTCTGAAACCAGAGTGTGCTAATGACTGCTCTAATTGAAAACATTGTTCCTTCTCAGTAATTCAAATTGAGAAGAAATCCGGTTTCGAATTTGTTACACCCTCTACACTGAGGCATCATTTAGTAGCATCCCAGCTAAAACATTAGCCATTTTCAGTTTCCCTCTGTGTCAGGAGGACATACGGCTTGATGCTCCTCCTACAGACCAACACCTCCTCTCCTCTCAAAGAAGCAAGTTACCCATATTAACCTCAGATCAGATGCACTATACATTTGAATTCAGACGTTCATGTCAAAGACGAAGCGGAAACCAACACACGTTAATATTATTTTCCACTGAGCACCACTTACAACTGAACTTTAGGAAAATTGTGTAAAGCCTGTTTGGTTCCAACAGTGTGTTGAACGATAGATCAAGAAGTGGTTTTACAGGTTTCCTGTGAAAAGAAGCGTCTTAACAGAAGATCTTGTGTTGCTATACAAATATTTACCGCTACCAAGTAATGCACAGAGGCTAGCGCGTGTACAGCTGAAGACAATATTTCCTGTTTTGACACCATCCACGTTAACAAGAAAACAACCAACTCTACAAAGCAGGTGGAGACACCTACTGCACAAATTCATGCCTTCTGAAGCTGTGAGGCATCCCCTTACAGCTGCAGGATTAGTCAGTGTTTACCAGCTTTTCTCTCAAAGGCATGGTTTATTATGATTCATTATTAGTGGTTATTAATGGTTTGCATGGTCTGCAAAATGTCATAAGCTAAATAGTTCATATTACAGTTGAAACTATTTTTATCGGAAAAGTGAAAATAATTTATTAAAGCATTATTTGCTTTGTTATTAAATTATTTAAGAAATAATATATACTAATATGATTTATTATTTATTAATTATATACTAAGATAGATAGATAGATAGATAGATAGATAGATAGATAGATAGATAGATAGATAGATAGATAGATAGATAGATAGATAGATAGATGTGCATTATAAAGATGTGGACTGATGCAGCATTTCCTTAGCATCTGCTCAAGCCAAAAACGGACATAACAGGCTGTACTTTTCCCCCTCTCTTGTCTGACCGGCTTTTGGGTCATGGAAAAACTGACTTGTCCCCCAATCTACCCTTTTATGATGCTGCGTGAGTCAGGCTGTAATGCGTTGGTTCCTGGCTGCTATTCTGGCCAGTCAGATCACGTGTGATGACATAAGTGGCAGTATGACATCAATGGGTGATAGATAAAAAAAATCGATCTATTTGCTCACATTTCAGAGGAGATTAGGGTATCAAAAATGTGTTTAAGCACTGAAACTAGCTGGTCTGTTTTTTTAATAGTAAGGGAATTGTGAAGAAGCAAAACAAAGAGCATTATTAGCACAATTAGATGAAGCACGCCAGATATTTTTTTGGAATAGTTCACACCAAAAATTAAAATTCTGTCTTATGTGCTCACCCTCGTGTTGTTCCGAACTCATGTGATGCAGTAGATACGGTATAGGATGAATGTTCACGTTGCTCTTTTCAATACAATGAATGTGAATGGTGACCAAGTCTTTTGGTCTTTTTTTCCTCACAGATATCTATTTGTAATATAGCCTATTTTAATGTTATGTTTTGCCATTTTACATTCAATAATTACCATTCATTTTTGTTATATGATAAAGAGCAATGTGAACATTCAGCTAAATATCTCCTTTTGTGATCTACGAGTAGAAGAAAACAACATGAGGGTGAGTAAATGACAGAGCTTTCATTTTGATGAAGGGTCCCTTTAATTAATCAGTAGTTTTCAGATCTAACATCATCTAACCCTTCAAATCAGCATTCATTCAGAGGAAAAATGTACATTTGGCTTCATTTAAACACTGTTCTGTGTGAAGAAACATCAGGTGTGCAGAGCAGCAGAGAAAGCCTCCATGTTTAAACAGCTATTATTACATTTAGCCTTGAAGTCAGCCAGCTGTAAGCTTTGGGCCTTGGTTGAGCAATGAAACATTTGTTTACTAATCAAAATAGTTTGTGTACATGGTTCCTTATCACCTTAAGTTCTCATCAAACACCCCATTAGGTTTTTGACAATGTTTTCATTTGTCATTTACATCTCACAAGCTCCCCTGACTAGAATGTAGCGCTTAGCATGTGGTCGCTAATGAGTGACTTATTTACTCAAGGGAAATGTGAGCAGGACTTTAAAGTTACCTCTGTGTGGAGTATGCAAATCAAAGAGTTATCTTGAAATATAACACAATGGTGTACAGTTGTAAACTATACAAGTTGCGGTATATATATCAGTACTACCAAGTGCTGATAAACCAACCTACTACTGAAGTGAATACCTGGGTGGATTTGCATGAGTGAATGTTCAGGTGTTCTTTAGTTGTGTTTATATAGCCTAGTTTTTATGCCTTTTTGTGAGCATGGTTTTGTATGAGGCTGTCTCCTAAGCTCTTCGCTTACAGGCAGATTGTTATCAGTGTAAGTGGTGTATACCGGAGGTTCCACACTAAATAAACTGAGGGTTGGGATAGAAACTGTTTCCATAGCCTCGGCATTGAGCCCTTAGAGCGAAGCAGGGAGTCAGTCTTGCAGCCTGTGTCCAAACGCTGCTTGACCAAGGCCATCAGTGATGTGGGGGAGGGATCATTTGAGCTGATAGCTGCTGTGAGTTAAACAGGTGTCAAATGTACTTGTTCCCAGAAACTGTGAGAATGTCCTGTTTGCTCCACACCACGTGTAATATGTTTAGAATGTCTTTATATTATGTGACAAGATCAACAAGTCCATATCCTATAATCAAAATGGTGCCTGGTTTCTATTTGTGCTTCGTGAAACTCTGGAAACACAATTAAAAACACAATCTATGATTTGAATAAGAGCAAAATGGACTGATCTTAATGCTGATGCACTTAGAACAGGTTTGCTGTACTCAGGTACAAAATAAACAAGTCTGTGTTTGATCTGTCTGATGCTACAGTTTGTGAAAAGGGTGGTTCTCCGCACACATCTACACTTGTACAAATAAAGGTTCCAATTAGAAGAGTTTATAAGTTTCACAAAGGACTTTTTATTTTCAAACATTTAGTTCTTTAAACAACCATGGTTCTGGCGCTTTACACCAGTTTATTTCTTGTTATTATCCTAAAAAAAAAAAAAAAACAATTATATATATATATATATATACAGAGAGAGAGAGAGAGAGAGAGAGAGAGAGAGAGAGAGAGATAAGTAAGATTAATCAAATCAATTTATAATCTATAATTTTTCTGCCAATAAAAAAAAAAGAAAAGTACAAGCAACTCCTGTAATATATGTTCCCTTGGTTTAGAATAATTGAATTGAATAAAATAATGCATAAACCTATACTGGATGTGAAGATCCTGATGTCAAAAAGGGAAATAAATACAAGAAAAGTACAATGATATAATAATATTAATAGTCTCCAAATAGCACAAGAAGACATTGCAGTAAAATAAAGCTCTGAAAGTGCCTAATGATATGTAGGCTATGCAAGGCCCGTTTGACATGCAAAGGTCTAGGCAAATATTATACTGTGTTTTAACTTGATAAAGTGCCATGGAAATAGTCAAACCTATCAATTCAATCATGTGCAGGAAACACACCATTGCAATGTCTGCATATTTCTTTCTTGCAAAATAATATCATAATATAAGCTAAATAAACGGATTAATGTTTATAAATAGAAAGTCTCCTAATGCAATGCACCAGAGTATGTGATTTGCATTGGCTTTAAAATAAAAGCATGCAGTGCATATAGCACCTGCAGTATCACAGACCGCTTTTATCATCATCTGAAAGCGTGAACTCAGTTTCAGATCGCTACTTCCGATGCTTGTGCCAGCTCATGGGTGACTCGAGAAGAAACAGATCCCTCCTTTGATTGGCCACAAAAGCGCTACGTGGACATCGAGCAGCAACAGGTAGAGCGCGTGACCGTTATCATTTCATTCTGACTGCGGCTGCCAGGACGACAACAGCGCTTCACGTCAACGTATTATCGCTCTTCGCAAGCCTCTTATCGCGCAAACATCATCTCGAGTTTGGTGGAAATTTATTTTGAGGTAAGCAAAACTTTTTTCCTCCACCCGAAAGCAGGGATGAATGATTGACAGCTTATAACAGCAGCGACAACGTGTAGTGACGATGATGTTGTACACTTGATGAATCTAGTATACCAGCATGGCTTAATATGATCAATTTCATTTTCAATTTATATTTTTTAACTATTGAACAGAGCTGGTATGAATGATATGCTACCAATAGGGATAAATATTACACATTATCCTAAAGTATGTCTTCAAATCTCATGCTAAAACCATTTTAAGCTTATCAAGTATACAGAGAGCACTCGAGACATTATTCTTCATATAGTCTAGCAGCAGCATATCATTTTCAGTGTCCACATTATTAAAGCCATTTATTCTGATATATGATTTGATTTTTTTAGCATGTTCATTTCCTCAAATCAAATGTGAATTATAATATTCTAGGGCCTACACCAGGGTGTGGGGGAGTCAAGCATGAAGTCCAAAGGAAAGGGGTCAAAGCGGGGCAGGCAGTCTTGGGAAGAGCAGGACGACCCAGACTTTACGCTGGAAACAGAGCCAGGTTCCAGCGAGCAGGAGGGTTCAGAGGCGTCCGTGAGGCTGGGTGGGACGTGGAGAACGTTGAGGGACGAGGGGCATGGTCGTACCCGCGTGGGCACGCGCCGCAGGCGGCAGCACAGCAACGCTAAGGAACGCAACGTCCGCAGACTGGAGAGTAACGAGAGAGAGAGGCAGAGGATGCACAAACTCAACAACGCCTTTCAGGCCCTACGGGAGACCATTCCTCATGTCAAAACAGATAAGAAACTTTCCAAGATCGAGACTCTCACGCTAGCCAAGAATTACATCAAGGCCTTAACCACCATTATCTTGGGCATGTCGAATGCCTGCATGCCTCACGCCGAGAGTCACATGGAGACTAACGCCTCCCGGATCCTCCAGTGCTATCAGCAGCATCTACAAGAGGAGGGAGAGGAAGACCTGTCCAACTATCTGAGCCAAATCCACAGCTTCAGTCAGGGCAGCTAACACACACTTGCCACAGAACAGACTCAGTGAGCACTAAATGACAGGTGTAAATTTGTGCACGCTACATGAATGATGATGAATACCAGCTCTTTAGACTCACGAAAAGGTCCATTCGAGTTTACAAGCTAAAGCTGGCCCATAAATAGACTCGTTTATGTATACAATATGCAGAGTTTATAACAACATGTTACCCACAAACAATGTGATCTAGCTTTATTGTTAGCTAGTGACTCTTTGGAGTCATTATGAAGACACATAATCTACTGGTTCTTAATGTAGTTCACCCAAAATGACACAAAAGATGTCCATAGTGAAACTGAATGGGGTCCAAAACAACACCGGACCCCCTGATTTTCATTGTGTGGACAAATATCTTCTTTTGTGTTCTGCAAAATAGCTTTGAAACAGATGACATAATTTTCATTTTTGGGTGAACTATCCTTTTAAAAGGGTAAGCTTTTCATATTAAAAATGCAAAGCTGTGGAACAGATTTCATATTTATTGAGAGGACACAAACCATGCACATATGACACCGAGAGGACTCCACTGTCCTTACCCTGTTATTTGTCTACATTTAATCATTTAAAACTATATTATCATTTTCTTTTTCCAGCAGTTTCTCTCATGTCTGCATATCATTTCTTTATATGTACAGAAGCAACCTTAAATAATGCCCATAAAGGATGTCACACAATTGACGCAGTTTCACATTAGGACCATTATTACTCATAAATAATCAAAATTTATACATCTACATATACAACATAACAGCAGAATTGGAATAAAACTAACTATTCATCCTGATAAAAACCATTTGGAAAGATTTAGTATAAATACTGTTACTTTCTGAAATTTGTGCTGCCTTTTTAACAGAATTATACCACATAAATGAAATATGCAGACATCCTGAGAAAAGAAACGATTCACAAAATGGACTTCACATTGCCAAGCCAAAACTAAATACAGCTAAAGTGTCCGAACTTGCACTACCATTCAAAACTTTGGGGTGGGTAGAATTTGTTTTCTATTTTAATATATTTTCAAATGTAATTTATTCCTGTGATGGTGAAAATGAAGCAGCCTTCAGATCCAGTCTTCAGTGTCACAAGATCTTTCAGAAATCATTCTTAATATGCTGATTTGGTGCTCAAGTGACATGGTTTCATATTATCAATGTTGTGCTGCTTTAATGTTTTGTAGAAACCCTGAAACATATTTCTTGCAGGATTCTTTGATGAAGAGAAAGAAATAGAAATTAATTTATTTGAAATAGAAATCTTTACTCTCTCTTTTGGCCAATTTAATGCATCCCTGCTGAATAAAAGCATATATTTATTTCCCCCAAAATAATTCTTACTGACCCCGAACTTTGGAAATGTGGTGTATGTGTACAGTATCACTTGTGCTGTCTCAGCTTTGAGTAAGAACCATAAATAACCAATAACCTGATACAAGCAGCTGATGAAAGTATTACAGAATTTTTTACGACACTGGAGCCGAGCTGCAAAATCCCAGACGCAGCTGTTTGTTTAAAACTGTTTTGTGTGTGATGTTCAATATAAAATGCTTGTAGATGACCTTCAGCAGCTTACACTGTGACATTTTTGTATTTCAAATAAAGAATTAAAAAAATAAAAGCTAATGGGCATTCTTGATGTGATCTAACCAAAAGTGCCATGTAATAAAACCTAATGACGAATGATGGGAGTTTTAAAAAGGAGAGGGCATTACTGGAAGTGGCCTCATTATCCAAGAGAGCCCCCAAAACAAGAAAAACAAATTGCTCAAGCTAACTGGGGAATGTGAATTCAAAATACACAGTCATCTACATGTGCGGGAACTTGAGACGAATGATTTTCTTTTGAGTGCAAATGATTAACTCCACTCTATACAACAGAAGCGCTACAGTAAGGAAACAATTTATGGCTACAGTAGAGACGGTTAGCATGAAGAGCTCAGCTGTTTGACTAACAGCCCACTGGGGTTCCGTTCATCTCTGGCCGGTCACTGGTTTGCAGTGGACTGCGTGTTGCCGTTCGGTTGCTTCCACTGTCAGTCAGGGATGGCATCAGGATACGAGGTGCCTCCATGGCATTTCCTCTGACTGTTATGTGATCCCATCCACCCTGATAGAAACAGATCATTTCTTATTTTCTATCCGTTCTGTACTGAACATAAACATGACATCAGCAGTGCTCACCCCAATGCCATAATCCCACGAGTGTCCCTTTGGTTCCATCGGCAGCACCCCCAGCCGGCGACACACAGTGCCACAGCTCAAACTGTGACTGCCCTGCACTTTATCCGCAATAATCCACACCTTAGGAAAGACACACACATCTGGCATTTAGCAGAGCAGAAAACCTAGAATAGTTAGGCTGCAACAACTAGTTACAAGGAAATGGTCTAGACCTGGTCCAGAGGTCCAACGGACACTTTGCGCACGTTATTGGAGATGTGCTCCCATGATGAGCCCTGAGGGTAACTGGGGGTCACACCATGTCTGTACCACAGGTTACCTGCTCATACAAAACCACACATATAATAACTACTATAGCAATTATTGCCATTTTTATTTGACAGTTTTAAATAAAGATCATGTATAGCACTGCCAATTTGCTTTAGACTGCACAGTAAGCATGGATTCTTCTAGATTATTATTATTTTTTTTATTTATTTTTGGCAATGATGATTATTTATGTGTATCTATGTCCTATTATTTTCAGTATTATATTATATTATCATAATAACTATATGCATTACTATTTAAAAGTCCATTTAAAAAAAAAAAAAGCTCAAAAAGGCTACATTAATTTTGATGAAAAAAACCCAGTAAAAACAGTAATAATGTGAAATATTACTTATTTAAAGAAGTCTATTTATATTAATATATATTTAAATTTAAATTTAATTTAATTTAATTAAAAAATATTTTTTTCATAGAAACCATGATACAATTCTTTCAAGATTCTTTGATGAATAGAACATTCAAATGAACAGCATTTATTTGAAATATAAATCTTTTGTAACATTATAAATGAGTCCTTGCTAAAAAAAAAAAAAAAAAGGTGTGTGTGTCACATTCACCGTCTGTCATCGTCCTGTCTGCACTACAGTTCCCAGAATCCTCCTTGTTTCCACACCTGTTCTCACTCCCTTCATTACCCGCCTGTTCGTCATCATCATCATCTGCATCACCTGTCTTGTGTTCATCTGTCTGTGTATTTAAGTTCCTTCTGTTCACTCATCACTTGTCGATCAATGTTTAATGTTAGGTTCCTGTTCTGAGCACACGCTCCCTGTTTTTTGTGTATCTGTTATACTTGAGAATTAAAACCTTGGAATACTTCATCTTCGAGTTCGCCTCCTACTTCATCCCACCCAGGAAGCCTGACAGATTGACCGACCTAAAAAATAAAGAGAATATGGGGAGATTGATTGCGGGGATCCTCTGGCCCCGAGCTCGTAAGCTGGTGTCGAACAGTGCAGACCTGGCTTTGAAGATGTTCGACCCAGCCTTCATGTCAGTCAGAAAAGCCATTGAACACGCCGGTCCAGCCGAGCCTGCACTTCACGCCAGTCCAGCCGAGCCTGCACTTCACGCCAGTCCAGCCGAGCCTGCACTTCACGCCAGTCCAGCCGAGCCTGCACTTCACGCCAGATCTGCCGAAGCCAAGGCAGTATGCGTCATGCCCGCCGCCCCTGAGACTGTGAGCGTTATGCCTGCTGCGCCTGTGACAGACAGCGTCATGCCCGCAGAGCTTTTGTTTTCTTTTATTCCGTCGACCCTGAAGCTCCCTTCACCGCTGGTTCCGTCCAGCTCAAAGCCTTCACCGCTGGTTCCGCCCAGCTCAGAGCCCTCTTTGCCGCTGGTTCCGCCCAGCTCAGAGCCCTCTTCGCCGCTGGTTCCGCCCAGCTCAGAGCCCTCTTCGCCGCTGGTTCCGCCCAGCTCAGAGCCCTCTTCGCCGCTGGTTCCGCCCAGCTCAGAGCCCTCTTCGCCGCTGGTTCCGCCCAGCTCAGAGCCCTCTTCGCCGCTGGTTCCGCCCAGCTCAGAGCCCTCTTCGCCGCTGGTTCCACCCAGCTCAGAGCCCTCTTCGCAGCTGGTTCCGCCCAGCTCAGAGCCCTCTTCGCCGCTGGTTCCGCCCAGCTCAGAGCCCTCTTCGCCGCTGGTTCCGCCCAGCTCAGAGCCCTCTTCGCCGCTGGTCCCGCCCAGCTCAGAGCCCTCTTCGCCGCTGGTCCTGCCCAGCTCAGAGCCCCCTTCGCCGCTGGTCCCGCCCAGCTCAGAGCCCCCTTCGCCGCTGGTCCCGCCCAGCTCAGAGCCCCCTTCGCCGCTGGTCCCGCCCAGCTCAGAGCCCTCTTCGCCGCTGGTCCCGCCCAGCTCAGAACCCTCTTCGCCGCTGGTCCCGCCCAGCTCAGAACCCTCTTCGCCGCTGGTCCCGCCCAGCTCAGAGCCCTCTTCGCCGCTGGTTCCGCCCAGCTCAGAGCCTTCTTCGCCGCTGGTCCCGCCCAGCTCAGAGCCCTCTTCGCCGCTGGTCCCGCCCAGCTCAGAGCCCTCTTCGCCGCTGGTCCCGCCCAGCTCAGAGCCCTCTTTGCCGCTGGTTCCGCCCAGCTCAGAGCCCTCTTCGTCGCTGGATCTGCCCAGCACCGAGCCCTCGTCGCTGGATCTGCCCAGCACCGAGCCCTCGTCGCTGGATCTGCCCAGCACCGAGCCCTCTCTAGTACCCGGGACTTTTCCCAAGTATTTTTTGGGGGGGGGCCATAGGGCTCCGCCATGGCCACCTGAAGGGTCTTCACCACCATGGCCACCTGAAGGGTCTTCACCACCATGGCCACCTGAAGGGTCTTCACCGCCGTGGCCACCTGAAGGGTCTTCTCCGCCATGGCCACCTGAAGGGTCTTCTCCGCCGTGGCCACCTGAAGGGTCTTCACCGCCGTGGCCACCTGAAGGGTCTTCACCGCCGTGGCCACCTGAAGGGTCTTCTCCGCCATGGCCACCCGAAGGGTCTTCTCCGCCATGGCCACCCGAAGGGTCTTCTCCGCCATGGCCACCCGAAGGGTCTTCTCCGCCATGGCCACCCGAAGGGTCTTCTCCGCCATGGCCACCCGAAGGGTCCGCACCGCCTTGGCCACCCGAAGGGTCCGGACCGCCATGGCCACCCGAAGGGTCCTCACTGCCGTGGTCGCCTGAGGGGACATCACCGCCCTGGCCACCCGAAGGGTCCTCTCCGCCGTGGCCACCCGAAGGGTCCTCACCGCCGTGGCCGCCCGAGGGGTCGTCTCTGTCCTGGCCACGCCCACAGCCTGCTCCACCGTGACCACACCCACAGTCTGCTCCGCCCTGGAGGCTTCCTGCCTTGTCTCCCTTGCCTTGTCTTCCCCGTCAGCCTCCAGGGCGCCCACCCTCCCACCCCTTTGGTCTTTCTACGGCGCGAGGACGCGCCTACCGGGAGGGGGGAGTAATGTCACATTCACCGTCTGTCATCGTCCTGTCTGCACTACAGTTCCCAGAATCCTCCTTGTTTCCACACCTGTTCTCACTCCCTTCATTACCCGCCTGTTCGTCATCATCATCATCTGCATCACCTGTCTTGTGTTCATCTGTCTGTGTATTTAAGTTCCTTCTGTTCACTCATCACTTGTCGGTCAATGTTTAATGTTAGGTTCCTGTTCTGAGCACACGCTCCCTGTTTTTTGTGTATCTGTTATACTTGAGAATTAAAACCTTGGAATACTTCATCTTCGAGTTCGCCTCCTACTTCATCCCACCCAGGAAGCCTGACAGTGTGTGTATATATATATATATATATATATATTTTTTTTTTTTTTGGCAAGGACTCATTTATATCTATCAATCTATTCATATACATATATAAAGCCTTTATGTATAATGCATAATAAAGGTATTCATTATGTATATCTATCATATATATCTATATATATATATATATATATATATATAACTTAACCAAAGTTTCCTTGTTACATTGATTGTTCGTGTTTTAATGCATAATATTCTCTAAAGGTGTAAATAGATAAGTATTAAAAGCCTGGCTTCACAGACAGGGCTTAGATTAAGCCAGGATTAGGCCTTAGTTTAACCAGGACATTTAAGTAGCTTTTATAAACGTGCCTTAGAAACAAAACAATGGCACTGAAATATTTTAAGATAGACATTGGGATATATTCATAGACCATACAATGCATTATAAGGTGCATTAAAAGGCATAATTAACACATTAGAAATACTTTTATGATAAAGTGTTACCACTATATTCCAGTCGCCACTATAGTATTAACACCTTTTTATCAGTATGATGTGTATAGGTGTACCATTTTCATCCACTGTGTATACAGACGTCCTGCCCACTGACACCTGTTTAAGCTTCTGTCCGGTTGGAGAGGGGATGTGGTACCAGCAATCTCCTGTAAACAGATCAAACCTTTCTAATGCTGCTGCAGAAATACCACAGGCAATGCTGTGAAATCAGCATGACAGGAATGACTTGCATTAAAATGTTGTACACTGCTGCATATTCATGGGGTTTGTGATAGGTTATTCCCTCACCTGCCAGGTTCTGAGCGGACACAGAGCCCCTATAGAACGCAGAGCCATCCTTAGCGATGGCCCAAACCTGGTGAACGCCACCTATGGAAATCGACTTGAAAGGCTGGTCAGTTCCCACATGCAACCATGAGGACCCCTGCGAGCAAGCCACATCATGAGACAGGATTACATCATTCCAGGAAACCTCTCACAGTGATAATGCTAAATAAGTTTGTCCAGTATTTGTACAACATTAAACCAAATGCTAAACCAAATAGCGGTTGTCTAGAAAATCAGGAACTTGGCTCTTACCCCAGGTGTCAGTGAGGTGACACCCAAGCGGCATAAGACGTCTCCTTTGTTGCTGATGGCCCATAATGGCACCTGTTCCACTGTGCTCTTCGGCCCACAAGGCAGGATTGTTATGTCACTCAACGCTATAGGCGGGACTTCCTGCCAGGGGCCGGTTGTTGTGAGTTTACACTTTCTAAGGTGAAAGAAGAAGTTATGAAATTTGCAGACGGGAATTGAATTTAACCAAGACAAAAATTGTTCCCTTACGATTACAAAAAAACGATCTTTTAGTAATTTTGAGGAAGTGCACCAAGCCTGAATAAATGTTTCATTATATGCTACTAAACTGAAATACTAAAGCAATGCTAATTTTGGTTACATTTTTAAATGTTTTCATGGTCTTTTTTTTCCCTTTTTTTTTTTACCATTTATTACCTAACCTAAACTCGAGCTTTAAAGCAATAGTGAAGACACCAAGATAAATCAGAGAACATATTTTGCCATTGATTATAGCTTCCCCACTTTTGAAAAGTTCCAGTCACCACCTTTTTATCAGTGATGTGTAAAGCCATTCATCCACTGTGTATACAGACAAGAGAATCAAATTTAACGATTAAAAAAGTTATTTGAGTCATTTTGAGGAAAATCACCAATCCCAAATAAATGTAATTCTACTAAACAGAATACTAAAACAACACTATTTTTGATTTGCTTTTCTTGATTTTTGTTTTTATTGTCTGTTTCTTTTTTACCACTTATTATATAACATTTTTACTAAAGAATAACTAAATTAATTCTTCCAAATTTTAGTACGCTGGTACTGCACAGGCAAAACGCAGATGTTCAAAAGCCTTTAACAGAATCGTATGTCATAAAAATCCTTCACTTACAGTACTCAAGTAAATAACAAAAGTTGCACAATTAACAAAAAACTATGTAAGACATTTAAATCGATACATAAAAAAATAAATAGATAAAATTCCCAACACTAAGGACAATAGATACCATGATAAACAGAGCTGGAGAGAGCTGACTAAAAAATCTAAATAGACAAATCTTGTTTTTTAATGGAATATTGCAATATTTATTATAAATGATTTATCCATGCACATAATATATATATTTTTTATTCATGTGCCCACGTAATCTTTAGTCAAAATAACTTCCTGCGATCACATCTTTTCTCTTCTCTGATGATGCGTTCACTGGCATGAGGGCGGGACAACCTGTCACTCACATGATGTCACAGCAATAGCAAATCACAATGCTCAAACAATCCAATCAAGTTCCACCCTACATTTTTTCTTGTTCGTGAAGCCATTTCACTCGGATATACAGTACATCACAGTAGGGAAGAAAAGACTATCGCGACTTCTGTTTTAGGTCAATTTTAAACATTCACTTAAACAGCGCTACATACCTTGCCCAACGCCTGCGGCGAACAAAGTCCTTCAACGTTTTATTTCCGTGGTATGACCTAGAACGGCGAATGTTACATTCACACAAAAAAAACAAAAAACAAAAGGAGTTAGCTCGCTCTCACACGTGGTAATACTAAACCTGCTGCGTTTACAAGCCTAGGTAATAAAAGAGACCAGCAATGCTTATGGCCAACATAACTTACGCAGGAAAGTCAGCTGCATACTGCCAGCCCTCTCTGTCTGTCCCTCCTGCCACAGCATAGTCAACAGTCCAGTCTGACACCTGAAAAGTATCAACACATACAAACATTTGCTGCTATAAAGCAACCAGACAACATTCCTTGTCAATTTCAATGACAACTTATTTATGTATTGGGAGAAAATGGATAATGGCACAAACCCAAGTCCAGTGGGGGGAGGGTGGTTTAGTGTTGTTTTTAGTGCACTCCTTCAGACCGGAGGCATCGCTCCACATGTAACGGTCAGTAGGGAGACCCCTGGAGGAGAAACAGTGAGGCACAGCAGTGAGCATACTGAACATTTCTGGATTACAAACATGCTCTAGTCTATATTAACCTGTTAGTGTAACCAGAGACAGGATTCCAGCGCTGGTTCTCATAGATGTAAACACTCTTCATGTCAGTCTGTGTGTAGATGTTATCTGTGCTGCTTGTCAAACCTGTATGTGTGAGATAAACATGTAATATTACTAAAATACACGAAAAATGATTGGTTTAGAAAGAGAAGTGATGCATTTACCCTGAAAGAAGCCTCCTCCATAGCCTCCTGTGTGGACCCAGGCGGTGTGGTCATAGCCGATCCCCCACACCACACCAAGACTGTTGGACTCAATAACACGCAAATGTCCTCCGACTTGACGCCAGAACCTGTCCATGATAACAAAGATTTTGATTTCCTTTTTTTTCTGAGAGCAGTCTTTTTTGCCTATTCATGAATTCATTGCTGTAATATGGTAACAGCGAGACAATGGACAAACGTATCAGGTTGATGAATATACACTATTGTTCAAAAGTTTGGGGTTAGTACGATTTTTTTTTTTAAAGCAATTAACACTTTTATTCGGTAAGGATGCATTAAATTAAGTTCAGTGTCAGACTTTTACATTGTGACAAAGGATTTCTACTTAAAATAAATGCTTTTTAACTTTCTATTCATCAAATAATACTGAAAAAAATATTTTTGATAAGAATGAACTGATAAGAAGCGTTTCATGAGCACCAAATAGACAAATTGATTTCTGAAGGATCATGTGACACTAAAGACTGGAATAATGATGCTGAAAATTCAGCTTTGCCATCACAGGAATAGATAACGTTTTAAGATATATATATATTAATATAAAAATCTTTTAAATTGTAAATGCATAACTGGTGAGCATAAGAGACTTTAAAAACATCTCACAGATCCCAAACTTTTGAATGGTAGTGTATGATTAATTCTCTTTTGACATCTTCAAAATATGTTTCATCTATGTTCAACATTTAGCAAATGGCTTTTTGTCAAACTCTAAGTGCATTTTGGTATAAGGTGATGATGTGGATTTCTGATGTTGTATGATGGTAATTATTACGATTTATTTTTTCCATTTGTCATAAATTTGGCTTGGTGTGCTGGTAATAACAGCAGTATTAGTGACAATATTCTTAGGAAAAAATGCATTAGAGATTTGCTTGATTTTAACATTTCTTAGATAGATAAATAGTTAAAAGTTTACATTGGAGACAAGCCCAAAATATTCAATTCTGGCAATGGAACATTTGAAGACTTTTATTAAATTAAGTTTAAAGCTATTATAATACTTAAAAGTAGGAAGTTTGTTAAAAAAAAAACAAAAAAACATACAGATGTGGTCCCCTATTTGAAGAATCTCGCATATACACTTCTTCACATAAAATCAATCCATCATTTGATTCTTACATCTGATCACATGGTGTAGGGTAGGGAGATGCCTCTAGGTCTTTCGTTGGTTCGCTCACAAAGATGTCACCTTTACAGGTGACTGACCACATGGCTTGTTTCGAGGGAGGGCCCTGAACACCTCTAGAGTCACAGCAGGACACACTGAGCAGAGCCAGCTGATAGGATGAACAAACTGTCAGTCAAACAGCAAGGAAATCACAAGTTGTTGGAATTACATTTTTCCAATGATTCATGCTCTCTCCTCACCCAGTCATACATCTCCAGCTCTGTGGCAGCAGCCAGGCGGATGGGCCATCTCTGTTTGGTTCGCTCTGCTGTATAGATAGCAAATGTGTGTTTGGAGTCATTCAATACTGGCACCAGGATTGTCACTTCGTTTATGAACACGTGGAGATACTGGACAAAGAATCAAAGCAAAATAGAGGTTGAATTGATCAAATGTGACAATCTATACTACATGAAATCACTTTACAAGCACAGCTATCTTTCCTGTGTAGATGCACCACTGTTCAAAGGTTTGAGGTTGGTAAGATTCTTTAATGTTTTCGAAAGAAGTGAAGTACTGCAGGAGATCAGCAGAATAAATAAATAAACAGAAAAAGTGCGTGAATAGCGGTTGGAACTCTGGCTTTATAAAGCGGCACGAACGCAAATTCCACTGAATTGTTCTTCTTCAGACCGTTGACTTGTCACCGTCTGAGCAAGCTCGACATAGAAGCTCCTCGCCATAAGCACCTCTTCAGCGGACGGAAGACGTACAAGAATGAGGCGGCGTCAGAAGAGCTCACTGCAGCCACTGATTATATATTGTTCATCTAAAGTAGGGGTGTCCAAACTCAGTCCTGGAGGGCCACTGTCCTGCAGAGTTTAGCTCCAACCCCAATTAAACACACCTGAACCAGATAATCAGACCGGTGTGTTTAATTGGGGTTGGAGCTAAACTCTGCAGGACAGTGGCCCTCCAGGACTGAGTTTGGACACCCCTGATCTAAAGCATCACTGAAATAATGATTTGTTATGTTCTGATCTATTATTCTTTATTACTGTTCTATTTTTCAATGATCCAACAACATTACAAAGTGAAACTATTGCAGGCTTTTTTTAATAATAAAAAATATTTCCGGTATATTCCATATGATTTTTAGTGAAGTTAGTTAGAAATTTGTCGTTTTTAAAAAGTTTATAGGGGGGTGTGACCAAAAAACTTGAGAACCACTTGTTTAATGCATCCTTACTGAATAAAAGTGTTTAGTATAAAATATCAAACTAAAACCCCACATTTTTGAACAGTGGTATATTTCCCATTGAAACGGGAAATGGGTGGGACATATCAAGGGCTTGTACCTTTGTGGCATTAATATTTTTTTAGTATGTTTTCTCAGAAGAGAAAAAGCATATGTACATTTTAAATAACTATGTGCTAAAATAGATCTTTTAGTCAGAATAAATGCCATCAAAATGAATAAACATGGATTTTTATTCCATAAGTGTCTTCTCCTGTATGTAAGATTACCTTCTTCTCATCATTAAAGGTGTAGTAGATAAACAGAATTCCATCCTTGTTGCCCTCTGCTCCAGAGAACTGCTCCAATGCAAACTGAACATCCACCCATTTATGAGGCTTCCAGTCTCGCCACCACTGCATGGTGCCTTTCTTCACCCACACAGACTAGAAAGGACAGGAATCAGGGTGAATTATCAAATGATACATTTTCTAGGGGTAACTATTCAGTTCTACCTAGCTGTGGGCCACTGTGACAGTAACTGACTGCTATGACTATCAACTATTTTTACTATTCCGATTTCCGACTAACTCTCGGAGCACTTACTTTTGCTATATCAATGACGGTCTGGATATAATCAAGAAAAGGTACATGACAAAACTGGTTAGTATTGATGCAAAGATCAGATGAGGTGAACCGTTTGGTGTGTGAGCACTACCTGTTCAATGGCCTGCTCATAATGCATGAAATTCTCCATTTCTCTCTTGGAGCGCTCGCTGAGCTGCTCGAATATCTGTTTACGCCATGCTGCAGTTTGAGCAGGTGTGATGGAGAGAGACATGGCCTGCATGGAGGAGTTCAGGGCTGAGGAGACAATCACATTTGACACGGTCAGGGACAAAGTGAATCATCCAATTCCATTACACAGATTATACACAAATGACCAAGCTGACCTGTGGATGTAGATGAGTGGAACCAGTTGAGCTGTAAGTGACAGTCGACCAAACATCCCCCGCCACTGACCCAGGCCCATTTTGGATGCTCATCTGGCCCATAAGGCTCCTCTAGGGCCAAGTTATAGGTTGCTACAGAGGACAGGCTGCAGGTATCAGCTGCGTCTACTCCAGGTCCAGGTGAGAGGTGCGTCTGGGCTTCCTCCAGGTCCACATTGCTCCATTGAGGGTTCAGCCCACCTGATTGGCTAGGAGACAGAACCTGGGCTGGGGAAGCCCTGTCCTCCACCTCTTTTTCTGGGTGATCCTCCTCGGGAATAGATGGGCCAGCTGGGGGGACGTCACGACGACTGATCTGGCCTTCACGATCAGACACAAGCTCAGAGATGAAGCTGTCACTGGTCACTTTGGGGATGCGTGGTTTAGGGCTGTCTCCCATTTCAGGAGTTGGGACAACTCCACCCACAGCTTTTTCAGTCTCAGGGTCCGCATCACTCAACACTGATGCCTGGGACTCCAAACGCACCTCACCACCAAAGAAACAACCAGCGCTGCGAGGTATAGTGACACAGAATGTTAACATGTACAGTACCATAAGTTTGGAATCACTGAGACACGTTTATATAACTGATACAAAAATAGTCAAAAGCATTCAAATAATTGTACATTTTAACCTGTGATGCCAAAGCCCTTTTCAATATCCATCAATCCAGTTTAGAGTCCAGAGAACATCTAATGAAATGATCGAATCCTTCTTAATAAATAAATAAATAAATCTTTCCAGCCCCTCTAATAAGAACTCAATGGGAAAACTGTCATTATACCGCTTTAAAAATACCTATCATTTAATGAAAAAATATAAATATTATTTTCTATTTAAAAAAAGAATACCTGACCTGAAATATTAATATTATTTCTGTCACATATGACAATACATTGCTATTTAAAAAAGAATACATAACATTTAGTGAAACATTTCTGTCACATACTGTATGACAATGCATACTTAATGCATTGTCTTTTTTAATTACTGAATTATTGGACTGTAGTTGCATTACCGAAGTCCACTTTTGGTGGTAAAAGACCAAAAAGAAACATCTTTCTCAAGAAATGTGTCAGTTCATTGTTATTTTCAGAGATAAAGGCTGGTCAGTGCTTAAGTGTGTGCAGTACTGTTTTAAAGAAAGCAAGCAAACTGCAAAGTGTACTAACTGCAAATAGTCCTCCTTGAATGATTTACACCACCTGGTGGTGACTTTTTTTAAATGCAACACATTTTGCACATTATACACATATCTATTCTACACAGGCAAAAGACTGAAGCTAACTAACCTCTGAAGGCTGCTAGCGCTGGCGCTTGAATGGGAACGGTCACTATCTCTGGGTACAGATACAACCTTCCAGGCCTTCCCGCTCAGCTCGCTGGCAGTCACACCCTGACGGAAATACACCGCCCGGTCTTCAAAACCAATACCCCACACCTGAACACAGAGACACATCGGCCTTCAGAGATCTCAGTGTAATAACTGCTGAAATGGGTTCAACACTTATAATTCTCACTAGAAACACATATTCAATACATTGATCCATATGAAAGTTTTTTATTCTGTTATTTTCTGGCTAAGATTTTTCATGACATGAACCCAATTTGCCTTAGTCTTTGTACCATTAAAACATCCTGCAGGTTTCATAGCTCAAAACTCCAGTGCAAGACATTGATGCACCGTATGCCTCTCCCACTGACAAATGGATGAGTGAAAGAACGTTCGTTTTGACACGTCCAGTTTAAACCGCCCGTTTGTGTCTCTGTATAGACTTCAGAAGGATCCCAGCGTTGAAAACAAGTGGATGTTTGATTTTAATGGCGTCCTGGATCGCATCGGAGTATTATATGTTTGTTCAGAGATTTTTGTTTAGTAAACGAGACAAAATAGAAATATTTGTTGAAAAATTAAGCAGCCAATTGTACTGGATCTGACAGCAGCTGCATCACAAACCATAAGTAAATTATTCATAATGGTTTATGTGTAAATTATGGTTTTATATGGATAAAAACGTACTCATGTGCAGTAGCGAGTGGGCATTGATACTGTTTCCTATGCAATGACGTTAACCAATCATAACAAGACTTAAAGTCCCTCTGTGGATCAAGCTTTTAATGATGTTTATATGTCTATGTGGTGTTTTTAATATGTTTTAAGACAAACCATGTACAAATGCACAAGTCAACACGAATGCTGAGTATTTTCTCCTTAAAACTGCAGTGAACCAAAGACAGTCTCAAAAAAGAGGTTTGAAATCACTGGTGTTTCTGAAGTCACAAACTACCTTGTAACCAATCACGTCAACGTTAAATATGTCATTTTGGTGATCAAATATGAGTTTTAAGGGATACAATTACGGGCTACAGGGGGACTTTAAAAGGAGTCGCCCCTTAAAAACGGATCTTTTCAGATGCTCAGAATGAGGGTTGAAAATAATACAAAAATAATTCTGCATAATATATACATATATATAGCTGACAACGGGCAATGTGCATCTAAAGCGGGTAAAAGGACTACCTCAAAATTGTTTGAATATGCCACATTTACTGCAGCAGCTGGTGCCACTTTGACCATAAACTACAACAGCCACATCCATGACATCACTTACGTTTAGATGAATTTCATGTCATAGGATGTTATACAGGTCACTTTCAAATGCGTGTGAAGTTATCTTTTGCAGCTCAAAATTGTGTAAGTTCATAAGTATTTATCTCTTTATTTTATCTTTAAGTTTAAAAAAAATATTTTTATTAAACTAGGATCTGTTTCTATCACTTTTAATGACAAAAATAAAGGCATTGAACCAGATTATTTGTAGTGCACTGACAATATATTTTTATATAATTAGTTTAATAAAAAATTTTTTTTATAAAAAACTTCAGATAAATAATGACAGATGATTCCAATGTGTGTGCAAAGTTTCAAGAGTTGAGCATGTTAAGGGCCCTAAAAGTGCCTGAAATTTTGCAAATATTTTTTTTTTACCTTAGGAAAACAATTAAGCCGTTTGCCCTGAGGGCATGGGCACTAATAAAAAAAATCCATGTCATGACCCCTTTAAGGGTGAACCACCCATATGCTTATTCAATGGAAAAAGTACATTAGAGTCAGGAATTAATGAGGTAAACCATAGACAGAACATTACTAATCTCTGACCTGGTCATTGAGACCCACGTTGATCATGACCATCTCTCCAACCATACCTATCCAACCAGAGCCACAAGGATTATGGGAATTCACACCCCGTCTAAACCAGACCTATTAGAAATGAGAAGATGAGGAAAAACAAGCTAAGTAACAACAAAATAAATAATCAAAACAAAAAAATATGTCCAAACCAGTTCAAAATTTGGGGTTGGTGAGAAGTCTCGGCTGCATTTATTTGATCAAAAATACAGCAAAAACACTAATATAGTGAAATATTATTACAAATGTTTCTATTTTTATATGCATTTAAAAATGTATTTATTCCTGTAATGGCAAAGCAATTTTTTCAGGAACTATATCTGCAGTCTTCAGTGTCACATGATCCATCAGAAATCATGAGAAACCTCATTATCATCAATGCTGAAATATTTCTGTGGAAACAGTGATTTTTATTTCAGGATTCTTTGGTGGATAAAACAATTGAAAAGAACAGCATTTATTTGACCTTTCGTAACATTTCGTATAAATGTATTTACTGTCACTCTAGATATTTAATCTTGATATCTAATATTTAAGATTTTGCTAAATTTCTAGTATGGATAACACAATATGAATGAATAATATACTTTTTATAATACTAAAAAAATAACTAAGTAGGAAAAAACGAAGCAGTTTTACTAGTGGTCTCAGATTTTGGACCCAACTCCATGTGCAAGTGTAACTATAATAAATTAAAATAGGACTTACTTTATGATCTTTAGTGACAGCCCACACTACATTCACACCAACAGCTACGTGTACGGCTCCCGCTTCAGGGCTTGGCGACTCCACTGTGACCCATGATGACCCTTTGATTATAATATTATTAAATATAGACAGGGGATAGAAATACTTTATCTACTCAAAAACATTTATTAAGGTTACAAATAGTAACTTGGCAAAAGTGAATATACTGCACCACAGCACTCACCATTGAGACAATCTCTGCCGATGCCCTCTCTGACCATCAGATTACCCTCCCACTGGACGGCCCACACCAGGTCACCCGGCCCACAGCTGATCTGCACCACCTCCCCTGGTACGGGCACCTCCTCCCAAAAGGAGCCCTCAGGATTATGGTGGTTGATGTCACACCGGAACCACACCTGCTCGAATGTACAAAACAAAAATTACAGGTGCACAGGGTGTTGTTGGACATGGCACAGTATGTAAGCCTGGAATGAACTGAGTTCTGACCTTTCCCTGCAGAGAGACCGCCCACAGTGCCAAACACCCTCTGGGCTCCTCGGTGATCTCCCAACCACCACAAGTGATGTCATTAAACGGGTCAGGAAGAGACTCCGTCTGCACCGAGGGGATCTGCTCTCACATATAAAATTCACAGACACATAGAGACAAGTTTTTCATCAACGTTAAAGACAGCCAATGAAGATAAGATATATAATTGCTCTTTGTACTGGTACACACCTTGACCCATGTTTCCTGTGCCTTGTACCTTCTGTATCGTATCCATCTGCGGCGACGCACGCAAGAGTTCCACTTTTTGTCTTTTGTATAAGTGGCTGGAAAATCAATGGCATATGTCCATCCCTGAAAACACACAGAAGATCAGTTATGGTTTAAGCAAGTGAGAGCTCTCTTTCAGACTGCCAGTTTAGTTCGAAACACAGTGAAAGCTGTCATGCACATCGTGGTACCAAACCTGAGACTACCTGAAGTTGTTCAGCAAGTAAAATAACGTGCATGTTTTTTAGACAATTTTAATACATTCATTTTAGTGCTGTCAAAGCGATTAATTACATCTAACAAAAAAGATTTTGTTTACATTATATATGTGTGTGTGTGTATATATATATATATATATATATATGTATGTGTGTGTGTGTGTGTGTATGTGTATATATATATATATATATGAGTGTGTGTATATTCTGTATATACACATATATATTTATATACTTTATGTTTGAATAAATTATATAAAAGTATATATGAAGAGTTCAGATGCAAAAGCCTCTAAGTGCCATCTGAAATTTTCTTCTTGAATGATCATTTTTATCAAGCTCGTATATTTAAGTTCAGTAATTTCGCTTAAATAGCAATGAAAATGACCTATTAATTGTCATTTAAGTGAAATTACTGAACTTAAATATACGAGCTTGATAAAAATGATCATTCTAGAAGAAAATTTCAGATGGCACTTAGAGGCTTTTGCATCTGAACTCTTCATATATATATATATATATATATATATATATATATATATATATATATATATATGTATATATATATGTGTGTGTGCAGTATACACACACACACACACACACACACACACACACACACATATATATAATATATAATATAAATATAACAATATATATACACAAACATATATAATGTAAACAAAACCTTTTATGTTAGATATCGCTTTGACTATATATTGTATAATATATATATTGGCTATCCAATCATGTTTAAAGCATCAATAAAGAAGAAAAAAGAAAAGAAAGAAAAGGAAAAAGGACGGGGAAAAGAAAAAGGAGAAGCAATAGGAAAAGGAAGGAGAGGAAAAGAAAGAAAAAGTAAAAAAGGAAGATGAAAAAAGAAAGGGAGGGGAAAAAGGAGGAAAAGAAAGAAAAAATATTTTCAAGAACTGACTGACTACCCTAAAACACTCCAAGCCATTTTCAAAAAATCATTTTGTTTGTCTGTATGTGTGATTTGCATACTCTTTGTAAGAATACCACATTTGTAATAAAAAAATAAAAAAAAAATAATAATAATAAAAAAAAAATATATATATATATATATACTTATGTATGCATTTTCTTCATAAATTAAATTAAATCGACAAGGGGGAAGACAGTGGTGAGAAGTTTAGTCACTCTGCTGAACATAATAGCACTAAATGAATAATAATAATAATAATAATATTATATATATATATATATATATATATATATATATATTGACCCCAAAACCCTCTTAAAGGCATCAATACTGACCCCTTTTTCAGTGGTCTCTCCTCCAAAGTTTTCATCCACGTACCAGTCCGCCTCCCACTCCCAGTTGTCAGAGGGCAACTGAAAGTCACCCAGAGGCTGGTGCTTCAGCCCTGTGACATCACTCCACTGCCAGCGGTCACTGGGCAACAGCCGGTCCGAGAAGCCATCCACAGGGTTCCACCTCTGAGAGGGAACAGGAAACACAGTGAGTCTTATTCACTATCAGGTGCTCTAGGGTCAATGACAAATAAAAAGTGTAGTTTAAAACGTGCAAAGTTCGGTTACACTTAATATATTTAAGTACTGAGTAATATTAAGTAACTCCATGTACTTACTATAGGGTTAGGGTAGGATTAGGATTTGGTTGAGGGTTAGTTGCATGTAATTATGCATAATTTACTGTTATTACTACACCTACGGTAAGTACATGTAACATATGTAACAAGGACACCGTAAAATAAAGTGTTACCCAAAGTTCAAAGAATATACTCTTTGTATTCATGTTGGTTTCGAGAAACATTTTTCAATTGAATGACTTAACGACTGTAATGTGGCGTAAACATCAAATAAAAAGTAACAACATTTTCACATACCTTGAATAAATGTGAGTGAACAAATCGTAATATTTACAAAATATGTATATATTTTTTCAACATATACTTTTATTCAGTAAGGACACTGGTCAAAAAAGTGACAGCAAAAACATTAGAAATGTTACAAAAGATTTCTACTTCAAATAAATGCTTTTCTTTTGAACTTTCTAGTCATCAAAGTTTCCTAAAGTTTCTACAAAATTATTAGGCAGCACAACTGTTTTCAATGTTTCTTGAGCACCAAATCAGAATGATTAGAATAATTTCTGAGGAATTTCACAATATTACAATTTTTCCTGTATTTCTGATCAAATAAATGCAGCCTTTGGGACTTCTTTCATAAAACATTTTTAAAACTCTTACTGACCCCAAACTTTTGAATGGTAGTATGTGTGTGTATATGTATATATATATTGACCTACATGTCAGTCTGTATATTGCTATTGAGCACACCTGGTTTTCATACGTCTCCTCTTGGTAGCGGGTCGGCACATCACTGGCATGGACATTCAGGTAGATGTTGTTGTCACATGCGATGCTCCAGCAGCACTGCTGCACAGCTGTGATGCGCTTGAACTCCAAGTGGGCATCGCGGCAATGTTCCCACTGCTGTCCAGCTGTGGAAAGGCAATAAACCCTCCCGTACACATCAACAGCCCACAGGAGGGAGCTCGGCATGATGCACCCCCTGCAACAGACAAGAGAAAGAGATCTGCAGATAAACAAACGCCTCAGCATCAGTTTGTGGCTACAAAAAGTGTTTAGAATGAAACAAGGGCTCTAAGTTAATTACTCTCAAATTAAGCAGAATTTTCTCCCTACTCTTTCCTCTGCTTTGAAAGCAGATCTGCAATCTGCTGATTCTCATTACTGATCAGCAAGCTGCCAAAACACTGAAGGAGACCTGTTGAACACTGTTATTTTGTTGCCTCCTAAGCTATAAATGAAACCCAAGATCCCCAAAATACACAATAAATTCCATAAATCTCGAATTAAATCACAGACCAATCTTACAAGACAATGTGGTGGTACCATGTTAAGCATGTTATAGTATTATATTGTAATACCATGGAACTGAATGATTGCCATATTCAATTACTACATCAACATAGCACTACAAGGTACTTCAAAAAATACAGTCATTCTGTAAAACTGTAACTGAGCAAGTAGTAATTTGACAGATCCTATAGTAATAATTGAATTAATAATGGTAACGTTACCATGTAAAAAATGGTAAAACCATTGTATTTTTGTACTTTATTTGTTAGTTTAGTTCAATATGTTAAAAAAATGGTTTTATCAAATTATCTAATAAGGAACAATAAGATATTGAGAGCGCATGTTGTTGAGCGCTTGTTTGTTGATGCAGGTAACGTTAACGTAATACCGGTTACTAGCACGCTAGCTAGCAATGACAGCACGTAAGAGATAAACATGTAGAGTAACGTTACTTCACAGCAACATATTATATGGGGGAAAAACAAGAATACGACTAGGATACAGTCAGAAGAGAAACATATTAAAAAGAATGACTGCACCTGCCTGTCTTCTGCAGTGACAGGTTCATACATTAGAATAGGAAATGTACATATCCTAACACTAGTTTTGCATTCACAGTGTAGTGACAGTATATCAGCTGCTGTCCAGCGTAACGTTACATACCTTATCTGTGTCAGGGTGTAAGCACTGTGCTTATGTTGTCATTTTGAGACCATTCTGCTTTGCAAAATCGGTTTGTGATTTGCCCGATGTGTAGACTCAGTGATCCCAAACAGGAAGTGGTAAGAATTGTGTTGTGTTGCACTGGCTTATTGGCCCGGCAGGGGATGCCATTAACTCATGTTCAAAGATGATGGGATGGTTAAAGTTGTTACTGTGGTTCCCTCAAAGCGTACAACATTCACATTGTTTCGCTTTCCCACCCAATAAACCTCTACATGTAAACACGTACTTAGAAGATATATAGTCCCTGTCACAACAGAATGTTGCGAGGCAACAAAAGTAACTATAGGTTGGTGCGCAGTGATATATTAGGCCTTAAATATAATATTATATATATATATATATATATATATATATATATATATATATATATATTATACATACATATACACACACACACACACACATATATCCTAGAGTTAAAATCTGAATAAATATATATATATTGTTATTGTGTGTGTGTGTGTGTGTGTGTGTGTGTGTGTGTGTGTGTATATATAGGTGAAGGTCTGATTAACAGAAACATCCAACACAAATGTGGCTGTACTCTTTAGTCTCAGCCTTGACTACAGCACTGAAGGAAAAGGGCAAAATTAAATTACTGTTCTGCCATGTTATATGGTCACCTTATCCTTGCAGGATACACACACCTCATATAAACCAATTTATGACAGATTCAGACCATCATAAAAACACCTCTAAGTTTTACAAGGTGAACAGTGCTTTGGAAAGTAGCCACTGTAGCCAATACTGTAGAGCTGTAATAAAAATCCAAGGCATTTTCATACATATATGCATATATCTTTATTTCTGAGTAATATGGTATGACAGGAGATGGGGCAATGAATCAATAATCGCAACACAAAAAAGAAAAAGGTCTGAAAAAAAACTATTTCCCCTACATAAAAACATGCTTGCAAAGGCATAACATGGTACATGACCTTACAATAATTTTTTATTTTTTTTATAAATAAACAAAAAATCTGTATTTATTTAGTTAGGACCAAAGCATTTCTATTCCATGGTGAAAAATGCTCAAGTTTGAGCCTATAAGCCAACAATCAGCTGTGCAGCTAGTAGGAATGTTATCACCACACATTGCACTAATCTTTAACATGAGGAATAAACTATTTAACTAAGTGTCTTTACATTTTTCTCTTTTGAACGTGGAAAAGGTGTGAAGGATAAGGAACATATCAGAATTTTAAAACAATGAAATCATGATATTGTATAACAAAAACAGGCTAAAATTAATCAATTCCAACCAGAACAATTTGGCAAGTTCTGGCAAATCTAACACTACTTCACTGGATTTTGAAATGAAATATGATTTGGGCATGTGTCCTGTTTCTAATTAGGGGCTCCAATACTTAAAAAAATATACATTTGGGATTTCGGTTTACCTTCACAAGTCCCCAGACACAGGACCAATATGGTCAGAAAATATCTATTTAAGAGTCTGTTTGGTGCTGTGCGTTTTCTTGGAAACACAAGTGTATGAATCCAGATACAATTTAAAATAATAATTTAATCAAAGTCTAAAATTCTTATAAATAATGCCTCCTGTAAATATGCTGGTTTGTATTTTTAGAAAATTTAAGGATTAAAATTGATGCTGTAACAGAATCCTTTCATTTGGTTCTTCTGCCATATCTGCAATGCATCAGTATAGACACAACTTCACATCGGGGCAGGGGCTGAATGAACTATTATCATATGATCGGTGCAGATCTGTCATTTGTGATGGTGGGTCGTAGTCTGACCGTGTTAAATGGATTCCCACCCCTGAGGAGGAAAACAAGCATTGTGATTGCAGAGAATGCGTTAAATTCTAGAGCACTGTAGTAATATGGGGAATTAATTCTGTTATAAGACACTCACCCAAGGAACGGAGGCACCGAGTTACCATTTGGCAAAGACACCTGTTGCAAACACAGAAATAAGAATAAAAAGTGATTAGCGTAAACGGTGCTTCCATTCTTTAGAACATGCAAGAGCAGAGTTGATGTTCCCTGTCAGACTGGTTCGATTAGGACGTCAACACGTAATTCTGTTGTTTCACCAGCCGACTAAGTACCTGGAACAATCAATGTGTCCTATGACCTCATCATATCAGGAATCTTGATAATCTTGAAATGCTTCCTTTCTCTGCCTTGGTGTTGACAATCTAATCAAAACTACTTTAAGAGACAATGAACTGTAAACAGTCAGGGAAGATGCACATAACGAGTACATAACTGACGAGTTTTGATCAAGGCAGGCCTTATTCCATATTAACAGAGTAGTTCACTCAAAAATGAACATTATGTCACAATTTACTCATTCATGTCATTCCAATGTCATTTTTCTGAACAACAACAAAGCGACAACAGGCTGTCAAGCTAAACAACCCCCCCTAACCAACCCACCCCCCCCCGCCCCCACCAAAAAAAAACCCACCATAAAAGTACTCCAGTCCATAGGATTCATTTTTCCAAACAACAACAACAGTTACAGTGACTATAGACCCCTTCACGGTTGACGTCACAGGAAAATTCGCAGTTCGAAGTGCGCAGGTCGGGGTCAGAAAGTTCATTCCACCCAAGTGAATTGTGTGTTAACCAGAGAATTTCTCGTCAAGGAAAAAAAAAAAAGCCTACTTGTTGCGCGGTGAACTCTGAAAATCGCACCAGTTGTGGAGTCAAGTTTTTCAGGATTCCTGTAGGATCTCATCCGTTTTAAAAAAAAATACACGAAATCTGTTCAGATAGATACTGCTATCTGCTAATTCTGTTAAATGACACAATCAACACATCAAACTTCACCTAACTATTAAATCAGTCTACATGACACAGGTCCATGACATTTACAAAACTATTAACATGCATAGCTTAACGTTATAGGCTAGTGTGCAGAAAACTGTTCATGCAATCCAGACTTTCAAGTTTAATCTAATGCCCCTTTCACACAGAGAGTCCTGTTAGGAGCTCAGGATCAGGCAATACAATCGCCATTAGCTAAAACAAGTTTATTATGGTACTGTTCCCGTTCCTGTGGTGGCAAAGTCAGTGCATACCTTGACACAATATGCCGGTCTATTAGCCGCGCCAGTTTTCTGACCCCATGCTGCGCGCGCACCCAACCTAGGCTTTCGATGTTTACATTGAAGGGGTCTATAGGCTGTCAAACTTCAAAAAAAAAAAAAAAAAAAAAAAAAAAGGAAAAAAAAGTCCCATTTAATTTGAAGTCATACCATGGTTTTAGGGAACAGATTGACAGAATTTTTGTTTTATGGAAAGTTGAACGAAAATCCTTAAAAAGAATATCCTATAGTGTTCCACAGCAAAAAGTAAAATGAAGTAGAGGAGTGGTTTTCAATCCTGGTCCTGGGGACCCACTGCTCTGCACATTTTGTATGAGCCAGATACTCACATACAGTTTGCCATCAGTTAATATAGTGCAATAGTCTCCACTCTCCCTCACAATGAGAAAACCAGGTAGGGAGCATTTTTCAGATGTCTTTTTATTTTTCATAATGGTAGAAATGCAGAGCATTCATGTACCACTCCCTAGGCCCCCTGGCAAAGAACAAAGGTTACATTATTGCAGGTCTTATAAGTAACTTGTAACTTATGTAGATCTAATTTGTACAATTTAAAGCTTATTGTATAACTGAACAAATACAGTGGGGTCCAAAATAAACTACTAGAGAAAATACTTGCATATATTTGCATTGTAAATTGAATCGATTTTTTCTTTACAAATTATATTAGCAGCAAAATTTTTATAGAAAAGTTTAATTTGAAAATTGTACATGCATTTCTGAATATCTTAAAATTTGTTTTAAGCAATTTTGCTTTAATTTTGCCATATATAACCATGTTCTTCAGCATGATGAGATGATCCAAAGAGTATCTTGAGCTTCAATGGAAGAACATCTGACTGTTTGTACGAAGAGTTCACATGGTCAGTGTCACAAACTTTTATGGGCATGTTTACACCTGGTCACTTCATGCGTTTTCTCTGATTGCACAGCTATCCAATCGTGAAAAGACCAGGTGTAAATGCCCTCCGAAACGTATTTGAGAGTGATTTAAATCGATCATTCAAACCACTTACGGAGGTGGTTTGAGACGCATTCCAAATGAAACTGGGCAAGTGTAAATGCATCTGGTTTTACTCCTCCCAAAATGAAAAAATAAAATTAAACGCAAATAAATTGCCGAAAAAATTAAGTTCGGCGTTGCATCCTGAAACTCAACACGCAGTGATCTTCATTAATAGTGTGACTAAATCAAACTAACTTAGACTAAATTATCATACTAGTGTTAGCGCTGCTCTCTCTCCTATTGCGGTCTTTGAGCTTTAAATTAGCTGATGATAAATAAAATGCAGCGCATATCTGTTGCTTTCGTCTTGAAGATCGGATTTATATTCATTTTGCAGAGACACATTAATGTAGCCAATTGTAAATGGAACAGTTTTAACAAATTTGATGGTTATCCGATCAGTAAAAATGCATAAAGTGAACAGGTGTAAACAGGCCCCATATGTTGTACAGTTCAATACAGTAGTACTTACAAAAATAAATGTTTTTTAATTCATTTTAAAATGTAATTTATTCCTGTGATGGCAATGCTTAATTTTCAGTAGCCATTTTGCCAGTGTCACATGATCCTTTCTTATCAATGTTAAAAACAGTTGTTCTGCTTGAAAAACATGACTGTGAGAACAAAAACCGGTTACCGTGATTTTGCCAAAACAGACATGTTCCTGGATCAACATATTTTGTTAATCCTGGAACAACATTCCTGTCCGAAAATGTTGTCCTAACCCTATCCCTAAACCAAACCCTACCCATAACCTTTCCCTAAAGGGTGAATAACACTGATTTAGAAGCCCCATAAGCCATAAGCCTCAACCTGACAAACTGTAAACTTGCCCCTTAAATCTTATTTGTTGATTGGGAAGTTGTTCCAGAATCAACAAAGATGTTTCATTTTTGCCCTAGAAGAAAACCTGACTCAATCAGGTGACAACCTCCCAGAATGACTTTGCCTTCTTTATTTCATCCACAAAAGGATAAGATGCTCATATGTCTCTCTTTCCAGAAAATGGCTCCTTTTCAAACTAACTTTGCTCTCGGCATTCCTATTTGCCACCGCACTGTGTTTACCGTGTTCTGTGGAGAGGGGGTGGAGTGCTTGATGGGTCTGTCCCTAGATGAGTCACTGTAGTCAGGCGGGGGCAGCAGCACGGGTTCCTCCACCTCCTCGTCTTCCTCCGGCTGCTCTGGAAGATCAGTCACACTGTCGACTCTGCTGAACAAAGTACATAAATTGATTTGTTCATTTGTTAATGGTTAGATAAGCATTATTTTCAGTTGAAAATCCCATCATTTTTGCTCTCAAATGAAAGAAAGAGCAGACTCACCTGTTTGCGATTACTGGCTCGTTGTACGTTCGGCAATAAGATGAGGGAAACCAGCCCCGCCTGCAATTGAAAGCAAAAAATATCCATAATGTGCATCATGATTTTCTATCAAAAATGGGTGCCAGCTCCATTTCCATATGCATTAAGACAATTTTTTGTTCTCTGCCGTTGTATGACTAATCAGAAACCACTGTAGTGGTACAAATGTACAGCGGAACACCATGTAGTATGAAGAGTTCATTTGGTTTTGGTTGCTTAGGAACTGTCACACCGCCAGCTGTGGATAACTTTGAACTGAGCCTTCAAGAGTGCATCAGTGCATTAAGACATTTTTAACTCTCAAAATAGTGGTGACAGCATAATGGGTAGTGAGAGAAAATCTGTGGACCTCAGACCTCTGAAATGGCAGATCTGGTCAGGGATAACAGAGCTGCTCATTAAATTATACAAAATAAACAAGTGTAAGACCACACAAAGCACAGACACTGATGCTTTCACTGCAGTAGGATCATTTTGCTTTGGTTTGTATGTCGCTATGAATAAATGATTGAATGTAAATATTGATATAACAAACAGATTCACCTGTTAGTTTTAAAATGATGTTTTTAATAAGCCACAAGCATCACCCAATCAAATTGCAACAACTGTCGTTTTCAAAAAGGCAAAGAAAAACAATCAGACAGATTAACTAATCTAATCAAAAATCAGCTTCACCCTAAAGAACAGTTAAACATAAATTTAGAACTTTATAAATGATGTGCATCAAGAAATCAATATTCTTTTGCTGAGTTTTTATGATAAAGCAGAGCTGTGTGGCACATTTTTCTGTGGATTAACTTCTATGAAATAATTCTTCAAGACTAGTAATATTCGCTGACAAACTAAATAGAGTCCATTTTGATTTCATGCAGACTTTAAAAACTACTAAATGTGAAAACAAAACTCAATTCATTTGAAGTTTCATGCCAAAACTGAAAAGCTTAAATCAACTCTTGTCTGTGCCATATCTCGCTAAGCGAGAATCTACATTCTCATTTACAAAAAATTCTTTACTCAAACTCGCTCTAAACGTGTCAGGTCAAATGTCAGCTCGCCCCCTTGTTACACCAGCCAAATTGGAAGCACATTGCCAGGTCAAGAAAACTTTCATTTGGAAATAAAAGACTGTGATAAGAGGAGAATGAATGCCCCTCATCATGTCTAACTGAAGGAACCACTTTTGCCAATAAACCTACTGCACTGCAAAGGTTTACACCAGCATGCTTGATCCCTCGTGATGACTTATGTAAGCATCTCGAACATGTTTGACATGCCTTAGCAAATTGTGCAAATTAGGAGAGTAAATCTGACAAACAGAATCATGGAGCCAGTATTTACAGCTCAGAAAAGCTAATGTTGCTATCATCCAAGTGCCAAAGGGGTACCATGGACAAAGGAAATATAAATGAAAAGTTGCAGTGTCTTTAATGAGCCTCATATTGTTCCAAACCTATATCAGTGTTTCCCCTACCATTATTTTGAGGGGACAACGCGCAGTTTCATTCACACACACACACTGAAGCGCGTCGCACTGTTTTTTGCCTATATGAGGACACGAATGCTTGAACTTTATCTCCAGACTCTAGATCCACTCTGAAAGTCACTTTGTGAGCACTTAACCGCTTCATTTGAGAAAGACTATGGTCATGCTATAAACACACAGAAACTCAAAAGGTCTTCACAGCAACCTGTCAAAATAAAAGTTCGGTTTACCTTGACAGAAATATATTACTGTTGTACATTAGAATTTAGATATGTCTCAGTGTAATAATAATACTAACACTAATATAAAAATTATAGGGTTAGTTCACCCAAAAATGAAAATTATGTCATTAATGACTCACCTTCATGTCGTTCCAAGCCCGTAAGACCTCCGTTCATCTTCGGAACACAGTTTAAGATATTTTAGATTTAGTCCGAGAGCTTTCTGTCCCTCCATTGAAAATGTGTGTACGGTATACTGTCCATGTCCAGAAAAGTAATAAAGACATCATCAAAGTAGTCTATGTGACATCAGTGGGTTAGTTAGAATTTTTTGAAGCATCGAAAATACATTTTGGTCCAAAAATAACAAAAACTACGACTTTATTCAGCATTGTATTCTCTTCCGGGTCTGTTGTCAATCCGCGTTCACGACTCAGAAGTGACGCTGCTGACGTAAGATGCTGCTGACGTGTTATCTGGTGCGCCCGAGCTTCGTTTACAGTCTGAGGGAGACGCATGCTGTATTCAAGCTATTCTACATTGTTTGTATTTTGGTATTGCTATATTTTTTTAAATGGTGCGTAAGTGTGCATGTCATCAGCCTCTTACGTCAGCAGCGTCTTACGTCAGCAGCGTCACTGCGGAGTCGTGAACGCGGATTGACAACAGACCCTGAAGAGAATACAATGCTGAATAAAGTGGTAGTTTTTGTTATTTTTGGACCAAAATGTATTTTCGATGCTTCAAAAAATTCGAACTAACCCACTGATGTCACATGGACTACTTTGATGATGTCTTTATTACCTTTCTGGACATGGACAGTATACCGTACATACATTTTCAATGGAGGGACAGAAAGCTCTCGGACTAAATCTAAAATATCTTAAACTGTGTTCCGAAGATGAACGGAGGTCTTACGGGCTTGGAACGACATGAGGGTGAGTCATTAATGACATAATTTTCATTTTTGAGTGAACTAACCCTTTAAGGAGTAATCCCAAGTTTTCTTCCATGTTTTAATTTTAACAGTAAAGCTCATTGTGCTCAAGTTGTTTGAAAAACATTTGTTTAATTTCATGATTAAAAGAAATTAAATTAATGTTTTATGTCTTCATTTGATTACCAGAAAAACACCACGACAGAATTTGTGTGAAAAAAAAACCCATTTCATTTCGTTGTGTAAAAAAATGTTGTTTATATTTATTGACCAAATTTCAGCTCATTTCAGCTCACTCTAGAAATGCACCGATACAAACAACTGCCTAACAACACCACGTGTTTATAACATGCCCGCTCTGCGACACTAGTAGTTTCGGGGGTCTACCAATCCTAAAAATCCTAGGGGAAACACTGTATATGACTTACTTATTTAGCAGAACAGAAAAGATATTTTAAAGAATGTTTTAACTTGTTTGTTCCTATTTAAAGTCCATGGAAACTTTTTTTTGTTTTCTACACAAGTCATTTAGGTTTGGAACATCATGAGGGTGAGTAGTATCCTTTAAAGGATGAAAAGCAATTTTGAATTGAATGAATGTCTTTTTTAGCACTTACTGTCCAGTATGTTCTAGTTCTCCATATAGCCATCCATCTCGCTCGTCTTGGATAAGCAGCGTGATGATGTCTCCATCATCAAAGCTCAGCAGGGTCTCGTTATTTCCCGCTGTGTGGGGGAAGATAGTTTGCACCCTGTTCTTCTTGGCCACATCAATCCCGCTAGACACAGACGTAGACCTAGAAAGGCTGTTTCCATCTAGACTGTCTAGATCTGTTGATTTCAAAGCAAGCACAACTTAAGTGACATTAACTAAAGATATTTAGAGGCAGTAATCAACTAAATTAGTAATCACAGCGATGTTTCAAGGACTGCCTCATCAACACAAAGACTACTGCACTTGATTGTTGAGAGCAGAAGTGATGAAGTCTGATTAGATCGAAGTGCGAGGGAGCCGTCAGCTTGCCTGAGTACTGCTCTGATGAGATGGGGATTTTGGGAATGTCCTGGGAGAACATGCTGGCCAGTGGGCTTGTGTGGGCTTTGAGTGAAGGGGCTGGGGGCGGAACAATCAAACTGGAATTGGTCTGAGGAGGAAAAAAATTTCAGTATGCCTTTTTTCAATAAAAGTTAACAACTCAACGCGTTGATGTTCTGGCTTAAACGTGAATGCTATGTGGCTCTCAAACAAACAAACAAACAAACAAAAAAATAGCACTTAAGCAGTCATAAGTAAATTTAATGGTGGTACACCATGTTCTAACATTAGACTAACCCTCTCACTGTGTTCCAATGTAGGCGAGGACTCGGGTATGACTGACATTGAAGTCCGCAGACCCTCAATCATGGATATCACTGTGTCTGGTACCCCGGTGACATCGCTACACTTATCTTGCCAGCTGGGCAGTTTGACGGTCAGTATCTCCTTGGCCTGTGGGTGCAAGTGCACATACAGTTTGAAGAAAGAAATGCAAACAAGGTACACTACCGTTCAAAATGTTAGGGTCAGTATGTTTTTTGGGGGTTTTTGTTTAAACTTACAGGTAAGGCATTTATAATGTTACAAAAGATTTCTATTTCAAATTAATTCTGTTCTTTTCATCAACTTTCTATTCATCAAATAATCCCGAAAAAAAAAGGGTCATGGATTCGATTTTTTTTCTCCAAATCAGCATATTCGAATGATTTCTGAAGGATCATGTGACACGGAAGACTGGAGTAATGGCTGCTGAAAAATCAGCTTTGCATCACAAGAATGAATTACATTTTATAAATTTTTTTAAATGTATCGTCTTTTTAAAAGGCATTAAAACTATTGTACTAAACCAAAACTCTGTACCATTTTCATTTCTTGTTGTTCCCAAAGTCTAACAACAATATTAACTGGAAAATTAGCAAGTTTAAAATTTGACTCTAAAAAGCTGAATATTTTCAGTGGGTCACCTTGTCATGGAAGGCTGCTAGCTGATAGGAGAAGGCACAGTGTTTGTCCACTAGGAAACAGAACCTCCTTTTCTCTTCCATCAGAGCCTCCTTACATCCTTCAGCAATAAAGCTCTGCATGTCTGTCTGCCGGGATGAGATGGTCTCCATACACTAGAGATGAAATCAATCATACGATATGACTGCATCCCATGATACACACATAGTAGTCAGCTAGAGTGGGACAGATATACTTGATTTCTTGCTTGAAATACACCTTTTTGGGACAGATTGCATTGAGAAATACAAACAAAACACCACATTTAACAAAATGAGATACATCAACATATTTAAGAAGTCCACACAGTCAACACCTCATGCTAATGCTGTCATTTTCTTGTGAGTAACTCTTTTTCCAGACTGATGGGTCTCTGCTTTTATAGAACAGAGCTGTTACCCAGCAGACCTGTGAAAATGACACTAGAAACAGAGCTCTGTTCTTCTTCACAGGAATCCCCTCGCTATTATGCAGTAGTTCTGTGCAAGTTGTCATAGTGACCGTGAACGTTGCTTGTTTCCTTGGAGTTGTTTTCAGAATCGTTCGCAGATCATGCCTGGACACGCAAGTCCCACACAACAAGTATTGTCTCTGAGTGCAATATGAATGTATGATAATGACTTCATCGCTATCTGAAATTATGATTCGGTTGGTTTTTGTCAGGGACATGATCTAACATGTTTTTGGATAAGATTCTAGTCACTACTGAGGTGAATGACATTTCATCAACTCATGATGTACATACTTGCATGACTTGCATGATACAAGTTTTTAAATATGTACTGCCCCCACACAAAAAGATTTTTTGCTTTTATGTAATATAGGACAGTAGGAGGACAGAAAGGAAATCACGGGAGAGTGGAATTGGACCAGGAGAGGACCTCAAGTCAGGACTCAAACTCTGGTTGCCCGAAGTGCAACCACACCAAATGTCTGAGCTTTAAGTTTGATACTGTATTAACAATGGCAATTCAAGTTTCAGATTTATTGTGACTAAAAAGCATTTTACTGCTAATGTTTAACTCAGATAAAACAATTTACATGATTGTGGGTGATGCTTTGTTACACTCAGCAGCAGCTCAGTTCAATTTTCCTTCAGACATCTGTCAAAAAAGACACTTAGAAGCAAACACATTACATAAAAAAAAAAAGGTTTCCATTGCTAACCGTTCAAAGAAACAGTATGGCTTTGATAGGAGGAACACAATGGTGAGCTATTAAAACTGCTAATTAATAGAGCCCACCCAAGTAGATTGTATTAAGTGTCAAATCATGTTCCTGATATTGAGTCAGAAACTGAATTGAATAGAGCCGTTCCCTTTGTCATGTACAGCCAGCCCTTTGTCATTGGTTCCCTTGAGAACTTCCTTTTGGCTTTTAGATTTTAGATTTATAAGTAAAATATTGTCTGAAATGAATACTACTTGAAAATATTTTTACATTTTGCCCTCCAAAATATATATATATTTTTTGAAGCCACTGTTTTTTGTTTGTTTGCTTTTGTTTTGTTAAAATGTTGCAATAAAGACTAAATGGTTGACTGGTTTAAGTAAAATTGCATCTTTTTTCTAAATGCATATTTTAGATATTGTGAACAAATCATTCATGCATGCCTTTCATAAAAAAAAAAAAAAAAAAATACTGTACCTAATAATGTTTATTCAAAATGACATAACTGGACCTTCTATCTGGTGACTTTAAGTATGTAGGACTTTAAGTATAATTTAGTCCACTTAAACCCTGCCCCTGCAAACTCACATTCATCTGCCTCCACTTTTGAGTGCAACGCCCACATCTCAAAATCCAATCAACAATCGATGCATAACCAAGTCCCCGCATAACATTTTTCTTTTTCGTTACACAGTAATGGCACAGTAGCTGCAAAATTAATGATTGATTTTTTTCGAGAGCATGCCTATTCAGGTAATATTAAATCACAGACATTATTAATCATAGATTGTTGCCACTAGCCTAAAAACCCAGAGGGAAACCATGGCTCAAAAATGTTAATTCTCATCCATATATTAGGACTACAAAAGGAACAGCTTTGTTGTATGATCAGACAGAGAAAAGACTGCCAGATAGATAGATTTCATAGCAAAAATACAATAAATGCTTACCTCATTTTCTTTGATCTCATACTTGGACAAATGCTTCCCTTGACTTTTCCGGCGCAGTTTCTTCAGGTCAGCCTGTGATTTGTCCAAGAAGTCTTGCTTAAATTTGTGTTCTGACTGGTATCTCTTGAATGTGGCCTAGAGGGAATGTAATACCACAATATTGTGGTAAGTGCAGGTAAGTGCAATATGGGAAGTATGACGAGGAGAAAAACACACAATACTCACGTTCATGTACTTGATATCCATATCAGTTTTCTTTTCAAGTTCAGCAATGAGCTCTCTGTGGAACTTCATGAACTGTAACAACAAGGTTAATGGCAATAAATCATCATCACACAGCAAAAAAAAAAAAAAACCAATATCAGTGAAATTGCATGAAATCATTCCAATACTATGATAACATGACTGTAGAGAATTCGAACAAAAAGGGTTATCTTATCAGCTTCAGTGGTTAAATATTCATAACGCTGTGAGTTTGAATACCTAAGATCATTTGATAAAAAAAGGTTTTGGAGGAAGAAATGCAAAGGGAGAGCAAAGGGTCAGCAGCCCTCAATACAGTCACATACCACAGGTAAGTTCAGCACACACTATCCCTAAGGCAAAATATGACTGTATGATTTATAATGTCAAATCATGTGACTACAAAAATGTTTGAAGTTACAAATTCACAAAGCTCATCATGCCCTAAAGGTTTCCTCCAATAGCATTGCCTGCTACAGTTCTGCTCGTAGGTTTTAACACTTGAAGATGCCTTTCATAAAAATTGTATTTCGTTTTTTTATTACAGCCCTACAATTAATTGATTTTAAATTCCTGTTTTTATTTAATATATTATATAATGTATTTTATTCCTGTGATGGCAAAGCTGTATTTTCAGCAGCCATAACTCCAGTCTTCAGTGTCACATAATCCTTTAGAAATCATTATAATATGCTGATTTAGTGCTCAAGAAACATTTACTATCATCAGTGTTATACAGGTGATAAATTTTTTCAGGATTCTTTGATGAATAGAAAAACAAAACTTTTGTGACATTATAAATGTCTTTACACTCATTTAATGAATCCTTGTTGAACAAAAGTATTAATAAGATCTTATTGACCCCAAACTTTTGAACAGTAGTGTATACATTCCACAAGGCAATATAATAATAATTCTGAATTTACAAAAATTATCCTGTTGAAAAACCACAAAAGGCTCCAAGCAGTCATTGATGAAGGCAACACACAATATGAAGAATCATGGGTATGCTACATTTTTTTTAAAGAAAAATCATTTTAACTAGTGGAATATCCAGAATATGTGAAGAGTTCAGATGCAAAAGCCTCTAAGTGCCATCTGAAATTTTCTTCTAGAATGATCATTTTTATCAAGCTCGTATATTTAAGTTCATTAATTTCACTTAAATGGCAATGACAATTACCTATGAATTGTCATTTAAGTGAAATTACTCTGAACTTAAATATACGAGCTTGATAAAAATGATCATTCTAGAAGAAAATTTCAGATGGCACTTAGAGGCTTTTGCATCTGAACTCTTCATGTGTTCTTCAGCTTCTGGAGTTGGAGAGGAATAAGAGAAAAAAAGTGATGTATCAAGATCATAAACCACATGAAGAAACATGCATACTTACAGACTCCTCCAACTCCAGTTGGACCTTCTTGTGCACTTCTGAAATCTCCATCAACACCACGCCTGAGAAGAAAAATGAAACATTATTGCTACATTACAGATTTTTTACATTTCAGAGTTTTGTTTCCATTTCAACTGGATAAACAGTTCAAAGTTGCCTTCAGAGAGGTATCAAGTTGTATTTTAGACTTGAACTTCTCTTTACATTTACATTACATTATTTTATGACTACACCTTTAGCATGCGTCTCTCCTACTCTGTATGATCAGTATCATTTCATCTTGCTAGGGCTCCATTAGTGTTGCTCATAAAACAAACCCCAGAACAAACAAACTGAGGTGAGCTGCATCATTATAACTCATCTAGCAGTTATAAAAGCATCATTAGCATGGTAAGGTCAGTGGAGTGAGTCAGTAAATGCAGTCTTTGTGCTGAGAGTGTCAGCACCTGCTCTGTGTTTTCACAACCCCAGAGATGTAGCAAAAAGGTACTCAACCTTACAGAGGTTACAGGGCATCCCTGCCAATGGAAAGTCTAAATGGAGAATTATTATCAGTATAATCAACTTTTAAATGTATTAAAGCTAAATGAAAATCTGTAATGCAACAGAAATCAAAATGTACCCCTTTTAAATGTAATTTCTGCCTCCCCGGCTTTTTTCTTGATCAAATCAGTTCCCATCCTGCAATTCTTTACAATGATTATCCCATTTCACAAATATGTCATATTACAGATAAAATGGGATTTGAACGACGCATCATGTTGATTTCAGATTATTTACAATAAGGGCTTGACATGAACTTTTTTGCTCATCACCCACTGTGGCTAGTGGTTTTCCAAAGTTAGCCACTAAGTATTTTCACTGGCAACAATTTTGACATCGATACCATGGGGAAAAATTGCCATATAGATATTTTTTATATCATCTCATATTTTGGCAGCAGGTATATTAGGCTGCTGTCACTTTAAGACCTGATGCACTGATCCATTATAGTTACACATGTGTTTTCTTTCTCAACTGTTTAGATTCACTTAAAACATAAAGGACTGTGTTTACATGAATACTCACCATTTGTACATTATTTTGTGTGTATTTGACCGTTTAAGTGAAGTAAGCAATGAGAACTCAACAAAACAACAAAAATAACTTAGTTTAGTACTGAGAGGAGGCTTTATGTGCGCACACTTTAGGTGTGAGATCAAAATCTGTGGGAATGAGTAAAATTATGCCACTTTGAGCCCTGTAACACGAAAATATGAATCAGGAGCAAATTAAATGAGAGAGAGAGAGAAAGCGCAGCTGGTATCTAGCGTGTATCTTTTCTGTGGAAAATGAGTATTGGACGCGTTTCAGATATTTCAGAATCAATATGTATCGGAAAATTTATATTTTTAACACTACAAAAGTCGCTTTGGATAAAACAGTCTGCTAAATGAATAAATGTAAATGTACAACATTGCATTTAGTTTATTATTTTAGATGCCTTTTAAAAAGACAATTGAAAAATGTAAATATTATATATAAAATTCAACCCGCCAAAGTGGCTAGTAGGAATGACTACATTTACACGCCACTGGTGAAATCCACCCGCATTTGGCGGGTGTTAATGTCAAGCCCTGTGTACAATAGTGGGTTGTCTACAATGGATAATTGCATCAAATATTGGTATTCCGAACCGATAACTGCTCCCTCCTCCATTTTATGCTGTGATGTGATTGGATCCATTGACCGGACCTGGCCATCTCAAGGATTTTCCATCATGTCACCAGGAGATTGCACACTAGCTATCTGGGCAACAAGTCAAGTCAAGTCAGCTTTATATAGCATTTTATACAATACAGATTGTTTCAAAGCAGCTTTACAGTGATAATAGGATAATAGGATAATAGAAAGATTGTTTTGTCTGTGCACCAGGTCTAGAAGAAAGTCATTGTCTAGCTTGAAAGCTCTCGGACTGAATCTAAAATATCTTAAACTGTGTTCCGAAGATGGACGGAGGTCTTACGGGCTTGGAACGTCATGAGAGTGAGTCATTAATGACATCATTTTCATTTTTGGGTGAACTAACCCTTTAAATGATTAATTTCTGTTGTAAAAAATTACTTGTAACTTAGGGGCCGCTTACACAACACTGTTTTCAACTGAAAACGGAAAACTTTTAAATGTGTTCTGGCTGTTCATTTACACCACAACTGCGTTTTGGTGGCCTGAGAATGCAAACTTTGAAGTGCAAGTTTTTGAAAACGAGTTTTAAAAGCGATACCATTATAAGCGATACGTCATAAACTGTTACACCCATGTAAACTTTAAAACGCTGATGGCATGCACATGCGAATTACGCGTTTAGTCCATATGGGCATGCGAGTTTAAATGTGTATGTCATTGTGGGCGTAGTCTTTCTTTACAAAGTGACATTGCCAAGGCAATTACTTGTCTGGCATGCATAATACAGCGTTTTTAGTCGTTTCCGCAGAACTGTGTGAACGGGAATCATTTTGATAACGTTTTCATCTGTACAGAGAAAAAAACGTTTCTCGTGAAAAAAAAAAACTTTTGTCGTGTCGATGAAGTGAATGTTTTAGATTCACTTAAAACATAAAGGACTGTGTTTACATGAATACTCACCATTTTTACATTATTTTGTGTGTATTTGACCGTTTAAGTGAAGTAAGCAATGAGAACTCAACAAAACAACAAAAATAACTCAGTTTAGTACTGAGAGGAGGCTTTATGTGCGCACACTTTAGGTGTGAGATCAAAATCTGTGGGAATGACTAAAATTATGCCACTTTGAGCCCTGTAACACGAAAATATTAATCAGGACCAAATTAAATGAGAGAGAGAGAAAGCGCAGCTGGTATCTAGCGTGTATCTTTTCTGTGGAAAATGAACATTGGACGCGTTTCAGATATTTCAGAATCAATATGTAGTCGTTTACGCAGAACTGTGTGAACGGGAATAATTTTGATAACGTTTTCATCTGTACAGAGAAAAAAAAAAACTTTTGTTGTGTCGATGAGGCCTTCAGAGGGGATAATCTAGTTGACACGGTCTCTGCTGACATTTCAGGGCTGTGTTATGGTCGTGTCTAGGAGCAGGTCCTTCATCTGATCTGGATTCGGCCTGAATCCGGCTGAGTACAGTAAACCTTGGGATAAACAGAGAGACTAATACAAGCATAGATGCCAGTCAAGATGCTGTTAATTTTGACAGCAAATTTAGATTTAGTTTTAGTCATAGTCTTTTGACTAAAATGCCATTTAGTTTTAGTCATATTTTAGTCATCTGAATTGTTTTAGTTTCAGTCTAGTTTTAATCGACGAAATATCATAAGATTTTAGTCGACTTAATCTACAGTAGATTTAGTCGACTAAAATCGAATGGGTTTGGTTAAATTGTAATACATTAATTTAGAATTTCCAAACCCATACTCCAGGAGAAAACATCTTTTAACCTGTTAATATGAATGATTTTAAAGTTTGAACATGCAATATAGACACAGATTTAACTACTGTGACAAACAAATATCTTAAAATTAAATAAAACCACTTCTCCTAAAGTAGAACATGGTCTTCTTTTCAATGAATGATATATGCATTCTTTATAACAACTTGCATACATCATTCTTTATTCTTTCAGGCAGACATATTTGTATAAATTAAATATAATTAATCCTTATTAAAGCTATAAAAGAGCAGTGAATCCTTTTCTCTTTTACTTTTGTTTTTTATTAATATTAAGGGGAGACGGCATTAGGTTTATTACGCAATGTCTCTTTAAGACACCAGATCATGTCCAATGACATGCGGATCCAATTGCACTGATGCACATGTGATATTCTTCTCACAACCGTTTACGTTCTGTAGAGACATAACCGACTGTGTTTACGTGAATACTCTCCAAAACAGGACATTTAGACATAATTGTGTGTATTTGTCCATTTAGACGCGAAAGAGAGCTCAGTTCAGTACTCGCGTGCTGTACAGATTTATGTCCATGGCTGCATGCTTTGGGTGTGTGGGCAAAGAAAACCTTACCGAATAGAGCGCTCTTTTGCGTCGTCACTCTTATTCAGATCCATCTATCCATATGTCTGCTCTTATCTTTCTCCCAGACGTTTTTGAACGTTTTATGACACATCCATCCATTCTCATATAATGGTGTCAATGCATGCAGATCAATAATATTGTTTAATATTAAACTAAACAAGCCAAAAGCCAATGGCAACAAAGGTGAAAAAAGGCGACAAAGGCGGCAGTGCAAAGAAACCAAAACTCCATCAGATGACAGAAAGGGGAGAAACCAGGCTCAGTTGGGGGGCCAGTTCTCCTCTGGCCAACGAACGAACAGTGTATGATAGTGATTCAGGCAGCATTATAGGTCAGAAGTCAGATTGGATTGGAACAATCAGAATATTATCCAGTTCCATCTGTTCCATTCCTTACATGTAAGAGTATAGAATATCGGAATATCAACGTTTAGTGTTGATGCGATTTTAACGTACATGTTGCCGCATACTGTCATAATAAAAGATCATTACAACTGCCAGTCTGCCACTAGGTAGCAAATTCTGAGAGTCCGAATGTCATGTGCAGTGGAAAGGCGGCTTTACATTGATTTAAAGGGATAGTTCACCCAAAAATTTTAATTAGCCCATGATTTACTCACTCTGAAGCCATCCTAGGTGTATTTGACATTCTTCTTTCAGACGAATACAATCGGAGTTCGTTAAAAAATATCCTGGCTTTTCCAAGCTTTATAATGGGAGTGAATGGGTGTATGTCTTTGGAAGTCCATGAAAGCATATCCATTCATGATTAAAGTGCTCCACGCGTCTACAGGGGTTAATAAAGGCCTTATGAAGTGAAGCGATACGTTTGTGTAAGAAAAATATCCATATTTAAAACTTTATCGACTAAAATTATACCTTCCTACCTACGCATCGATTTACGCCAAAAGAGTAACCCTTGAACTTGACGCACAACGTAATGATGAACACGGTTGACCAGCCCTGTTTGTTTGAACTGCGAGAGGCGTCAAAGCTCAGGCTACTCCTACATCCTACTTCATACATCGTCAAGTGTTACTCTTTTGGCGCAAGTCGAATTGCGTATGACCGTCTGCCAGAAGCTAGTTATTTAGTCGACTGAGATAGTGCATTAAGGACCACAGACAGACCCCAGCGTGGAATCAGTGGCTTTGAAACCCTGTTCAAACGCTGCATACCTCTCATATACCTGCATACAAGAGTATTTCTGTCAATCCCCACATGGCACGCAGAAATCGCGGCAAGATAACCCTTTATTGTAGAAAAGAATCTGCCCTTGTCTAAAAGCTCCTGCAGAAAGAATAACACATCCGCAACAGAACAGAGAAAAGGGACGATGTGTCTGTGTGCGCGTCATCGCTCAAACACATTCCATTTCCGATCATTTGCAGAGCGCGTTGAAGCTACTTGTGCATTTTTCTTTTGCTATTTGAGCAAATGTAAACACAAAAAAATATATTTAATGTAGCATCTCATTCACTGCTATAGAGGTTTACCCAACTATGACGACTTCCACTTCTGAGAAACCCGGAAATGTTAACAGGGTCAATATGATGTGTCACGTGATTTTCTTGCATTTTTGTGTATTTAATTACAAATTACATAATACTCAAAAGTAATTAAATACGCATTTCAAATACATGCAATTTAAGCTACTGCCCATCTGCATGCATCAAGTGCATGCCAACTCATGTACAGGTATGTCCTGCCAGGTAGATCAGAACGTTACAATTCAAATGTGCGCATCTAACACAAACGCAGGATATCAGGTCTGACTGGATCTCTTCCCAAATTGTCCCTACCAAACATTTTCATCTAGTTTTTATAAAGGTAGCATGAGATGTCAAATTCTCTCTTTAAAAAAAAGAGATGTTATTAAGCATGTTATTCATCTTATTGTGAAATATATAATATATACACCACTCTCTGGTGGTGTATGCCAGACTCCATCCAATCACCGGTAGATTGAAGGCCCTGCCCCCTGTTTCTTTCGATAATCCATTTCACTCTAATGTACGTCACAATGTTTGTGGAACCGTACATGCATTGATGCTCAACACGAATGAAGTTCCTAACGGATAAATAAAGTTCTTTGAATTTGAATTTAATATGGAGAAAAAAAGATCTGTCACTCACTACTTCTGTTACTTCGCAACCCTAAATATCATCTCATTTATGGCAACTGGTTGTGTTTGTTGTCCTCTAATGTCTAAGTGCTTTCCTAGAGTTCATATGAAAACTACTAGAAGCAAGTGACTAACAGAAAAATAAATATTTAAACTACATTAGAGGGAGAGTTAGAGGAAAAATCCAGACAATGGATTAATGCCTTAATGCTTTTTGAGAAGGCTGAAAGAGTTTAAAAGGCATTAATGTGCGACAGCGGTATTCTATTGCCAACCACTGTAGAGATCTCAAATCGCTAGTACAATGCTCTAGGTGTTGATAAATAGACCTATTCTCACTAAATACAGCCAAAAACAAAACATGTTCAAGTTCACATCATCAAGCACCTAAACCAAACAGTTTTTGACAAGTTAGAAATTCACTATGATCTTACCAACCACATTCTGGTTTGTATTTGTGCAGTGAGATAATGTCTGTCACACACATCTTGACACTAAGGAACTTGTTTTGTTAAAACAAAAGCACTCTTGCAGTTGAACGTTCATGGCAAGAGAAAAAGGGAGGGTGACTAAACTGAGCACTTCTTACATTCCAGTCATACAGCCTCAATTGGATGTTAAAATTCCCTAGATCACTGTTTAAGAACTAAATGGAGAGTTACAATGGTTATTCATTATATAGCTTCATTTGATGACACGTGTGGCCCAGACATGCAGTCTAGAGTTCTAATTAAGTTTAATTAATTAGTCATTAATTCAATTGTGTTAACCTACATTTATTTGGAACTATTCTGGAACTTTCTTGCAGGTGTGTTGATGTTGACACAATGCTCACTTAATCGAATCCCTGTGTCAATCAGGTGCCACAAGCAATCACAAGCAATGCATTCCATATACGCAACAGGTTGACATAGAAGGCAGCACCAGTAATCACTACAGCATTAGATGTTGAACATGCAAACTCAAAGTGCTTTCCATCTATATTAACATTTAGTGCAGTCTGCACTAAATGTTAATATAGATGGAAAGCACTTTGAATTTGCATGTTCCTTTGGAATATTTGAGCTATGATGCTTTTTGGAAGGGGTTAGGGGGCGGAAAGGTTTGCAGACAAAGTCTCAAAGAGTAACTGTTTGCTTTGTGTGTTTGCTGCCGGCATGTGCAGAGAATTCACACTGTCTGGTGGTCATCCGAGCCGTTTGAAAGGGATTCCAGCCAGAACAGGGAACGACAAAGCCAAAGGAGCTCAGTCATTCACAAAAGCACACATAACTGAAGAGCAAAACCTCATTTACAGTAAGTAGAAAAGTTAGGGATGCACAGATATAAAAATTTGGGCCGATACTGATACTTCTTTATTTTTGAAAGCCGATAACCGATATATTGGCCAATAAATGTAAACTCGAGTTTTTATATAATTTTTGAGAGCCTGATTGCAAAAACAAAAGTCTCACCGTTAAAATGTCCCAAGCACACAATTATAATGATGTTCTCATTATAATTGTATGTAGCCTATATGACAGACTTACACTGCACATGTTAACTGTACTTATACAGTTAAAAAAGCCCGAAGAGTGTAAAGAGTACCTTTGACACAGTTAACCACCAGATCCTCCTGTCAATCCTAAAGACGAAGGGCATCTAGGGAACCGCACTCCAATGGTTCAAGCCTTACCTCTCAGGTAGGTCCTTTAGGGTGTCGTGGAGGGGTGAGGTATCTAAGACCCAACACCTAGCTACTGGGGTGCCACAGGGCTCAGTGCTTGGACCAGTTCTCTTCTCCATCTACATGACATCACTAGGATCTGTGATTCAGAAACTTGGCTTTTCCTATCACTGCTACACTGATGACACACAACTCTACCTCTCATTCCAGCCTGATGATCCGACGGTAACTGCTCACATCTCAGCCTGCCTGACAGACATTTCTGGCTGGACGAAGGACCACCACCTTCAACTTAACCTTGCGAAGACAGAGCTGCTTGTGGTCCCAGCCAACCCAACACTACACCACAACTTCTTGTGATTCCAATCATATTTCAAGCAATACAAAACCACCATGGTGAACAGTGAGCATCTGAAGGGTTGTCAGCTGAAGGAAATAGGCTAATCCATTATTTATCAGCTTTAATATACCTGTGAGCCGATAACGATAAAATGAAAACATACCGAACATATATCGGCAGATACCGATATGGTGGCCGATATATCGTGCATCCCTAAAAATGTATTTGCAATAAAGACATTGTGTACAATTTTTTTTAGCAAATTAAAAGATGAATGTGAAGGCAAAGCCATTAATCTTTGTAATTTGCACAAAAAAACCCAAACCTGCAGTGGTGGTGAGTATGAAAACTTGGCATGAAACAGATGGTAGTTTATGAATCACAGTAAAGCTCTGTCATTATTTCCAGACAATATGAATTAAACTGATGCTGAGTCACAAAAAGTCAACAAGAACCAAACCTGTCTGCGGCTTAAAGCAGATGCAAACGTAGAACTACCTTTTGACAAAATGAGGAAATAACTGCCATTGGATATTCAAAGACATGTTGAGTGCAATGAATCATCTACATTCTACAAGGAAATGTTAAGCCGCTCTGTGCACAGAGCACATCCATTTAGGCGAAGACCAGATTAGGACCTCTGGGTGATGATTTAAAAAGTAATACTTACCCAGTTCCCTAGAAACCGGTGATACGGCAGCATTTTCCCCAATCTTTGAGACTGCATCGAAATATGCCTTTCCAGCAAAGGTCATTGCTGCAGGAGAGTGAATAACTCATATTGATTAAAAGGAACTGAAATCCAAGCTGCGTGTATCACAACAATTTTTGGAGAAATATTGAGTTTATTTGAGCAGTTGAGCAGAAAATGGCTAAGTATGGTGCATATTTATTATTATGTAAACTAAGTGATGTGATTACCTGTCACTGATTTCTCATAGCTCTTTCCCAGGTTGACCAGATTCCGCAGTCCTGGGTTGAACTGCTCCATCACATTCTGGAAGAGCAGAACAAAGCTCATGTTTCAAAGTTACATGGAAAACAGCTTGCTGCTGAATGAAACTTAAGATCTTCAAAAACTGACTCAAATGAATGTGCCTACAACTGGGCAAAAATATAAAAAAAATGTCTGGTTTTTTTTTGTTTTTTTTGATAGAAGTCAGTGGGGTTACAGGTTAGGAACATAATGATGGTATATAAATTACAACATTTTCATATTTGGGTGAACTATCCCTTTTTCCACATTTCAAAAATACACATTTTTCCCATTCAATGTTAACCACATTTTATTGTCCAAGCAATAAAAGAGATTTACAGTAACTTTACCTTCTAAAAATACCTCTACTGTAGTTAAATATAGCATTGTTTAAACATTGACTTATAATTATAATTATATTGCCTGTGAGATCAAAGTCCTGCCTATCTCTGTGTCTCTATTGAAATGCCCTTCTGTAATGTAATTCTAGTCAGTTCCTCTGCTCATTCCCAGGAACACACCCTTGGCAAAACAATGAACAGTAAAGTATGCAAAAACAGAAACAGTCCAGCACAAACAGGTTTCTTAACTCAACCCAGAAACCCAACTGAAGCACTTTTAAATGCACTCATGACTCATTGCACAACTTAGACGTACCTTGATGACAAAAATGTAAGAGTGCCATAAAATAGCACTTCATTATTTAACTTAGCAACACAACTTTCAAAAGGTTGAATGTAGCCTACTGGGTTTAATAACAGGTGGTCAGTGACAAATATGATACATACACGCAATTTAAACCGACTTTTACCTTATATGTGCTCTCGGTGAGTTTGTTCACCTCCTCCGGGGCTCGAGACATTTTAGCAGGTATTCCTCAAACGTCCTTGGTGACAATGTGTTTGTTTTAACTTTCCCCGTTCAAATCGTAAATCTGTGTTTTCGTCCCACCTGTTAACGCGTGTGAAGCGGCAGAGAAGAGAACAGAGCGCTCGGGCGCTCTTGAGGAGAACACGATACTGCACTGATGTATCGAAGGAGGATGAAACCTTTCCGCGCGACCTCATGCCACACGTGGAAAGGTGGGATCCGTGACGTCATATATTTCTAAGATCAAACAGAAATGTCTAATTATCTATCCTTTTTTTTTCGGTTTTATTTTTGTTTCTCATTGTTGTTGCTTGTTGCTTTTGTATATTCTTTTCACCTTTCTTTTTTTTTTTTTTAACACACACACACATTAACACTTTTACAATTAGCCTACACACTTAATTTCCAAAGTACGGATTTTAAAAAGAAAAAATATACAATATAGCCTACATTAATAGTAGTAAAGTTGTTCAGTCAAAGGCGAAATAGTGTAATACATGGAAAGTCTTTATCATTAGGTCTATATTATTTTGGCCTAGCCTATATTATGCAGACTGTCCGTTTTCGTTTGTGGATTGAACAAAACCAAAAACTCTTAAAATCTTGATATTTGAGTCATTTAAGCTAATTTCTGTGACAGATAGAATCTGTGATAAACATTTCAGTTTTTACAGCGCCGCTTTGTGGACGTTTGTGTTGTAGGCTACTATATTTGGCCTACCTGAGAAATACATAGTGAAAGGTGTGACTCGGCCTACTAGCCCTTGTCACTACTACATCATTTTAAAGATTTGGGATAATATAGAGACTTTTGCACGTTCTCTAGAAATCCATCCAGAGGAATGGCCTTGTGAATTCGTCACGTTTCTGCATGAATTATGTTCTCTTTGGCAGCACAACGCACATCTTTATTCAAATAAGCATAAGGATTCAACACGCGAATATGATTTCAAGCCTTTGCCAAACAGCCAGAAAGACATAAAAGCTTGAAAGTCTCAGTCATACTCTCACAAGTCACAAGCTGTACAGATTTGGAGGCCACATGAACTGGTAAATATTATAGTTCTTAAATGATAGATATAAACATATATTTCTCTAAGTTTGTTGTCTAATCATTTAGTTTTTATGTTGAATGTTTATTTCAAACTGTGAACTGATTTCCATCAGGATCCGGAGTGTTCTGGTTCACACTTTTCTCTCACTGATTTCCTCTCTTGCTTTTGGGATACCCGAAGAGTTATCCCATCAGTTATCTGGTAAGCTGATTAGTCCTCTTGTCCATTTTGACTTGGTTTTCACTGGTGTAGGTTTTGATGATACATAGTTTCTTTTTCACCATAGGAAATGTCAAAGGAAAGATCATTTTTCATCAAATGGAAGGGAATTCAACATACTTGCGGGATAGTGGGAAGCTGGCATCTTGCATACCCACCATGGTTTCATTTGAGCTGTCTGACCCGAGACATAACCTGCACTCTGTCACATTTATATACACATGGGACTTGGGCAATGGGTAATTTTTATTTGATCATCCATTTATTGAAACTATAAAATGGTTTTCTTTACAGTTGTCTTTGTTTTTTAGGGAAGTGCGTAAAGGCTCTGCGCCTTTTCTGAAGTATTACTACACCTTACCAGGGAACTACACGTTTAAATTGAGCATTGGAACCAATAACCCCCAACATTCCAGAATGACTGGGCTGTACTCTGTAGATTTGACTGTGTTAGGTGGGCGCGTAGTCATTATCGCTTATCATCAATGTTCTGATTTGACTATTTATATATTACCAGTGGTGTTAACATGTCGAAGATTCTTTTGTTTTTCAGATGCCATAAGGAGCATTGAATTGAGAGGACCTTTCATTTATAACGTGGACGAAAGCAGCAGTCTGTCCTTTCTTGTTGGAGGAAGGTAAAAATGTACCTCAACAAAGTTTAACAAAAAATATTTGGAAAGTCAATTGATTTCTTCATATAGTGTTTTAATTCTAAATTCATCCTTTAAAAAATGCCATTATTTTTTTCCATCACATGTGATGTGTGTATAGTCCTCCTGTTTGGATGTGCTGGAGAGTTTTGTCTGATTGCCAAACTCCTAGTCCAGCTTCCTGCAATTTAGTCAGGCTCTACGGGAACATATTCAATCTGAACTACACCTTCACATCAGTAGGAACATATTGCTTAGACCTGAGTGTGAGGAATAATATCAGCAACCTCCAGACATCCTACGACATCTATGTCCAGAGCAGCCGTAAGTATAGTACAATTCTCTACAACAAATTTTTAATCAACTGGAAACTATAAGTAGTGAGTCACTATAAGTAGTGAGTAATTCCTATAAGTGGAAATCCTTGTTTTTAGAGTGGCATAAGTGGAACATATTGTGGCACAAATGAAAATTCCAAATTCTTATGTCATTCCAAACCTCTGTGACTTGTGGAACACAATATGATTAAGCATAATGTCCAAGCTTTTCTTTTGCATTCAGTGAAAGTGAATGAGGACCAGAGACACTATCAAACAATTTTGGGTGACCTGTCCCTTTTAATAAATGGAAAGCTTAGCCACGTGAATGAGCATGACCGTTGAAAATCAGTTTGCATCCAGATACGGTGTCTGACCACATTTGACGCACAACAGCATGGTCTCCAGCATATACCTTTAGGCCACTGATTGTCCATTCATGATTCATTCATCTTCAGCATAGAGAAGTCTGAATTACCCAATATTACAGCACAATGACATTCATGTTTTCAAGAAAGCTTTATGACTTTTTAACATGTTGAAAATTAAAATGATAGCCTGAATATTAAGTAATCATTTACTCTCCCTGGTGTTGTTCTAATGCCGTATGCTCTTCTTTCTTTTATCGACCACAAAAGGAGAATTTTTTTTGTCTTGCTTGCGATTAGCGATGAATAGCGACCAGCACCAAGATTTTTTTAAAAAAGAAGCAAAAGTATCACAGAATGATCCCATGCGACACATGCCTTATATTCCAAGTGTTCTGGGGGTATACGATAAGGTTTAGTAAATGCCTAGAAATCCCACCCACAAAAAGTATCCAATATTTATAGTCCAATATTTCGGTTTGTTTTTCACTAATCCCTATTGCATACCCTCAGAACACTTGGAATAGTGAAGTGAAGTGACAAGTATGATAACCCATACTCAGAATTTGAATTTAACCTATCAAAGTTCATCCACACATATTAGGAGCAGTGAGTAGTGGGGGGTTAGGTGCCTTGCTCAAAGGTATACCACAGTTGTTTCCTAATGGTATTGCGAATCGAACCTGTGACTTTACAGGTTACAAGATTACAAGTCTGACTCTCTAACCTTTAGGCTAAAACTGCCCCGAAATATAAATATAAGGCACGTCACATATCATTCTGTGATACTTTTCACTGTCTTTTCACTGTCATTATATGGACAGTTATATTTTTATTTTTGTGGTCCATAAAAGAAAGAAGGGCATACAGTAATGGAACAACACCAGGGAGAGTAAATAATTTTTAGGGTGAACTCTCCTTTTAAATTGGCAAGCATTAATTATCTCTAAAACAACATAGAAACAACATCTTAGTTCCAGACATCGAATCTGATTGGTCGAGCAGCATTCCAGCAGCACTGGGACTTTTTACTGTTTGTGTCACTAAGCTTATCTGTGTTTGCATATTCCAGACAGACTGTCACGTTATGTATCAGTTGTGGGGATCTAGGTGCGTTCACGCTATGTCGGAATAACCGTAATTACGAGATTCTGACTTGTAAAACGCAGTCACTTCCTCGTAGAACGTGACCACTGCAATATTCTATTCTATTCTATTCTAAAAAAAATAATAATTTTGATTTCATGGTGACATTGCATCGTTAAGACATGCTGCATTCACGCCATGTCATAATTACCATTATTAGGAGATGACAACCCTTGATGTTCTACTCTGAGCTTCGTCCTCGGACTCAGAATTATGTGTTTCTAAGTGCAACACTATTAATGCCACAATGGCTGTGTCCGAAAACTTAAAAATGCTGCTTTCGGAGATTGCATTCCAAGTCCAGAGACTGCATTGCATTCCGTATCCAATGTTAGCTTAACTTCTTGTCTCCTGAGATACCTTCATTTTTGAAGGCAGCATAGATGTATCCTTCGCTGCCTTTGATGTCCCACAACCTTGTGTTTTCCATTATGTGACAATTGAGCTAAAAAAATAAAGATTGCATCTGAAAGTTGCAGTTGCTGGTCAGTTTGTGTGTAAATGTAAGGTTTTTTTAGCTGAGGCTGACACAGTCACTGCTCTTGTTTACTGGATAACGGGTGAGACGGGATAGCAGTAGCTCAATATTATAGCCTACATAAACATCTAAAATCTCTATGCAGTAATGAGTGTGAAGTCAATGAGTGAGAGTTAACACAATGAATGAAACGAGTGCAAATCAAAGCCGCATTGCTGTGTAAACATGCATCTCTCAGAAATCAGAGCTTGGCAAGAGTAATATCAACTCAAATACTTCATTATACACATGTTCTATTATTTGATTTAAATTATTTAAGCCTTGTACGATATGATACACAAATGACTGGAATAAGCACACCACGATCACAAATCAAACGTCTCGAGTCTCCGTCTCTCAGAAACCAAACCAGCTCTCTATCAAGAGTGATGTCTTCTAAGATACTGAGTCGTGCACGCTCTGCTACTTGATATGACTATTTAAATGTTTTAAACCTTTTACGATATGATACAGGAATTAATGGAATAAGCACAGCACGATTGCAAATCAAACAGAGTTTTGCCGTCTCTTAGAAACCAAACCAGCTCTAGCCTGTAATCAACTAAGATGTCAATACATTTTCTACTACTTGATATGTCTATTTAAATGTTTATTTAGTATTATTGTTTTAATTAGAAGATAATTAAACATTTATTTATCGGATCACAAAAGGTCCTCAAGCCAGGACTCGAACTTGTCGCCCGGAGTACAACTGCATTACACCTCAATTACTCAGCATTGCACTCCATTTAAAAGTAACAGTTAGAAGATATTTAAATAAATGTTATAATGGAAATTTTTTACAAATCATTGAGCGATAGCTGCAGCGAACTGCTCACTGCTCACGTGGAGAGTTGGCGTGCATGTACAATACACCCTTGGGCTTTATCCACAATAAAATGGGGTTATTGTCTGCAGTTGCTGTAAAACCACTACTTTTCAACCCAACAGTGTGTTAGTGTCAGCAGCAGAAGGGGGAGTCAGTTCAGATTTTAGAGGAAGAAATGGCCTCTTATTGAGCAAAAGAGCAATTTGCATTGTGCTGCCAGAGGACAGCCATCATTTTACTCCCGTTACTTTGTCATTCCCAAAAGAGGAGGGGGTCTCCGTCCCATTCTGGATTCACGGAACCTCAACAAACACCTCAGAAAATACAAGTTCAAAATGTTGACGTTAAAGATGTTATCACAATTTACTTGTCCCAAAGACTGGCTTACGACAGTCGATCTGAAGGATGCATATTTTCACATAGGCAATCTACCTGGCACACAAAAAATTCCTCAGGTTTGCCTATGAGGGCACAGCCTACGAAGTTTTGAAAGTTCCCTTCGAGCTGTCATTAGCTCCGAGGGTGTTCAGCAAGTGTGTGGAAGCAGCGCTCACACTCCTGAGAAGTGTCAGCATATTTGGACAATCTACTGCTGTGCGCTCCGTCACGGCAGCAGGCAGAGAGAGGGAGAGATAGACACAGAAATGCTTGTGTCTCTTTTAGAGAACTTAGGGTTCAAAATAAACGAGACGAAGAGATTCTTGGTGCCCACTCAAGAGATAATCTACCTGGGACTCAGACTGAACTCAGACCTGTTTCAAGCGTTTCTGTCAGAGGAGCACATCAGGACAATTCGCAGCTGTTTATCCCTTTTTCAGAAAGGGAAGAAGGTCCCATTCAGACTATGTTTATGTCTACTAGGACTGATGGCCTCCACTGTCTTGGTTATTCCATTGGGACTGTTGCGAATGAGAGAGTTTCAGCACTGGACAGTGGTGCAGCACTTGTGTCCAAAACTCCAGCTCAACCGCAAAGTGATAGTGACGCCACTCTGCATGCCCGCTCTCTGTCACTGGAGGGATCACAGGTGACTCAGGGACTCTGTTGGGGTCAGTTTCTCTGAGGAAGGTGGTTACAACGGATGCGTCACTCACAGGTTGAGGTGCAGTGTGCAAGGGCAGAATAGCGAAAGAGAAATGGCCTGTCTCGCACACATAAACTTCCTAGAATTGTTAACAGTGTTTCTGGAATTGAAACATTTTGTGCAGTTCCTGAAGGAACCCCCACATTTTGATCAGAACACAGCGGCGGTGGCATACATAAATCACCAGGAAGGCACAAGTTCTTCTCAGCTTCTCAGTCTGGCACGAAAGCTGATTGTGTGGGGCATGAAGCATTTTTTTTTCATTACGGGCAACGCATGTCCCGAGAATAATGAATGTGGGGGTGGATCTCCTGTCCAGGGGAAACCCCCTGTATGGAGAGTGGACTCTCCACCCTCAGGTAGTGAGCCAGTTGTGGGAGAGGTTCGACTGAGCTGCCGTAGATCTCTTCGCCTTGCACGAAAATGCTCATTGCCCTCTATTCTTCTCTCTGGCAGAGAGAGAGACAGTTCGCCAATGGGTGTGGATGCTCTGGCCAAACGGAGCCAAATGGACTACTGTTTCCTCCAAAGTCTGATCGTACCAACACTAAAAAGAGAAAGGAAATGCGGTCACTCAGTCATACCAATCTCCCCGAACTGGCAAGTTGTGGCTGACGGAGATAGTACGGAGAATTCAACTCCTATGCGACCAGCACTGACCTCTTCTCTCCAGCGCGCGGGGTGATAATGGCCCGTGGTAGGTTAAAGTTGAGTGTTACGGGTTTGCTTGTGAGGGCGATTCAGACTATTCAGAATACGAGAGCGTACCCTGCATATGATCGGAAATGGAATGTGTTTGAGCAATGGTGCGCCCACAGGCACATTGTCCCTTTTCTCTGTTCTCTGGAAGTTATCTGGAACTTTTGGATGAGGGTTTATCTTGCCGCAATTTCTGCGTGTCATGTGGGGATTGACAGGAATAACATAGGTCAACACCCGCTCGTATGCAGGTTTATGAGAGGTGCGCGCCGTTTGCACAGGGTTTCAAAGCCATTGATTCCGCTATGGAACCTGTCTGGGGTCCTTAATGCACAATCTCAACCCCCTTTTAAACCTATAGATAGTATTGATTTAAAGCTCCTTTTGCTAAAGACTGCTTTATTTTTGGCTCTTTTGACCACAAAGCGGGTTAGTGAAATTTATGCTTTGTCGGTTCATAACTCCTGCATGCGGTTTGCTATGGATTATTCGAGGGTGATTCTTACAACTAATCCAGCATTTGTGCCTAAAGTAAGCGAGTCAGCTCTCCCCTGTAAACAGGTGGATTTACTGGCTTTCCATCCGCAGCCTTCTTCCTCATCAAAAGATGAGCGGCTTCATTGCTTGTGCCCTGTCTTTGTATTATATTGGGTTATAATGGCATGGGTCTCTGTCCTCCGGAAGGGCTATGGGCTCATTCTACCAGAGGTATGGCTACCTCATGGGCATTATTTAAGGGCGTTTCGGTTCAGGACATATGTGCGGCAGCAATAATAAGACATTTCTGTCGTGAGAACAGCTGATGGACGCCATGTTGCGTTGTCATGGGAACATCCCAGGTTAGGATAATGAGAACATTTTATTGTCTTTCATTGCTTCCTTCCCCAAGTGCGTTCCAAACGGCTACATAATGGCACGCAAGTGCCGTGCTCACTCCAAAGTCCCCAATTCAAGGGCTCTGCCCTTCAAAGGGAGTAGGGCATGGGGATGCTCACTTCCGTTTGGAATTTGCCCAAAATGTCAGCTGCTTAAGTTTTCAGATGTAGCCAATGGATCTGCAGAGGTCAGCTGGTATTGTAGTCACAAGTCAGTGAATGAACCTCCAGTAGTGATTGGATCATTGAATCATTAATCAACTGATTTGTTCAAAAAACCCAGTTTATTCAATAATGAAACACTTTTGTTGGTTGGAAACATATTGACTGTGTCAAATTCTTTAACTTTGTTTGGAACTTAGTACAGCACATACAACGTAACTGGCAATATTGTGTCTAAAATGTAAGTTACAAAATATTAGCTTCTTGGTTATTTGACTATTCGCTGTATTCAAGTGTTATCACGTTTGATTTTGCTGTTGGCTGAATGGGCTGTGACTCGGCCGTCCAGTCCCATTTCCCGCATATATTGTTTGCTATTTTTCTGTTATACATTCAATCTCACATGTAAATTTATTTTCCCCTCAGCTGTGAGTCTTCTCTTCATTTTGCCCTGCGCTGCAGTGATTGTTGCTACCCTCATATTCATCTCTGTGTCAGTGTGTCGTCCACGGCAGCAATCCCTCATGTCTAAGGCACTGGTGAGTGAATAACATCAGGAAAGAGATCAAGAACAGAGAATAATGTGAAGATGTTCATATTTTTTGCACTTTTTTGTGTAGAGTCAGGTTTGTCCACTAGAGGTTGACATACACCAGAAAGTATTTAAGCCTTTGTTAGAGGATGCTAAATTATCCTTCAAGTAACTAGTCCATGCTTCTTTCTTCCTTTTGTGGGGGTGAAGTTGTATAATGTATTCTCTTAAAAATAAGCTTTGAGTTAAAATATTATTTTTAAATTAGAAAAAAATTTTTTTTAAAACATTTATAAATTAATTTAGTTTTAACAGTTAGATGAAATAGTTGTTGTTTTTTTATTATCATTTCTCTATTAGTTAGAGATCATTTACTTAATTGGTTAAAATAAGTGTTAAGAAATAATTAAGACTGATTACCCCTTGACTAACTGCTAGTTATTCAGACTAGTTCTTACACACTCTTAAAAAATAAAAGTTCCAAAAGTGTTTTTGTTTTTTTCCAGAAATACCATACAAGAACCTTTTTGGGTTCCCCAAAGAACCTTTCGGTGAACAGTTTTTAAGAGAATTGTTGTTTTCTTAGTGTAAAGACCATTTTAATAAAGTACCTCTTTCCATAATAGAATCCAATGGAAAGGTTCCATGGATATTAAAGGTTGTTTGTGGAACCATTGTTGCCATATTTTTAAGAATGTAAGACACATAGTTCATGCAACTGGCCAGGAAAAAAAAACCTATTTCACACTGTTCAGAATCATATTTTCATATTTAAAAAAATATTATCATATTTTGTCCTCAATTTATTTACATTTAGTATACTTTTCCAATGAAGGTTTTTGTTATGCAGGTCAGGAAATAAAAAGTGACAGGTGAGCACAGCCAAAACAGCAGAGTGACAGTTTGTAATTATGCGATTTTTATATCAGATTATATATGATCTGAGAGTAGATGTATTTAGGTGTTGCTAGCAAATATAATAATTGTCATTTTTCTTTTTGTCTGTCTTCAGGTGGCAGATAGGAATTATCTCTCCTTCACAGACATCGAGCTGCGTGTCAAGGATGCAACCATCCCTTTATAGGGCAATTCTCCTGCTTCTAAGACAAATGAAGCCCTGCCCTTCTTCATCAGCCTGGGGCTTCCCACAACACCCAACCCTGTTAGTCTCACTGTGACCGCCCCAAACTAAATTACCTTTCCTTTTGATCCATCTTTCATTGTATGAATTTCATTATTTTGCTACATTGTCAATCTATTTACATTTGAAGCTAAGATCCTATGAATAACCCAAAACAGAACTCATGAAAGCTTTTCATTTTGCTCATCTGAATCACTCTTCTGTGTCGACGTGAACACACTAATTATCCTTCCTGTTTTCTCTGCTCTTTTAGTTCATGCTTGAGTAGGTTTCAAAGTTGCACTTCATGAAGGTTCCATTTGTTAATGCAAGACTCCTCAAGATCCTAATGGATGTTGACATTGGTGATGAACCTTTTAAAGTAGGAAAGTACATAAGGTTAGAGGTACATCATATTTCTATGAGTGAGAGTTTCCTTGTATAAGACCTAGAGCTTTTTCTGCTGGAATGAATGAGTCTGACCTGTATATTCCTGCTGTGATGATCAATGACATTTGCCATCTGCACTGTGTGGTACCAGGAAGACAAGAATTACAGCTCCACAAGGGACTGCACAATATCTCTGTAGGTTAAAGGCTACAGATGAGCAATGCATCATACGTCTAGTAATAACTGTGCCCTTCAGCTCAAAAGTAGCCGAGGCATTATTCTTGCCCTTGGAAGTGTAACGGGAGTCATGTATGTGGAAGGACTTGAAAATGTTTCTTTACTAGGTTTTTTTTTTTTTTTCACGGGGACACAATCGACCAATTAGTACAACCTGTACAACCACACTGATTTATCATAACTTGCTCTACGGTTCAAAATGTTAGGGTCAGTAAGATTTTTTTTTTTATATTGAAAGAAGTCTATTATGTTCACAAAGGCTTTATTTATTGGAAAACTGTAATACCGTAAAAACAGTAATACAGTGAAAGCAATCATTTATTTATTTGAATACAAAAATACAGTAAAAGTAATTTACTATTTTAAATAACCTTTCAATATTTTAAAACGTAATTTATTTCTGTGATGGCAAAGCTCAGTTTTCAGAAGCCATTCTTCCTTCAGTCTTTAGTGTCACGTGAGCCTTCAGACATGATTCTGCTGTGGTGATCAAGAAACATTTTCTTTTTCAAAAGAGTTCAAATTTGTTGAATTTTTGCAGGATTGTTTGATTAATAGAGAGTTACAAAGAAGACTATTTATTTAAAATGTTAAAAAATTTGTCGCATTAATAAATGTCTTTCACTTTTGATAAATTGAATGCATCTTTTCTGAAAATAAGTATTAATTTCTTTAAAAAAAATGTCTGAACAAGAGTGTAGTTATCTTGAGGCGTGCTGTATTTTAGGAAATGAGACCGTTGTGGAATGCTTTAGATCTAGCTATTGGAGATAATAAAGTCATCAATTAATTCAAACCTTTGATGTGTCATAATTTTACTTCTTTTTTTTATTTTTACTCAGAGAATGAATTTATTTTTAATCAAGGTGCTTCTAACATATATGTTTTGTATTATTAAAAATGGATGACATTTTACGAATTTTACATTTTAAATAGATTTTAAACAGCTACGCCTTTGAGACCTCATCAGTATTTTCACATAAAACCCAATAATTAAATTTAGAAAATTCAATAAACACAGTGTCCACCTTTATGTTATTAAAAAATCTAATAGTGACAACCACAAACTGTGCCTCTCATGAAAAAAAAAAAAAAGCAATCACAATCCTTTGAAATTATTATTATAATGCTTTTAGCGGTAATGCTTTAAATGATCCAATTATGTGTTTATAATTCTAAACAAATACTAAATATGTCACTCTTCCTTATTCAGATTAATGCTGTTTTGCAAATGATAAATCACGCAGCCAGTAGTATAATCCGTTATCTACTTCCCTTCAAAGCTCATAATGTTGATGTGTGACTGAAATGCATTTGGCAGAGCATGAGTAAACAGAATTATTTAAAGTGTTAATCATCTCAGGGATGAGAGCTGTGAGGAAGCTGGAGATTTTCTCTCCCTATAGGTGAAGGTCACAGAGATGCAGCGGTTTTCTTTCTAGAACCCAGAGACCTTCTCAATATCCCCGGATAAAAACCGTATGCGCTGACCTCTTACACCACCCATTAACTTTTAATGTTATGTCCACCTCTCTAAAGGTCATTTTCTTTTTTTAAATAGTTTTGTTTGTCCAGTCTTGTGAAATGTCCCTCTGTGACACAAGCTTTGGCTTGGGACTGATCTTATCCCTTAAGACAGGCTAATGCCCTCTGAGCCACCTGTCCATCAGAACGGTGTGATTACATGCTTTCCTTCCACTTTTTGACCTCAACCACAGCTATATCTGCAGAGGTTTGATTCTCATTGCATACATTTCTACAGTATATTTGGGTAAATTTGGTCAAAACAAATTGACCACTGCCACAAACAAGCAGGGCTAATGAACAATGTCTGTTGTATAGAAAATTGCTGCCTATTACAATATTATATGTATTTATTGGTGTTTAAACCACAATAGAAAATATAGCAGAAGAACAAAAAGATTTCAACGCTATTTTATTTTTCATTGGCAATTACAGGTTAGCAGTGTCAAGCAAACCTTGAATAATTGGCACAGTAAACAAAAAAGGCTTTTCATTAAACAAAATATGTGTATCTTGACATTGCATAAACAAAACAACACTAAATGACATATCTGATATAAAAGCAGGGTATAAAAATATGATAATACATTCAAAGAAACAGACCTTGCAACATAATTCACAGTTCATTCATTGTCTTCAAAATATCTGACAGTGTTAAAGCATTTATAATCTTCTTTGGACGATGGGTAATTCACTCAGCGAAAATGGAGATGGGCTTTAGACTCTAAAAAGAGTTGATTCTAAATATTTTTAAATAAATATGTATTTATAAGAACCTATCACAGATTTAAAAAAGATTGATGGTGCTTTAACCACATTATTTGCTCTGATGGTGTGTGCTAATGCTAAACAGGCTAATTGTAAAAGTAATCTCAAATGTGGTCTCCCTCACCAAAGTCTAAATTTCTTTGTGTGTAAAGCACAAGATCTTCTAATACGTGACCTTGTTCTTCAAATCCAAAACTTAGTGATGAAACGTGAAACGGCTTAACGCAGCTATATTCTAACAGGATAAGCATGTGTGTCTGCTTTTCTGTAAACCAACAAGGTGACATGATAATGTACCATGGAGTATCATGTAAATACATGGTTCATAAACATGATGATCATTCATTTACATGGTATTTATCAGAGTGCCATGGTAGTACCATCTGATACAATACTTTCTGTAATGACAAATTTGTCAACTGAATATATGAACTGAATCTTTATCTGTATGTTGCAATCTCTCCAAAAATATTTGAATATATTGTTGATTATTCTTAGAACTATTAGCTCCTTTTTGTTTGAGTGATGAAGAAAAATCTTTTTGAGGATGAAAAGGATATCATATTGCTCACAAATATCCACAAACACTTTTAATTGTCAAACAGCCGGTCTTCACATAGCTCCAGCGGCCACTTTGAGGCTCCTCCGAACACCTCGATGTTACTGTCGGTCCAGGCCACCACATTCCCAGGCGTGTAGGATGAGCAGTTTGACATGGCGATGATATCCGTGGAGCGCAGGACCCGATCCCAGATGTTAAAGTGGCTCAGCTCCCCCACAAAGGCCTGGGTGGCATCAAAACGCCCCCCTACTACATCCTGTTGAGGCCATAAACGACAGGCCTCGTTAAGACAACAACAATATCCCCTTTTATTCACTCTTAGAGCATGTGCATGCTAACTCTATGACATTGTTTGCTGCCTGAGGTCAAGTTTTATTTAAAATGTAAAGTTCATGAGTCAGTAACACTATTGTGCAGGGATGGCATAATATTACAGCTACAGCCCGGCTGGGTCTGGGAACTGCTGCATCAGCTCTGCTTATGTTCTCACCTGCTCTTGGCCCAGGATGAGGACTCCTCCAGGCTTGATAGGGTGCCAGGGGGCCAGATTGTCTCCTGAACCCAATCTTTGGCCATCCTGGTAGGCTTCCCAAAGCCCATCCCTGGTAGTCCAAGTGATGCAGACATGGTGCCACCGCCCATCACTCAGTGATAGAGGTAGTTGCACCACCTATTTGACAACAGGAGGTATTAAAAAAAAGGTTATCAATATTAATAGTGTATCAATTATCAAATCTTTTGTGAAGCACAAAGTGAGATCTTATGTTTCTGTTTTCCACACAAGGAAAATGGATGGTGATTTACACTGTCAAGCAACAAAAGTAGTCATATGAAGCTGTACAATTGCTTTTTAAGACAAACAGACTGAAATGTAAAAGGATAGTTCTTTCATCATTTACTACCCTTAAGTCATTCTTCTGTAGAACGCAAAACCAGACCATGTTGCCATGTAACCAGACCAAGGTTTTTAAACGTAAAAAAAAAAGAGAGAGAGAGATTTTTTCTTTTATGTTTTACAGAAGAAGGTCAGTCATATAGAGTTGGAATGCCAAGAGAGTAAGTAAATGATGACAGAATTTTCATTTTTAGCTGAACTATCCCTTTAAGTCATTGTACACGGATAATCTTCCTCTCAAATCGCATTTGCAGTAGTGTTTTTTAAACTTTCCTTGTCTTGTTTCCAAGTCACGTGGCTCCACCTCATGCAACACATCTAGACAGTACTTTTTTTTTTACACAATTGGGAATGGGATTTGAGAGATTATAACAGTGAAAAATTATTTTAATTTAATCTGTTTTTCAAACTAAGCTCACATGGCTTCAGAATAACAACTTTTATTATATGTTTTTTTCTTTTTTTGGAGCTTGGCGATATAAATCACCATCCACTTTCACCAAATCTTTTGTGTGTCACAGAAAAAAGAAAAAAAAGATGAATGAGCAAATGATAACAAGATATACATTTTTCAGTGAACTGATTGTAAAAAAGTAAGAAAGACATTTCTATTTTTAGTAAATATACATTTTCTTATGCACTTATCTATGCTGATGATTAAATGATGACTAATAATCTGCAATTACAGATTACTGAACATCAGTGTCCTCATAACATTCGATGCCAAGCTTTCTTTTCTTAATACGTCATTCCTTTACCTTGTCATTGATGAGCAGTTCTATGGGATTATGGCCCCATTCGATCAATACGATCTCATTTGCCTGTCCAGGCACTCCGTAAGAAAACGGGGTTCCAATGCCCGGGCTCGAACCGGACTTGAGCCACATGCAGACAGTGAAGGCGTACATTTCTGGTAGGCTTTTCTTTACTTGCCCAAAAAGGTAATTTGTGCGAAGAGGAAGAGAGATTTTGAAATTCTCGGGTGATTTGAATCCAGCTCCTCCTAAAAGCCAAAAAGAGTGATTTACTATTGCATCATCTCTGGAATAATGCAGAAATATGCTGACTGACCACAAAACAACCTGATTACCCCTCGGCCCAAACTCTTTCAAATCAAACATTAAGAAAAATGATTTTAATATAGAGGAAATAAAGAAGCGAACTGTATCACTATACCAGATGAATATGGTAATATACAGTAGCCAACATTTGAAGTGGAGTTCCTATAAGACAAGAACGGGTATTGTTCAAAATTCATGTATAACTTTGATAAAAGGTTTTGATCCACTTCAAATGTTGACTACTGTATATCGGATATATATATTTTGTAGGATAGAACAGTGTAGAGATTAGGCAGAAAAGCATGGGGTGGAGAAAGAGGAACGCGATCGGCAAAGGACCTCGAGCCTGGATAGAACTCAGGTCGCCGGATATACTGTATGTCTCTATATGTCGGACCGCTGCCCACAAGGCTATCAGGCTTGAATTTTAGACATTTTTGAAGCATAACATTTGAAATAAAATGTTACAACACTTTCCAGTCTCTTATCCTTTGGAAATAAGAATGAGTAGAGAACGTTGGAGTGTTTTGTGCAAACCTTTCTCCAGTTCAGAGATCCTGTTCATGAGAGAGTTGAGGGTATTGTCCGTGCGCTGGCGATGAGCGACTGTCTCATTGTATAGCTGGGACTTCTCATCCTCGAGCTCATTGACCTTCTTCAGCAGTTGATTCTCTAAGTCCCCCAGTCTACGCTGCAGAAGATTTCTCAGCTCATTAGGGAAAGAGACACCAGAGATATTGGCTCGCATTTGCTGTTGCTTTGGAAAGAAAAGACAAAAAACGACAAGCATTGGATTCCTATTATACATTTCTGTATTTCTATTTCTGTATTCTGTACAATTATACAGAATTATACAAAGGCTTTCTCTTTGCTTGATAGAACCTATTCCATTCAGAACTAAGAACAATACAAGGAAGTAAAACTCTTTTGTACATAATCCAGTTCATTTTCTTTCTTTTTTTGTACGCATTATTCTTTCTTTTTTTTTCTTTTTTTTTTTTTACATCAATATAATATTTTATGTCCAGGACCAAGTTATGAAGAAAATGAAAAAATGATCATGTTTTTCCATTCACAAATCAAATTTAGGTTTCAAGCATCTTCTTTAAATGATGCTGATTCGAGGAAGTCAAAGAAATCAATGTCATTCTTGGAAAAAAAGTCATACTCTGCTTTGTAATCTCACTAATTTTTTGTTTCTTAAAATGAATTAAATGCTCATGATAATTAAAAATGTTTTTACCTATTATTCCTCTTTTCATATTTTTTAAAAACAGAAAGAAGATGCTTTCATGGCCAAACCATCACATTTTTTGCATCTCTGTAAATGCCTTCTTGAAGATACACCATGTAGGATAAATAAAACAATAAAAACACGTAGACAAATTGGACAAAAATGAATTGCTAGGTGTCGTGAGGATATATCTGTATGGTTTTGGATATTTTTAGTGACACAGGGACACTGTAAAAAGATCTAACCTGTCCTGCAATTGTTACTTTGAAGAGCTATTTCGGTCACACTTCAGATTAGGGTAAAATTCTCACTATAACTAACTATTAACTACGACTTTTGCCTCAATAAACTTCTAATTACTGCTTATTAATAGTTAGTAAGGTAGTTGTTAAGTTTAGGTATTGGGTAGGAATAGGGATGTAGAATATGGTCATGCAGAATAAGGCATTAATATGTGCTTTATAATTACTAAACAGCCAATACACTAGTAATAATAAGCAACTGGTTAATAGTGAGAATTGGACCCTAACTAAAGTGTTACCGCTAGGCTATTTCTACCTGATTTAATTAGTTTTGTTGATATTTATATAAATTAATATTGGTTCATTTAATTATATGTTGGTACAGTGATCTTAAATAATAGTTTTAACTTGATAACTTGAATAAAACCAGTTAACTGAGATGTAACCATAAGTAGGTTACCATTTTTTCAGTGTAAGTAAATGGAAATGGAATACATAGTTTTGCTCATTTCTGCCTTTTATCAAAAATGGCTTCATAGGTACAATATTTGATTAAGCAATTAACCCTAAAACACAAACTAACTAAATTAACTTCCCCCAAAACTGTAGTTTGTTGACAAAAAACTCATTCAGTGCCAGATAAGACCACTTCATGTGGAAAAAAATATCGAGTTAGGGTTAGCTCCATCATTTCACACAGTCAGATTAACACCTAACATTTAAGTGGCATTGACACGTTCCAGACATTTTGTCGCGTGGGGCATCATAAGTAACTTTGCCGTTTGTGGTTAAGGGATAGATGCGTACTAACTAATGAGATAATCCCTGTAAATCTTCAACGCCTCCACATAATTACCAAAATAGTCGTGGCAGAGAAACATCCAGCACAACTGCTTTAAGTCATTTAATCTCGTTGCTTACACATATAGAACACGGCAAAGCGTCAAATTTAATATGTTACTTAAACTTATATATGACTCTCTTACCTCTAGGTTTTCCAGTCGATCCTTCAGACCCTGCATGGTTTTTCCAAGAACGTCAATGGTGTCATTTGGATCTTTAGGCACATCATCCATTGTGTCCTTATTAATTTTCCTAAATGTTTCAGAGTCAGACTCGCATCGTGACAGTTTAGACGTCAACTCTTTAATTGTTCCTAACTGATTGACAATTGTCTCCTTCTGCTGTAAAATGATCTCGCGAAGTTGCATGACCGTGTTTCTCAGTTCCTCCTCTTGGACCGATGAGCTTTGAAAAGGCAGAGACTGCACGGGGCAACTTGTATCCTTGTCAATGGGGACTGCAGTGCATAGAAAACGCTCGCCTTTTTCATTTTGTCCATAGACATTTTTTACACACGTCAGTGCATAGACGCATATGAGTCCGGCGATCAGATGAAGCATTTTGTAGTGATGTAACAGGCGCGCGGAGAGGTTTAATAATCTGTATAAGAAGAACGTATTGTGATGAATCGCAAAACTTACCTTAAACTACACATACCGAGTAAAAGATTTCCATCGGTGGATATTATTAATGATCCCCTGCCCTTTGAACTACTGACTCCGCGCTTCAAGCGCTGGTGCTGCTGACAAGAAGAGCGACACAGTCAACAAATGAACTTCAGCGATTGGAGGAATCGGATTGGCTGTAGTATTAACGTCACTGGCCCGTGTAGCTATAAAACAACCTTCTTAAAAAAAAAAAAAAATCAAGCAGCTTTAATCCAACAAGTTAGCGTGAGAGTTTCTTAACAAAGGGCACATATCTCTCCAAAAGTCCTCTTTAATCGGTGGCCAGTAGCAAAGATGAAGGCCTTGATTATAAGTCTGTTTAACATGGATTATTTGAGTAGCCTATTACTTGGGGATTTGTGTAGCCTAATATACTACTCTATAACCTTTAAGTTATAAATTGTATTTATAGTTTTAACATCTGTCATGTTGATATAATATGTGCACATAAATTGCTTGTATAAAGTAGGCCTAGGTGAATTAAAAAAATTGTCCTTAAACTGTGTAATTAATTTTCATATGGGCTACAAAAAGTGGCATTGTTACAACCACAAAAAAAAAGTTTTGTCCCCCTGTGGAAACCAGCTTATAAATCATACTAAATTATGTGTTTTTTTTAGAAAATGTAAAAATGCAGAAAGTTTTCTGTGTGGGTTGTATTTAGGGTTAGGGGATAGAATAAATTATATTTTATATTATATTATATTATAAAATTACAAATTATATTGCAAATTAAAACAATAATGAGGATGGCTGATGCCTGTTCTGTTATTTAAAATCCATAAACGCATTCGTTTTTAACAAAAATTAGTTTTTGACTGTAAGTGTTTTTTTTTATATATATATATATATTTTATAGATAGCCTACTTATACAATTTGTATGATTGCACCTCTGCTCATTTCTAATAGGTTCAACTAATTTTAATCTGAACACTTTCCGGTGTCCCCTATGCTTACATGTTCTTTAACTACGGATGTGGACAAGATGAAGTTAAATGAGATTAAGATTAGTTTTATAGGTCGCTGTAAGGGGTCAGGTGCCATCTGCAGTAAAATGGAAATCAAAACAGCCAGTGCTGCATTAAAAGCTTATAAGCAGGCGACAATAGCTTTTGTGTTAGCTTTTGCCAGTTTACTCAATGGTCATCATTGTCAAACTATTCATTATTTTCAAATGTATAGCCTACAAATATAATGATATAAACAGAAGAAATAAAACTAGAATACTGTAATTATATTATACGATAATTATATAGCTATAAATAGAAGAAAAAATATTAGGCTATAATGTTGTTTTATGTAACTAAACGTGGTGTGCCGTTGGACTGGATCAGAGGTTTAACAGGATCATGATCAGAACTTGGCTTTTCACCAGAGTCACTGCAGAGAAAACTGATGCCTGGAGCAGCCCAACCAAGCGTATTGCTGAGCCTGGCAGAACTTTGACACCTCCCCAACGGTGGTAAGAACATACTGACAAACGGACACTGCACAATTAATAGTAGCCTACTGTGTGTTAGAATGTGTTCGTTTCATACGGATACAAATGAATTGACAATCAGGACAAGTTACTATCAAGACAGAGACCTTCTTGAGTGGTATTGGAAATAAAGCAAATACCAGTATAAAATAAATAATTTAGTAATTTTTTAATAATTTGTTTAAAAAAAAGGGTTAGTTCACCCATGAAATGAAATTTCGGTCATTAATTAGGCTACTCACCCTAATTTCCTTCCAAAGAATAAAGAACTTCATCGGAACACAAATGACGATATTTTTTATGAAATCTGAGAGATTTCTGAATTAATTGATAATTAATGTATACATGGCTCACTTACTGAATGGCAAGTCCCATAATATCCTTTGGTTAATGCAAAGTGATGTTTGGGTACAATGGGCCATTATTGAATTTTTTTTAACCTGCTATTGTTTCATCAAAGAACTATATTTCTACCTGGTTTAACCCATAAAAATTAGGGGTTTTTTTTGGCATAAATGAATGTATATTCCTGTAGTTCAGTATAATGTTAAATTATATTTTGAACCTGAATAACACCAGTTAATAATAAAAAACATTTTTAGGTTACAATTTTTGTCAGTGTACTTTCAAGGCTTTTCATCAAGAGCATGGCGCTAGCAAGGTCATTGCTCACTTTGGATAAAAATAATCTGCCAAATGCATAATGTATAAGAATAAAATGCACAGATTTATATATAAGACCATTTGATCTCTTTTATCTGTTAATTTTGTTACATATTTTCAACATCAAATGATAGACAAGACCTATTTAACTCCTGGTTCTGGATCCTCCAGGTTTTGAATGCCTAAATGGGACTGTAGGGCTTTGCATGACTGTTTGTGAGCAGCAAACAATATAGCACGACCTATAGTCTAGTTCACAATCAAATGACATTAATGAATTGATTCTTTAATTAATTGTTCACAAAAAAAAAAAAAAAAAAAATCACAAAAGTTACCAGATTGAATCTGTTTGATGGATAATTGAGTGAACTCTGAATGAACTCACCGAATCAGTCAGCGTGGACAATAAAAACATGACTGGAAAGTTCCATATCATAATTTCTTCAATATATCCATTAAGCTCATGCTGTGCCACCAAGAAGCAGAGGTGTGGACTCGAGTCATGTGACTTGGACTCGAGTCAGACTCGAGTCATGAATTTGATGACTTCAGACTCGACTCGACAAAATGTACAAAGACTTGCAACTCGACTTGGACTTTAACATCAATGACTCGTGACTTCACTTGGACTTGCGCCTTTTGACTCGAGAAGACTTGCTACTTCCCATGAAAACTGGGGGAAAAAATGTCCACATGGCCGCGCCGCTCTCAGTTTATCTGCATCTGTGAAAAAAATGTGCACCACCTGTATGCATGCAGAGAGCGCGCGCGCTGCCTGCACGACATCCAATCACTGTAGTCCCACGTTGTTTTGATTCGACAGCATCTAACGCCCGTTTCACATTCACACATACTCCGTTTGCAGTGCGTATGCGCCAGCGGGTGCGTATTTTTTTCCGTACCCATGTTAACAGGTTAGAGCTTTCACACTGCACGCGGTTGCAGTCCGTCGATCCGTTCCAGGTGCGGTGCGTATACAGCAGTGCCGCGATCGTTTCCGCACCGAGTCTATTTCTGCTGTGCTGCACACGCTGAATTAAAGTGACAGCGCATGTTTCGTGGTCAACATGAACACAGATTGACCTAAAAATGTAGTAATTTCACCATAAATGCGATTAATTAAATAAAATGTAGTAATCTCACCATAAATGTATTTAATTAAATACTATTTTCACTTTAAGACCAGGGTAAAGCAAGGAAAACTACAATTTACCTCAACAAGGCGACATAATGAACAAATCTCGTCTCATTCGTGGAGATGGAAAAACATGTTCCTTGTGACATGCAAGATTTATTGTATTAATTTAAATATAAAATAAAAGGCATGAGAGTCGGCTGTTTTTTTATATAAGTAGCCTACATGGTTAAATATTTGACCACTTGCTTTAGGAACTTAATATAAGTAGAAGTAATGCATTGAATAATAGGCCTACGTTGTTTAAATTGTGTTTAAACGTGCATACGTCTATTAAAGAGTGTATATGTGTACAAAGAGAATCGCAATGCTGAGACATAAGACCGGGGTAGCCTAAATCAAGGGAAAATACATATTTCAACAAGGCAACATAACACTCGTCTCATTCGTGGAGGTGGAAAAACAAGTTCTTTGTGACATGCAAGATTTATTGTATAAAGATTTAAATTATGCAAAAGAAAGAGTATGAGTCTGCTGTTTTTGTCAATTTTAAGTTTTAATTTAAAATGTAGGCTATACGATTTTAATATAAGTACATGGTTAAATATTTTACCACTTGTTTGAGCAACTTAATATATAATTATATAAGAGTGATGCATTAAATAATACGTTGTTTAAATTGTATTTAAACGTGAATACGTCTATTAAAGAGTGTATACGTGTGTACAAAGAGAATCGCAATGCTGACAACATTTTTTTTTTAAATAAAAGATGCTAATAACTTCTGGATTTGAAATACAGATAGTGAGTATGTATTTGTGGTACAGCCGCGGATCACGCACTGCAAACGCAGCATATGTGAAAGCACTATTGCGCGTGCTGGTCTTGCACCGCATACGCACTGCAACACGCATTCCAATTATATTATCAGGTTGGTCCAGTTTTTCAGAAGTGATAATTTTGAGGAGTGAGGATTTTATTGATGACATGTTTAAAAAGGTTTAGGCTAAAACGACCCATGTCTATTTGAAAGTTAAACTGTTTTGCAATATGAGGTTAATACAATACAGGACTGAAGCTGCATGCTGTGCATTGTTCTAGTGCAATATGCTGTTGAAATACAAGCATTGTTTGTGAAAATTAAATTATCTGTTTTTTACTGTATTTGATTATAAATCAAAGTATAAAAAGAGGTTTAAATAAATACAAATCTTACAGACGTACATGATTTGTATAAATTTTATTTCTGTGGTAAGAGGACTTGAAATGACTCGAAACTAAAATGGTAGGACTTTGGACTCGACTTGAGACTTGTTGGCTTTGACTTTTGACTCGACTCGGGACTTGCCTCATCTTTGACTCGACTTGACTCGGGACTCGAGGGCAAAGACTTGAGACTTACTTGTGACTTGCATAACAATGACTTTGTCCCACCTCTGCCAAGAAGTGAACCTGAACCTGTTTCAACTCATCAGATCATTAGCAGAGTGCACATGTATTAAACAAGGTACATATCCTATGCGGTGTTGAGGGCCCTCTGGATGACCAGGGTTGGGAACCAGTACTTAGGTGATTTACCCAAAAGTAGCAGGACATCACCCCGGCCCATGGTACACAAAAATAACTGAAAAGTTAATCAATAACATTTCAGTGAGAAACACATTAGTCCTTGCCCTTGAATAGAGCACTTACATGACTAATAACACCTCATTCAATCATGTTTCTGAGAGATGGAAAGCCAGTGAATAAACAAGGCCCTTCACAAAACTAAATGAGTTGATGCACTCCGGAGAGAAAAATGTTATCCAGATATTATGTTTTGAGCCTGATACCCTACACTCATTAAACAGAATAGATGAGAGCTCTGTTTACAGTGGCAACACATTTGTGCTGTGAACCTGTGACCCTCTTTACAGCAGAATGTGAGTCATCAGGTGTTCAGGGAACATCACTGTGCTCTTACCGCCTCACACATTAAATACTCTAAATTTTAGATTTCAATTCATTTTCTAGTTTGAATTTCTTTCCTTATCTAGGCTACTTACCATAATGACGCATAGTCATTTTTAAAGTATAATTTACCATATCTATTTCTAAATGCATGTTATTGAGAGAGAATGATTAATCCATGCATAATGAGATTATTTTCTTTATTTGTTTTGACCTTATAATTTTTAATCAAAACCTTCTTTCATTCCTTCATATGTATGTCAAAATATGGGAAAATATGTTAAAGTTACAACTTTAATAAACAGGTGAACAAAACAATCAGGACCCTATAATCACAAACTGTGATGATTTGATTTAACATTGTAAATCTAGCAACATCTTTATATTTTCATTTTTCTTTATTGAATGTAGGTTTATAACACTATGTTGTGTTTTATTACCTTGGCATTAAATTACAGAAAACTGGTAAGCACTGCTGTGTGAGTGTTTCTAATACAACAGCCGAGGAAGTGACTGCAAATTTAACATCTTTCTCTTGTTTGACCAACGTCATTGTCACAATTTCCCCTGTTTTTTGTGTTCTTCGTTCTAGGACTCTTATTTCTCCATTGTTTCCTGTGTCCTCTTCCTGTGGTTTGTTCCTGTTTACCTTTGTTTCTATGGCTGCCTTATTTGTTACCATGACAATTCATTACACACCTGTTCCTTGTTAGCTACTTGTTTTCCATAGTCTACACTTAAAAATAAAACTTCCAAAAGGGTTTGTTTTGCAACGATGCCATAGAAGATCCATTTTGGGTTCCCCAAAGAACCTTTCAGTGAACTGTTCTTAGTGTAAAGAACATTTAAATGATCTACAGAACCTTTTTTTACTAAAGAACCCTTTGACCAATGGAAAGATTCCATGGATGGTTCTTCATGGAACCAACAATGTCAATAAAGAACCTTTATTTTTAAGAGTCAGTCGATGTATTTTAAATCTTTTGCGGTTTCGTTTACCGTTATGTTTTATGTTTCTTGTCTGGCTCTCGCCATACCTTTTTGGATTTGGATTTTTCATGTTTGTATATCTTTGTTTGTGTGGAGTCATCAATAAACTGCTAAAAATATCATCACCTCTCCTCTTCCCTGTGTTACCGTAACAGTAATTATTCTCACAATATTTTTTTCCTCAATTGGAAAGTTATGGAAATGCTATTGTGGATTTTCTCTTTTGCTATTGGGGCAAACGGGGAGTGCAAAAATTATATTTGTTGTGTCTGTTCACCAGACAGCTGCTTCTAACCCCGGAAATGTGAAAAGAGTCTATTTGCATTACTTTTATATTTTATTTTAGGTGTGGGGTTTTTTTTTTCAGTTCATGTAAAACTATTACATGAATCACAGGTTCAGTGAGAGCAGGGTCCTGTTCCTGCTTTTATACGCCCAGCCCAACAGAGGGGCTATTGAAATGATAATGTGACCTTTCTCCATCTGGGCTGTTGAAGCTCCACCAGGATTACATCTGCTACCACCGCTGTGATTGTACTCAATTAGTATGATTGGTAATAGACAGAAGTGACGATGCAAAAAAAAAAACAAAAAAAAAATGTTTACACTCATATCAAATCATAAGTCTCAACATGCTGTCTACTGCTTTCATTGTCATGTAATTTATAGTGACCCCAAAAGTATTTGAACACATATATGAATGTCATTACATTACAGAAAATATTAAACCAAGTGGCATTTATCACAATAAATGTTATTAGCACAAAATGTTGTTCATTCAAATTAAAACAAAATTATTCTGGTTGTTAAATGTGACAGAAACATGTCCATTGTGATAAACAGCTACATAGGACATCTGTGTGAACTGATTTTTATACATCCACTGAAATGTCCTTAAGGTCAGTTGTCAAAATCAAACAGAATCCCAAACATGGGAAATGAAAATAGAAAAATGTTCATTCTTGAGTTCTTAAATTAGAAAAAGTCACATCTAAAATGTGTTTGTTTGACATGTCGTTATATCTGCCAGTGCCACGAAATTCTGATGTTTTATGAGTGACTTTAATGGTCGTTTTGGATATTAATACACCTGGATGAGTTTCGATGAGGATCCAGCTTGTCTGTCGCCCACAAGTGGTCACATATATACCTGCATGTTATTTGCCATTAGATATACTTATTCAGCATCCTTATCATTGTCATAATTATTATGGATCCAATAAAAAGCAGCACATCAGTGCAGCTGATCTATGAAGCATTTATCCATTTATCCAGTAATATTCTCTATAAATGTGATTCAACCTAAACGTATCGATAAATAATTTAGAAATAAATGTGTTATTTCGAAATCCCCCTGAATCGATTATTAAAATGATTATTATTTTGTTTACTGGGGTGCAGTAACGTTAAATTAAACATTTTATATACCAGTTTATTGAAAACTGGAAGACCATCGCTTTCGATGGTCTTCACACGCCTGGCTTCTCTGTGGTATCCGTCCGCGTGGAACTATATTACTGTCTAAATATGAAAATCACTGCTTGAAACACACCTCGGACACGCAAATCCACTTGAGAAACACTAGTAGAAAAGCATACAATTCGCTTTATACGGTTTACAAAATATAATAATTTACAAAATGAGTAAACAGAACAACGGCGGATTGTTTTCAGCCCTTACACTAAATTTCATTCGGTGTAGCGGAAGTTCATTTACAACTCCTTCCGGTCCCCTTGCTGGTAAGTTGGTGCTGTTTTTTTTGGGAGTAATTTTGTCATTTAGATACATAACGAGTGCAGAAGTCTCTCATGAGCATTTGTCTGAAAGAAATCCGCACCAGATATTTGCACCAATTAAGGTAAAAAGTGAAAATCTTGAGTTCTGCGTGTGAAAAATGTCTTGGACTTGGTATTGGGTTAGCAGCCGGCTAGCCAGTTAGCGACAGTAGGCTCTTTCTTCTGTAAATGGCCTGGTTGTGTTGCTAGCTTATTCTATACTATTATAAACAAATTAATTTCCAGAAAGCGTAAAAGTCTCTGTGTTCGAGGCAGCTCTGTGATAGATAGGTTCGTTTAGTTTTTAATATAAGCGCATCATGTCATGTCAGTGAGCGTGACTGCAGTAGGCGTGTTGTTGCAGTTTGGCGCGCCCATCGCTTCCCCTAAACTAGAGGTGAACTTCACTAAAACACTTCTAAGTAATTGTGCTGGATGAGATGTTGTTTTTGTTTTAGATTATTATTGTTTGCATTTGATAGTTGATATAAATACATCGTCACGTCACGTTTGTTTGTATGTTTACATAGCGTTTTAAACAACAGATTGCTTCAAAGCAGCCTTGCAGTAATAAACAGGAAAACCGCGTCAATGTTGCAAAATTATAATAAAACTATCAAATTGTTCTGCAGAAGACGATGTAGTATCATTATTCAGCTCAAACTCAAACCCCAATTTTAAAATTTTAAAAGGCAGCTACATTATTTTCATGTACATACCCAAATTTGTTCTGAAAAATGACCATTAAAATGTGCAAAAGAAATGTAAAAATATTTTCTATTAAGTTAATTTATTATTTTTTTCTACTCACTATTGTACTGTACTGTTGGATGTGTTTATTTATTTAAATAAAATGTATATTACTTCATTTTAAAATCACTATGTAAGATTTTTGGGTTTAAAATATCCAAAAACCACTAGAACAATGTTATATTTTGTTGGCTTGTGTAACATTATCCCAAGTGTTTCAAACAAAGTTTAAATCCAGAGAAATCAGCTATTTTAATCAGTGTAACAGGCTGTGCCATTACGTCGCCTTTCGATGAAATCATATCTGCGCTACCCTTTCCTTCAGTAGAAACCATGGAAACACCAAATCTTTCACATATTATGTGTTTTATTAGAGAGGTGAGCAACTGTCTGGATACGTTTATCGACAGAAAACTGATCATTGTTATAGTGTTATTTTCTTGATTTACTGTGTGAGTAACATGTTTGCACCATGCTTCAGAGGCAACACTATTTTAAGATCTAACCTATATTTGTAGAAAATAGGAAGTAGCATTTTCTCCACCCATACAATATGTTTTAAAATGTACTGCATGCCATTTAGCAACACGTCGAGTCATCCAGCTTTTATTTATTTGATATTCTAATATTGATCTAGCTCACTGCAATGTGCAACACGTAGAGTAACCTTATAACATAACTTTCAACACACTGAAATGCATTTTTACTATGATTGTTTTGACCAAGTCAAACAGCGCTGCATTACCCCACAGTTTTTATACGTCAGATAAAGTGAGCTGTATGAGTAGTGATTCAGCTGTTTTATTAGAATAAAATAAAATAATGTGAATTTAAGTGATTAAAGTGACAAAGTTCAGGGAAGAGGGAGGCAGACGTTAAACGTAACTTAAACATAAAGGAGTGTCGGTGGCTGACTGCGGCATAATAAAAACAGCAACGTAAAATGTCCTGCACTGCTTCATACCACAGTAACGTTGATAAAACCTGAATACATTAGCTCAGCCATGAACATGATTTCTGCATGATTCCCGTCAGATTGCTTTCCATCAGCTGTGGATGTGAAGACGACATCTCCCATGATTCCACGCTTATTCACGGCGTCATCAAGATACAGCTTAGTTATTGTTATACGCGACCTCTAGCGGTGAAACTTACAATATGTTTCTTATTTATTTTAATCAAGTTTATTTACTTTTTTATTTTATAATTTTATTTATTCTATTTTATTATTATTTTAATAACTTTTTTACAGACCCCCTAGTCCCCGAACCCCATTTTGCTGTAGAAAAGGTGTTTACTTACAAAGTACCATGGTAATACTGTTTTCTGTGTGTAGATACTATATGCTTTTTTGACATGTAGTGTCTTGTAAATACCATGGTACGTGAATTTGGTAATAATTCAATACCACTGCATTTGTAGAGTACTGATTTTGTGCTAAAGTGTCATTACTGTTCTTGAAAACTGACCGTTCCTCTTGTTTACTCGACTAAAGATTACATGAACTTCTACTGAGACGAGCGCAGACACTAGTCTGCCCCTTTACAGCGCAATCCTGTCTATCCCGGCCGCCACCATGTCTTTCGTCCCCACCCCTAGCCCCACCGTGGTGGATCAGACCACCCTCATGAAGAAATACCTGCAGTTTGTGGCGGCACTCACTGACAACAACACGCGTGAGTCTGTTTCCTTCTGTTTCAGTTGTTACTATGTTAGATGAAAGCGTTGTCTCTGCTTACTGATGTTTTTCCTTCATTTAAACATCAGCGGATGAAACCAAACTGAAGATGATGCAGGAAGTCAGTGAGAATTTCGAGGTAAACTCTTCTATTTTGCTTCTGAAAAGCTTAAAATGAAAGTTGCTTTCACGTAGTAATTGATGTTAGTCTCTTCTTTCTCAGAATGTCACATCTTCACCACAGTATTCTACTTTCTTGGAGCATATCATCCCTCGTTTCCTAACATTTCTGCAGGATGGAGAAGTGCAATTCCTTCAGGAGAAACCAACACAGGTGTGCTTTTTGATAAAAATCATATTGCTCAAGTCATCATAAATGCCTCGTTCCTGGCATTGAAGTAAACTTGGGGTGTCTTTGAATTTTATTATAGCAATTAAGGAAACTCGTCCTGGAGATCATCCACCGAATCCCAACTAATGAACATCTGCGGCCCCATGCCAAAAACATCCTCTCTGTCATGTTCCGCTTCCTTGAGGTCAGTCTTTACCTGAATGTCACACTTCAACTGATATAAAGAGATTCTATAAAATAGCTGTAGAATTCTCATTTTACAGAGCATTTTATTGGACAAAAGTTTGTAAATGCCACTACCTGCAAGAGGGACATCATTTTTTTTCTGTTTTTACATAAACATGATCAGCAGAGACACAATGATGAGAGCGATGTGCTTTAGTCCGGGGAATGGTACTGTGTGAGTGAGTGTGTGTGTGTGTGTCTGTGTGTGAACTCTAAAGTACCAATTAGCCTGGGCGCTGAAAGTAAAACTGATAAGATCTGAGTGTCCAAATGCTGATCTGTGTGGATTTTGAATTAGAATACACTAGCATATAGAATACAGTTCAGTTTGGGGTCCGTAATGTTTTTTAACACTAGAAGTGCCATGGCAGTCATTTTGACCGTTTTGAATTTTATATCTGCAATAACTTTGTTAAAAAAATAAATAAAATCATGCTGGTACCTGACTTTAACTAAAAGTGTCTGTATTTTCATTTAAAATGTTTTTCATATAAATTACACAAGGCAAAAAAACAACTGAACATATTTACCTATTTCGGCCGTAGACGGTCATATTGACCGCACTGAATTTCGCGGTATTATTATACATATACCAATATACACAACAATAAAATGTGGTGAAAAATACACAAAACATATTCCACAACAAATCATTTACATGTAATGATATTCAGAACATAACAAGAATGAAAAAATAACTATAAACAAGCCAAAATGAAATACTTTATAAGCGAAAGTGAAAGTAAGCGGCGTTGGGCTCACGTAACTCTCTAATTAGAATCAAAATGTTTCAACATTTGCGATGTATTTGGATGGTAAACTATTCTTTATTATAGGCTTTGTACTTCACTCACGTTCCAATATCGACGGAAAAAATCATCCTCTTCACATGCGCAAAATGGTACGAATTGTGCTAGGCTACTGACTATATAAACAGAGCAGTGAAATTTTTATATGTTAGGTTGACTATTTTATTATTATATTTTATTATGGCTATAATGAACAGGCTGCAATGTCAAGATTGCAATGCTGGAATATGGTGTGTGTGTAAGGCGCGGGCGCGATCGAACAGTGGAAACATGAAAGCATGGGCTACTCCGTTATTTTGTTCAGGACATCTACGGATATGATTTATTTATAAATGTATCATTAAACTTGTTTAAATGTACAGTTTGGTGTTGTTTTGTTTTTAAAAGATATCCTAATACAATAAATGCATTAATCTCTCAATTGGATATTTATCATTAAAGATATAGAGTTTGGAATCTAGCGGTCAAAATGACCGCTTGCGGCAGTTCTAGTAGTTATGGAATTCTGGCACTTCTGGTGTTAAGGGAAATTTTATGGATGCACTAAATTGATAAAGTGTCAATACAGGCTTACATTGTTTAGATTTATTGTTCCAAATAAATGCTGTTCTTTTGAATATTGAAAGAGTGTATCTTGATTTCCACAAAATGATTAAGCAGCACAACTGTTTTCAATATTGATTCTAATGAAAAATGCTTCTTGAGCAGCTAATCAGCATATTAAAATTATTTCTGAAGGATCATGCGACACTGAAGACTGCAGTAATGATGCTGAAAATTCAGCTGTCATCACAGGAATAAATTACATTTTGAAATGCATGAAAATAGAATATAGTTCTTTATAATGTCATGATATTTTACAATATTCATGTTTTACTGTATAGTTGATTAAATAAATAGTGAGCCTAAGGGACTCCTTTCAAAAACATAAATTACTGACCCAAACTTTTGAACGGGATTTTAGATGGTATCAAAGCTTTTATACATGCACTAAAAGCCACAAAACTCTATATTTGATTTGAAGTCATTAAAGGGTAATTACTTTAAAGAGAATTTGAAGAGTGGATTATTTCACTTAATTCATTTAGCAGGCACTTTTGTCTAAAGTTACTTAGAAATGAATCAGTGGTTGTAGTAAACAATTCATTTTACATTTGTTTACAATGCATCATATTGTGGGTATTTTTTTTATATTGGTTCTGACTGGTTCTTGCCTCTGTGTTTCATGATTTAGATTGAAAGTGAAGAGAATGTGCTCATTTGTTTACGCATCATCATTGAACTGCATAAACAGTTTCGCCCGCCGATCTCTCAAGAGGTGAGATGCAGCCTTCTGGCACTCTTGATGTTTACTAGCATTTGCATTTCCTGTGTTTCAATAAATGTTATTAAATAAACATCTCTCTGCCCACTCTTACAGATTCATCATTTTTTGGACTTTGTGAAGCAAATTTACAAAGAACTGCCAAAAGTCGTGGTAAGCTGGAACAAGAATTGGATTTGTAGTATTTGTTTGTGTGTGAAAGTATCTGTTTTCTAAACCTGTGTCTCTGTCTGTCAGACAAGGTATTTTGAGAATCCTCAGGTTATAGCAGAAAACACTGTGCCTTCTCCAGAAATGGTGGGCATGATTACCTCAGTATTGGTGAAGACCGCACCAGAGCGTGAGGACAGCGAGACCCGGACGGTCAGTACACATGCTCTCTAACTGTACACAATCCTCATCATCTCAATAGTTTTGACAAATGTGATCAGCAGAGACACAATGATGTGAGCGATATGCTTTAGTCCAGAGAATGGTACTGTGTGTAAGAGTGTTTGTGTGTGTGTGTGTGTGTGTGTGTGAAATGTAAAGTACCAATAAGCCTGGGCGCTGAAAGTAAAACTGATAAGATCTGAGTGTCCAAATGCTGATCTGTGTGGATTTTGACTTGATCGCAAATGCTGGGTTAAATGTATCAAGTGTTTCTGATTGTTAAAATAGTAATAATTCTCACACCGATCTGATTGAAATACATTGGAATACATCACATCTGGTCAGCGTGCCGCATATGTAGTAGCTCAAGTTAAACAAATTGAATGCATCCAAAGCTCAAATCGGATCCGAAAATTCTGGTCGGCACCCCACACAGTCCCTGTGTGACTCTCCATAGCAAATTAATGACTTCTGGTTAGGGATGCACAATATATCGGCCGATATATGTTAATTTTTAATGTTAGCGCTATCGGCCCGATAAGAAAATTTAGCCAATATATTTAAGCCGATAAATAACTGATTATTTCCTTGAGCTGAGACACTTCAGATGCTCACTTTTCGCCATGATGGTTTTGAATTGCTTGAAATATGATTGGAATCACTTCAAAAAAGGAAAATACAGTTTAGTGCAACATGTTCTGTCATATAGGCTGCCATAAAGGCTACATAAAATTATAATGAGAACATTATAATTGTGTGCTTGAGACATGGCTTTTAATGGTGAGACTTTTGTTCTTTGTAATCAGGCTCTCAAAAATTTGGATTTAGATTTATCGGTCAATATATTGGTTATCGGCTTTCAAATATAAAGAATTATGGGTAATCGGTACGGGCCAAAACTTCCGTTCCATTGGCTGTCGTTTGTGGTGTGCAGTGGAAAGGCGGCTTTAGAGTTAGATACTACAAATACAATGTTGTCACATGCGTTTGTGACCACAACAATATGTGCATTCAGTCACAAAATGTTTTGAACCCTGATTGCACATGTATTTTTAGCCAAGTCTGCTAACATTTGTAAAGTGTTTACATTCCTGGAGTTCCTAATCATAGACTGATTCTAATGCGAATGATAGTTTATGTAGACACTAGAGGGCACCAAATTCCTGCTTATGAACTTTGTTCAAAAGAGGAGCTAAAATGCAGTTGCAGTTCAGCTCTTCTGAAACAAACATTTTCTGCAAAGCCGCTTTGAAACAATATGTATTGTGAAAAGTGCTATACAAATAAGCTTGAATTGAATTGACTTTTACTATCAACAAAGACAACTCCATATAGGTGTTCAAAAGTTTTATCGTAACACCTTGTGTAGTCTCTCACTGGCCTCATCTGTCTTCTCTGTGTCCTCCAGCATACCATAATCCCCCGGGGATCGCTGTCACTCAAAGTGTTGGCAGAGCTTCCCATCATCGTAGTCCTCATGTATCAGGTGAGAGCCCATAAAAACACTCATTCAATGTTGACTTTATGCCAGCCCTCCTCAATTAGATATTTGGCTCCTTTATAAAAGGTGTCGTCAATCATCTGAAACACGTACTTGCTAGCTAAATCCATTGTTTACTCAATCCTGGCACGCTTATCAAAAGGGTGGTTGTGATTAGATTTTTTTTTTTTGTCTTTGTCAATATGCTATTTGACAATAGCAAAGAAAATCAATTTTGATCTTTTGAGTCATAAAATGGCAGTCTGCAGCTGTCAGGAAGCTACAATCAATCAAAACACGACTTTTGGTTTACCTTCTCTGCACGTTATCATTTTACATTTGACCAGCAGGTGTAGTCCTATTTTCTGCCTAAATACTAGAACCCAGAAACATCGCAGATCCTGGTTCAGAACTTATTGTTTGTCGTTGTGTCTTAAAATCCTCAGGCAGCTCTAAATCTGTAAAGGATTTTGCATTTGAGTCAGACTCTTCTGTTTTAAATGCATGAATCTTATAAATGCTGTAAATTGCACTGCAACAGTGTGTACGTGTCAAGCAGAGGTCTCACTGTACTTTGATACATTAATTGCTTTTCTGTATGATGTTTCTCCTAGCTGTACAAACTGAACATTCACAACGTGGTGTCAGAGTTCGTGCCTCTTATCATGAACACCATCATGCTGCAGGTGTCTCCGCAGGCTCGGTTAGTGACCTCTCTCGTTTCGTTGAGTGTGTGGCGTTACATCACCGTTAATGCACTGAAATAGATGCAATTTAACACAGTGACATTTTAAAGCATTTTCTGGTTTCTCTCCATGACAGGCAACACAAGCTGTTCAACAAGGAGCTTTATGCAGATTTTATCGCCGCTCAGATCAAGACCTTGTCGTTCCTTGCTTACATTATCCGGATCTACCAGGTAAAGGAAAACATAGCTTGACCACCTGTTAATTCAACTTTTCTAAACTTGTTGTAATACTCTAACAGTGACTAATGTGGACATGTGTGTGTATCAGGACTTGGTTGGGAAGTATTCCCAGCAGATGGTGAAGGGGATGTTACAGCTGCTGACTAACTGCCCCCCTGAGACGGCTCACCTGCGGAAAGAGCTGCTGATCGCTGCCAAGCACATCCTCACCACAGATCTACGCAGCCGTGAGTCATCCACCGCTAAACACTTCGCAGGTTGTTGGCAGATATTCCCAAATAAGATATGCAAAGCGTTCGCTATTGTAGGAGAGCTCGCATCTGGTGTTAATTACGCCACTGAGCTTCATGGGGTACCGCTTTGATATGTTACGGCTGCTTTCCTTTTGAGCTTCACCCCTCAATCAATAGCGTTTGTGAGAGGAATCTGATACACTCTTCTAAATCATTAATCCTGTAGAGAAGGTTAAATGAATCGATAAGAAACTCTCACTGTTGAGACCCGACATTGATGTATCTCAGGGTTCATGGGCCCTTGAGCCGTTTTGGTTGGGTTTAGAGTATGCAATGACATCTGATAAAAGCTGTTTGTGTTGCAGAATTCATTCCATGCATGGACAAGCTTTTCGATGAGTCGATACTCATCGGCTCAGGATACACTGCGAGAGAGACGCTAAGGTAAGAACGCAGATTAACCACCTCCAAATTGATATGGTATTGTCCATAAATGTCAAATATAAGCAATCTGTGCAATATGCAGTGCACACATTTAACTTCCAAAGCATAGTTAGGTGCCTGCGTAGGCAGTTTCAAGGAATTGTAGATGCCCTCATGATGCAAAAGCTCTTTTCTAAAGCCAAATGCTGTGCTCTGCAGAGAAGACAATCTCAGAATGCTTTGCGACAAGCAAGGTGAAAAAATTAATCGAGAGTGTCGTCAAAGGAATATTGGTAACACTTTACAATAAGGCCTCATTTGTTAACATTGGTTAATGTATTAACTAACATGAAATAACTATACGCAATACATTTGTTACAGGATTTATTCATCTTTGTTAATGTTAATGAATAAATATATAGTCGTTTATTGTTTGTTCATGTTAGTTCACGGTGCATTAATGTTAACAAATACAGCTATTGATTTGAATAATGTATTGGTAAATGTTGAAATAATCATTAACTAAATCATTAATTAATAAATTCTGTAGAAGTATTGTTCATTCTTAGTTCATGTTAACTAAAGTAGTTAACTAATTTGAACTAATAAAACCTTATTGTAAAGTGTTACCGGAATATCTTTTTTAATTTTATTAACATTTAAACCACTTACAAACAGCCTGGCACTTACAAGAATAAGAGAACAAATACATGAAGGAAAAAATATTAAAGGATTAGTTCACCCCAAAATGAAAATTTCCTAATAAATTTCCTCACCCCAATGCCATCCAAGATATCCATGTCTTTCTTTCCTCAGTGGGAGAGAAATGATGTTTTTTGAGGAAAACATTTCTGGATTTTTCTTCTAACAATGGACTTCATTGGTTACCATAGTTTTTAAGTCCAAATCAATGCAGTTTCAAAAGTGTTTAAACGGGCTGTACGCGATCACAGCTGAAGAAGAGGTTGTTATCTAGCGAAACGATAGGTCATTTTCAATTTTTTAAAATAATTTATAGACTTTTTACCTTCAATAGTTCGGATTGAGCTGATCAACAAACGGACAGGGAACTACATCATCATGTTGAAAGGTCACGCCGGCACCGGCAATACTATTTGAACTACTATTCATATTCATCAGAATGTTATTCATATACTATTCATATTCATATTCACTGTCATACTATGTAAACATACATTGTAAACAGTGGGGCGGTACTTCTGCCGGCGCCGGCGTGACCTTTCAACGTGATGATGTAGTTCCTTGTCCGTTTGTTGATCAGCTCAATCTGAACTATTGAAGGTAAAAAGTCTATACGTATGAAAATTTTTTTTTTTTTTTAATGACCTATCGTTTCGCTAGATAACAACCTCTTCTTCAGCTGTGATCGCGTTCAGCCCGTTTAAACACTTCAAAGACTTTTGAAACTGCATTGATTTGGACTTAAAAACGATGGTAACCAATGAAGTCCATTGTTAGAAGAAAAATCCAGAAATGTTTTCCTCAAAAAACATAATTTCTCTCCCACTGAGGAAAGAAAGACATGGATATCTTGGATGGCATTGGGGTGAGTAAATTATTAGGAAATTTTCATTTTGGGGTGAACTAATCCTTTAATAAAATGATAAATAAAAGAAAACGCTCTCTCTATGTGTATGTACACACCATACCTCAAAATTATAATCTTATTATGGGGTCCATACATTTTGAAAAGTTTATTAATAAATTAACATATCGCTTTGCCATATATTTGAAGACATATTTTAAAAGAAGCTTTCAATTCATTTATTACTGAAACTGTATTAATAAAAATATTAGAGAAAATTATTGGCTGATAAAGATAAACTGATCATTATTTTCATGTGATGGATGATAATTGATAAATGGATTTTAAACTCTTTAATGAATAAATAAAAAATGAAACATTAAAAACTTACATTTTAAAGTGATTTTAGGCATCACAACATTATAATGTACAGTGTGAAAAGTGAAATAATTTTTTAACTATTATAAAAAATGTGTGTTTTTAAAGATTAACTTTAAGTTTTAGATGTGGCAAAGATATCTCATAAAAAAGATTGTTTAATTAAAAAAATGGCCAATATTTGTAAATGCTGTGCATTTTACTTACTAGAGTATCACATTGCAGTTCTGTAAGTTCTGAAAAACACTATTTAGATGACACGTTCATACTTTATGATTGCCTACTTGGAGAATTGCATCACTTACGAGGTTTTATTTCAATTATTTTGCTCTCTTAGAAGGTGGCCGCAAGTTAGCTGATTTTGGAACGTTTTGGAATGAGCTGTAAGGGTTCTTTTTATTGTAATTTCTTCAGTGTGGCTTGAGGCCACAATCCCTTTCCTTCCAAGTTTCTTGGGGGGAAAAATTAAGTTAGATTTCATCAAGTGCAACAGATCAGAATTGATATTTAATGGTGCTTGACTGAGCTGAGATGCCCCACTGGGCAGAGGAGATACAGGTGCCCATCTTCATGTGCCAGGCTGTCCTGGCATTGCCCACTCGCTGTCTCCCTGCCCCAGATGTCGTATGCCTGCCAACACCTCCTCTCTCTCATCCACGGCTTCCATCAGCCTTCAGCAGGCAAATTTGGCAGGACTCACAATCTGTCAAAGCCATTAGTGTCGTTTATTCTAAACTTTGCCTGAAATCTCCCAAGTATCGATCATAGATATTATTATCAGCTGGGGTCGTGAGCTATTTGCTCTTTGAGGGTTGGTTTTGATCAATTTTAGGCTGGAGGTTCTATACCACAAGAGTAGGGATGTCTGTAATGAGTCAGTAGTACTTTAAAATTACGCTACCATTCAAAGGTTTGGGGTTAGTATGTTTTTTTTAAGAACTAATACTTTTATTCAAGTAAAATTGAGCAAGGCCTCATTAAAATGATCAAAACTGACAGTAAAGACTTTTATAATGTTACAAAAGATTCATATTTAAAATAAATGCTGTTCTTTTGACCTTCATGGTTTCCACAAAAATATTAAGCAGCTTCATATTAAACTGTTTTAACTATCATGATAATGAGAAATGTTTCTCGAGCCAAATCAGCATATTGGAATGATTTGTGAAGGTGACACTGAAAACTGGAGTAATGGCTTCAGCTTTGCCATCACAAGAATAAATTACATTTTAAAATATACTAAAATAGAAAACAGTTCTTTTGAATTGTAATAATATTTCACAATATAATTGTATTTTTGATCAAATAAATGCAGCTTTGAGCTTTTTGAATGGTAGTGTATGTTTTAGAATAATCAAAAGCAGTTAAACATGGCTGTCTTAGCAAGGTATTCTGTAAGCACTGTCATGTCTTTTGTAAACAGACAAAGTTGAGGCCATCAATGAACATCAACATGGTATTGAAATTGCTATCAAAATTGAGAATCGTGAAATTGGTATAAACAGAACAGAAATCCTCTAGAAAGCACGAATGTTGTTGTCTAACAGCGAGTCTGTTGATGTTTCAGGCCCTTGGCATACAGCACACTAGCAGACCTAGTACACCATGTAAGACAGAACCTCCCGTTGACGGACCTCTCCCTGGCGGTGCAACTGTTTGCTAAGAACATTGACGACGAGTCCCTTCCCAGCAGTATCCAGACCATGTCCTGTAAGCTGCTGCTAAACCTCGTAGACTGCATCCGATCCAAGAGCGAACAGGAGAATGGCAATGGCAGAGACATTCTCATGAGAATGCTGGAGGTGAGAGAGACCACATTAGCCAATGTAAACCATGCTGTGATCGTGATTACAATGGGCTACAAAATGCCACTGTCTGGCCATATGCAAATGCATTTGTAAAGCACAAAATCATTGATCTGACATTGCAAAATTTCTATATCTTCAGGTTTTTGTGTTGAAGTTCCACACCATTGCACGGTACCAACTGGTATCCATCTTTAAGAAGTGTAAGCCCCAATCAGAGATGGGTGTGGTAGACTCTGCCGCATTACAAGGAGTCCCAGCAACTCCTACTGTAGCTACGCCCGCCTTACCTCCATCTGCGCCCCCAACACCCGTCACCCCTGCACCACCTCCATCTACATCTTTTGATAGACCCGGCGAGAAGGAGGACAAACAGACCTTCCAGGTGTCCGACTGTCGCAGTCTGGTGAAGACCCTTGTATGTGGAGTGAAAACAATCACATGGGGCATCACTTCTTGTAAAGCTCCTGGAGGTGAGATGGATGGACATTCTTGGCTTTAGATTGTCCCAAGTCATTAAATATTAGCTCTGTTTAACATTTTCTTTTTGTCTGGACTATATTGATCTTTTTAATGTCTTTGTGGGGCATCTCAAAGTCATTGAAGGGTTAGTTCTGCTCAGTATTTCCATTTAAATAATTCATTTTGGTATTGTTGTATTTCAGAGGCTCAGTTCATTCCCAATAAGCAACTCCAGCCCAAAGAGACACAGATCTACATCAAGCTGGTCAAATATGCCATGCAGGCCTTGGACATCTACCAGGTACGACCGTCCACTGATTAGTGCAGATTACCACAGCAAAATCCTCAAACAGGCTCCTAAACTTTATGATATAACAATAGAGGTGTGTCCAGTTATGTTGCCGCATCTCAGAGTGTAATACAGTCGGTTTACTCAAATTCACATGATCTTGAGAGCTGAAGTTTACAGCTTATCACAGAGCCAACCCCCTTTTGGCTAGGTACAGATTGCCGGCAATGGACAGACGTACATCCGTGTGGCTAACTGTCAGACGGTGCGGATGAAGGAAGAGAAGGAGGTTTTAGAGCACTTTGCCGGAGTTTTCACCATGATGAATCCTCTCACTTTCAAAGAGATCTTCCAGACCACCGTTCCATACATGGTGGAACGCATATCCAAGAACTATGCCCTACAGGTACTGGTGCTTTTTCGTTCACTGCAGAATTTAATTGACTTTTTCTTTCTGCAAAATGTATTGACCATTGATATGACATGGCTGTCCAATCCTTCAACAGATTGTGGCAAATTCCTTCCTGGCCAACCTAACCACCTCTGCACTGTTTGCCACCATCCTCGTGGAGTATCTGTTGGAACGTCTTCCTGAGATGGGCTCTAACGTGGAGTTATCAAACCTCTATCTCAAACTCTTCAAACTGGTCTTCGGCTCAGTGTCTCTCTTCGCTGCTGAAAATGAGCAAATGCTCAAGGTGAGCGTTGTGTCTTATGCACATGAAGGTTTTTAAAGTAAATTGTTGCCTCTTTTGTCTTTTAGTTGGCTAAGGTGCTTATTTAGATTATAGAATAGGTAATTCACAATTTTTTCATAGCGATTGGATAGAGGGATCGCTCACACCCTCAAAGCTCTGATGACACTGTGCTGTCTAACGCCTCAGCGCCAGTAACCGCGCTGCATTAATTTTAATGCGTTCTGTCAGCTCCTCTGATGAGAAATGACACTTGTGCCTCAGATTGACAGGAAAGACCAAAGTGAAGGTCACTGTGAAATAGTGGAAAGGAAGAAGCTTCTGTATCTCACTTCCCATCAATCCTGTTGTCCGCTGAAATTATCATCTTATTTTCAGTGTCACTGTTTTGAAATGGTCTATTTTTTAAGTTGGTTGCAGTTTACTTTTCACAATTCTTTCACACACACGCTTGTTTTACTGTATTAGGACATTTGGCCCTTACAAGTATAGCTGTTCAAAAGTTTGGGGTTAGTACGATTTTTATTTTTTTAAATATAATACTTTAATGCAAGGATGCATTAAATTAATCAAAAATGACAGTTAAGATATTTATGTTAAATATTTTCATTTCAAATAAATGCTAAAGTAAGAAATGTTTTTGAGAACTAAATGAGAATAATGAAATGATTTCTGAAGGATCATATAAAACTGGAGTAATGGCTGCTAAAATTATAGCTTTTCCATCACAGGAATAAATAAAAAAATTAAATATGAAAAAAAGTTACTTTAAGTTCTATTGATAATTCACAATATAATTTTATTATATTTTTTATCAAATAAATGAAGCCTTATGAGCATGAGAATTTCAAAAACATTTAAATGTTTTACCAACCTTAAACTTTTGAATGGTAATGTAAGTGGGTGTCAAATGCATATATAGTAATAGATATAATTATAACCAAATCATCAAATATATGCCAATCAATCAGCCTGACAAATTTATCAGAAAAGCATATTTATTCATCTCTTACATACAATGAAGATGACATATAGAAGTTTTGTTTACTTAGGATGTATTGAATCTATTTCTTTCACAGCCTCACCTTCATAAAATAGTGAACAGTTCCATGGAGTTGGCTCAATCTGCCAAGGAGCCCTATAACTACTTCCTGTTGCTGAGAGCCCTGTTCCGCTCAATAGGAGGGGGCAGCCATGATCTCTTGTACCAGGAGTTTCTGCCTTTGCTGCCTAATTTGCTGCAAGGTGAGTGAGATCACAAACCGTAGGGTTTTTCAGAACAATAGTCCTCAACTGTTGGTTTACAACCTTTCTGAAAAGGTCACAGACAGTAGGTAAAAAAAACTGTTTAATGCAAAAACAAAATACAGCTAACCTTATAAGTAAATATGAGTATCATCTCTTCACATATCTTCTGTTGTTGATGTTTGATGTTGATTACCATGACAAAACACTCAATAAATCACTAAAAACAAATGTTACTGCCTTGTGTATTGATTCTTTGTGGCTTCTCTTTAGGTTTGAACATGTTGCAGAGTGGCCTCCATAAGCAGCACATGAAGGATCTGTTTGTTGAACTGTGCCTCACTGTCCCAGTGCGGCTGAGCTCTCTTCTACCCTACCTGCCCATGCTCATGGACCCACTGGTGTCTGCCCTCAATGGTTCCCAGACTCTGGTCAGCCAGGGCCTGCGCACACTGGAGCTCTGCGTGGACAACCTGCAACCTGACTTCCTCTATGACCACATCCAGCCAGTCCGAGCCGAACTTATGCAGGTAAAGCCTTTGAGCTGTCACCTTTGACCTGACAGAGTCCTGAGGGATGATTCAAATGTTTTCTTAATGCCTTTATGAACAGGCATTGTGGCGAACGCTCCGTAACCCCGCAGAGACCATCTCCCATGTTGCTTACCGGGTGCTGGGAAAGTTTGGAGGAAGTAACCGTAAAATGCTGAAGGAGTCACAGAAGCTGCAGTATGTGGTGACTGAGGTTCAAGGCCCCAGCATCAAGGCAGAGTTCACCGACTGCAAAGCCTCCATTCAACTGCCTATGGAGAAGGTGATGCTTTTATCATTTTCATACAGGCATCTCATTGCAATGTCACTGCGTCATGTATGTAGTACCTTGTAGGGACTGCACAATACATCAAAATCAAAATTATTTTTATGAAATACAATTTGTTTTTTATTCTACAGAACAGTTTTTAATAACTTTATCACATTATTTTAGCAGTTGCTTTACTTTTATTTATTTATTAATAATCACAAAAACTTTCTCTCTCTCTCTCTCTCTCTCTCTCTATATATATATATATATGTATATGTATATGTGTATATATGTGAGTGTATATGTTTTTCTTCTCAAATTTTATCATGTCAGTTTTCCCCCAGTATAGTGCAGCCCTAGTACCTTGTCATATACTCATCTTTTCACACATTTCATCTATTTTATTTATTTATTTTGGAGCTTTGTCAGCAGGGGATCCAAATTGTTTTCATTTTAATGGTAAAGAATGGCCAGCACATTCTTCAACATTATGTCCTATGACCTTGAAGTGATATTTTCATTTAAGGTTTAATTATTCCTTTAATCAGAAATGTATAAATATATTCATATTAAATGGCATTTTCAATGCTGAAGAGATTTGAATTTGAGGTTGATTTGAGATTAATCCACTTGTGTTGGTTGTTATTAAAAACTCTCACAGAACCATAAGCGGCTATGTCATGTTTTTGTAAACAACAAACCACCGCGGCATACCTAAACACCAATTTTGGTTTCTGGCTTGGTTCTCTATAAACCGTAACAAATTCACTTCCTTTTATGTGTCAGTTTGCCCTCAATATGTGTGTGAGAGGGATGGGGGTGGTTCAGGGGTTGGAAGAGGGATTCTCGTCATGTAATGAATCCTTGTCAAAGTGTAGTGTGTGCAGAAAGACATCGTCTTCCCCAGGTAATTAAATAGATCATCAGGCTGTAAGCTGTGCTCATCTCTTCCCTCCTGCCCACCCCCTTCTAATCAATCTCTCCCTGCTGTGCAGACGGGATTATTTACTCCAGCTAAATGGCCTTTCCTGCTGCTCGTCGCTGCTTGGGAAAACGCAAACTGTCATTTCTGTAATTGTGTTCACTCCACAAAGATGGATGCTACCGCTGTTGTGCCGTTGCTGATAATTTCATTTGCATGCGTCCTGTGGTTTCCGCAGGCGGCAGCTGCTGTTTGCAGCCGCCTTCAGCCCAGCGACGTGTTTGGTTCGAGACAGACAACAACTCATTCTGTCCCCCATAGGACCGGCCTTCACTCTCGAAGCATCCTCGCTTGTTTCAATATGTGTGGGAATCAGTTCACAAGCGCAGTTTGATTTGGACACCAGCCAAGCTGAGCCATCTTCCCATTTAATATGAAGCTGTACTTCGTTCCTCCTATCCAGGAACCCAGACGTTTGTAAATGAGAGCTAATGCTGTGTAGTTCAAGGAAGTTCTCTACGTATCTTCTCTTAGTCAGAGACAGATTGTCTCCCATCAGCGCTGATGGTCTCTCTGCATGACTGCTTGAGTAATCCTGCCCATATTTATCTGATTTCCAAGCATCATGGTATTAAACTAAATTTAAACATTCGACATGGTGTCAGAGTTCATTACAAGGGGTTCCTAGGCTCATTTTCTTGATGCCACTGAAGAGGAGCAACGATTTAATGTGGGATGGGGTGGGGCGGAGGGGGGGACTCCCAGAGTTTTAAAGAAAAACTAATGCTTTTATATATAACACGCACACATTTTTAGGGGCCAGGCCTCCACTGTAGAGGCCACGAGCTTTTGAAAAATGACATGGTTTGTGTAGAGGGACCTTCTGGGAATAAAACATGTGTACAAGGTTATGTGACATTTATAATAATGTCTCAACAAGCCAGAACAGCTCAGGACCCTCAGGAATTGTAAAACAGTGCTATACTGAGAAGTGTGGCCCTCTTTTCCTCAACTCTTGTGCCATTTATTTTACCTTTTCCCAGAGCACATCAGTATTAAGAGCTGGTTTTGGGGATTCTGTCTTGAAATGACTTGCATGGCTGTCAGTGGTCACACTGTCTTGAGCGATAATTCGTTCAGACAACCCTTTCTGTGGCAAGCTGCCTTCTCTATTTTTGAATCTTATTAATTAGCTCATCTTCTCCCTCGACATGTCTTACCACTTTAGCTTGTCTCTTTATAATTTAAGGGTTTAAGAGGCGTCTAATCACTGCAGAATGTTTTAATGTTTGATGGGTCTTTAAGTGTCATCACAGAAAATTTCACTCAGGCGAGGAAGATTAGTGTCTTATATGTGCAATGAAACTTGAATAAAAATGTCAAGTGCGCAATCATATGTCATTTTGTGATGAGATTTTTATCACTTTAACTAGATTTTTGTGTTTATAATGGGATGTATTAAGCTGTTTAATGCAATTTTTTGATGCGTATGTTTGGTCCACTAAGGCTTAATGCTGTTCTCCTGATGTATTTAGGCTATAGAGACTGCACTGGATTGCCTAAAGAGTGCCAATACTGAGCCGTATTACAGACGACAGGCCTGGGAGGTGATCAAATGCTTCCTGGTGGCCATGACCAGCCTGGAGGACAACAAACATGCCCTTTACCAGCTCCTTGCCCATCCCAAGTAAGACAACCACTCAATGTATCATGCACTGGCACCCTTGTGAATAGCTTAATATGAAATCATTATTTTCTATAAAAAATCTTGGATTGGTTACTGTTATATGTTTATCTGTAAATGTTAGAACGCCTTGTGTTTATTACCATTTTGAATAATGAGAGCAAGAGAGTCTCTGTTAAACAAAAAAACAAACAAAAAAAAAACAGACTAAATGGTATCATGCTAATGTAATGACTTTTTTTGTGGCAAATATAGTATAGCCTAAATAGTTAATGTATTTTCAATAGCCCTAAAGTTAATTTTTATATATATATATATATATATATATATATATATATATATATATATTAAAGAGTCCCTGTAGTCAATAATTATGTCCCTTAAAACTCATCTTTGAACACCAAAATTACATATTTAAATGTTTTTTCCTTGAAAAAATTCTTCATGCCTTAAAATAGCTTGATTGTAACTCTACACCCTTGTCTCATTTAGTATGCGCAGTTCTATGAATATGCAAATTAACCCCGCCTCCACTCACTCGCACCAGCTCAGAGATCCACTCGTTGACGATCACACATTGACGTGATTGGTTACAAGGTAGTTTGTGACGTCAGAAACGTCTTTGGTTCATTGCAGTTTTAAGGAATATAAATATACTCAGCAATTGTTTTGACTTATGCAAAACACCACTATGCCTTACATTAAAAGCTTGATTTTCACCACAGGGGGGACTTTTTTTATTCTTAAAAAAAAAAAAAAAATTAGAAAGTAAAATCCAAATTAGTCAGAATATCATTATCAAAATAACTATTAATTGCAGCCCTATTCTTGTGCACTCTGAGGCTGAAACGTGCCTCTGCATTTTTCGCTGTTTTTGCTATGTTTGCAGCTCCTCTGGGCCTCATCCAGCCTGGCCGCCACTGTCTACAGTGTTCAAAGGGCTAATTACTCAGAGCCGTTTCTACTGGCTGGGCAAGAGGGTCACATAACATTGTCATTGATCTCTACGCTGAGGCTAATTGACTGTACTTTATCTGTTTACCCCAAAAGCCAGTCATACGGGCCCCTTTCTGAAGTAACCGAATGTCAGTTAAATGGGAAGAGAGCTGCTGTCAGATGTCTTGATTCATGACATCTTCTCTCCCTCTTTCAGTGTGGCACACTGTGCTGGTCATCATGAAAAGGGCCTTTTTCAGAAGGCGGAATGCCCTCTTAATATCTCAAATGCCAGGCCGGATAATTGAGTCCCATTCAAGTGGCAGCGTTATGAATTTGAATTGATCTGACCGCTCTCTTCGGCTCAGTCCTTTCCCTAAGCCAAGCCTTTTAAATAGCGATAATGAAATGGAGCGATCCATCACCACTGCTACCGGCTTTGGCATTATAGAATGCAAGCTTGAGGAAGGATAAAACACTCACTCCATCACTGTGCTGCTATCAGCTGGGGTAAATAACCAAACATGAGACAAAATGTCAGCCAGACACAAAGCCAGACTCCCATGGGGCTCAGCTGTCTAAACACAAAAAGCCTTTTATACTCTGTAATCAAATCAAATTGCCTGATTGGGTTATTCAACCTCAGGCTCTTGTAATGGAGCGAGTTCATGGATGCAATGCGAATTATGAGCTAAATCCCTTTGCTGGTTTTCAACAGCTTCACAGAGAAGTGGATCCCTAACGTGATCATCTCCCACCGGTACAAAGCCCAGGACACCCCAGCGCGCAGGACGTTCGAGCAGGCCCTAACGGGGGCGTTCATGTCCGCCGTCATCAAGGATCTCAGGCCCAGCGCTCTGCCTTTCGTTGCCAGCTTGATCCGCCATTACACCATGGTGGCAGTGGCTCAGCAGTGTGGTGAGGAATCTTTTTGCCTATGTGCTAATTTCATCCGTATTGAAATTCAACATGACTTGAGATGGAAATACATGGACTCTGGGGCATCTGGATTATTTAAAACTGTAATTAGTATTCCTTTTAGACCATAAACTTGTCTAAAATATCTACCTGTTACAGTATGTGGTCCTTATCCCACTAAATTTAATCAGGACTGGAAGACTGGAAGCTTACGCTGCTATTTTGAACCAATAATCGGAACAAAAGGCAGTTGAAGAATGACGTGCATAATTTAGTTATTTATCTGACTCCAATATAAAATGTAGGATTTAACCTGAACGTTTAGATAATGAAAGTTACAAACACTTCAGCTTTCAACATCATCAGTGATAAAAGGAAAGCTTCTCAAAGCCTTTAGAGCAGGCAAAGTTATTTATTAGGTTACATGTTTAAATATACAGACAGTAGAATGGAATGACATACTGTATAGAAAACTTAGTTGTAACAAATAATGCACTGCTGTGCAGAAGAGGCCGTAAAAGCCTTTCTAATAATATGAGGTTACGCACCGGAGTGCGGGAGTGGCGGGGTTAAAGCCTTTCTCCAAGATCAACTGTTACCTTTCCTTCTTATACTCTGAGCAAATCATTGTTAAACATGAGTGGAATACCAACACCAAAACCAACTGACAGGAAACCAAAAGATAAGGCAAATGGATGGTGATCAAGAGGGGGAGAAGAACATTAACATTCTCCTCAATGTATGTTTAAGCAATAGTAATATCTCTAAGTTCATCACCATTCAGTTCAGTTTATAAGCTGTCAGATAAAACCAAACATGACATAGTTACATGTTACAACACACTAGTAAATAAACGGTATGTGTTTGAAAAGCATATGTCCTGTGAATCAAATGGTACAGATGTGTTATTGAGGTGCAAACGACTCTGTCTCTCCAGACAGAACCATCCTGTGCCTGGAATGTCCCAACAGTCCTCAATCAGCATATTGATGAAATCCCCTTGCACTAGAAAGGCATTAGCATACTGTGATGATGAAGGCCATTGTGCCACGTTTAATTCACATATATACCTTTAAAAGGATTTCTGAAATACTAGGGCAGTAAAGAGTTCTACCCAGATTCGCTCAGCCCTACAGGTCTATCGTACTGAAAATAGTGGACATAAAGATTCATCATAGTTGTCTATTCGTTGACCTACGTTATAGATTTGAATTTGATTACCGTTGCACAATTAAAGTAGTGATTATGGCTTATATTTATTAAATTTAATGAATGTTAAAATGGGGATTACTTTTTATTCTATAAAATAAATCAAATGTATTATTATTTTATTATCTTGGCCACTGAAGTGTATCAGAATATACCCAAGTGTCCCAACACCCTTAAACAGTAACTGTTTCTATTGGCCGCAGAGACATTGGAGAGAATTTCTTGGCTTGTAGTAAGTCCTATTTTAATACAGTGTAACAATGTTTATGTTCAGGGTACGAGGAGGCAGGAACCGGTGAGCATTCAACGTAACTTTAATAACAAAATAAACATAAACAACAAAAGGAAAGTCAGAAGCAGCCCCTCACATGACTGCCGCATATAAGCATAATAAATAAAGCAACATTAAGTCCCAGGCCTTTTTCTCTCACCTTCCACTGTCATCACTCCTCCTTGTATCCTTCCGGAGCTCCTCCATGGGATTTGACACCAGTGTGTGGCACAGGTGGCGCTCATTAACATTCACTCCACCGGCCTCGCTCCGCTCTCACAGCTTTTGGGCCCCGCTCTGCTTCATGCCACATATAGTTTTATGACTTTTTGCTAAGCGGCAAAAATATTAAGGTTTGATTTTCTGAGGTTTCTAAGGTTTGAAAGGTCTGTGTGGCCGAAACATCAGAAGTGCACTCAGGTCATTACATAACATTACATTTTCTGCCCTAGGTCCTTTCTTGCTGCCATGCTACCAGTCAGGAAGCCAGCCCAGCACAGCCATGTTCCACAGTGAAGAGAACGGCTCCAAAGGCATGGACCCTCTCGTGCTGATCGACGCCATCGCCATCTGCATGGCCTATGAGGAGAAAGAGCTGTGCAAGATTGGGGAAGTGGCACTTGCTGTCATCTTTGATGTTGCCAGCATTATTCTGGGCTCCAAAGAAAGGGTGAGGTTTCCCACAAACCCTTTATAGAAAATATTTTCCACTTGGAGGATTTTCTGTTGAAACTCGATCTGGTTCTTTTTTCAGGCGTGCCAGCTTCCTTTGTTCTCCTACATAGTGGAGCGACTGTGCGCATGCTGCTATGAGCAGGCCTGGTATGCTAAGCTAGGTGGAGTGGTGTCCATTAAGTTCCTGATGGAGAGGCTTCCTCTGATCTGGGTGTTGCAGAACCAGCTCACTTTCCTCAAAGCTCTGCTTTTTGTCATGATGGACCTCACAGGAGAGGTACAAACACTTTCTAAATGTCATTGGAAATCATTTATCTTTGGGTTACCTGCATGAACTTCTGTATCCCATAATGTCTCTCTCAGGTGTCTAACGGTGCAGTTGCCATGGCAAAGACCACGCTGGAGCAGCTGTTGATACGCTGTGCCACTCCTCTTAAGGATGAGGAGAAGACTGAGGAGCTTCTGTCTGCCCAGGACAAATCCTTCCACCTGGTGACCCATGACTTGGTACGAGAAGTGACCTCCCCTAATTCCACTGTCCGCAAGCAGGCCATGCACTCCCTGCAGGTGCTGGCTCAAGTCACAGGAAAGAGCGTCACCATCATCATGGAGCCTCATAAAGAAGTGAGTATGATACACTCAATACGATTATAACAGAAATTGCTTTGCCTGCTCAGTCAGATTTTTACTTGCCTTGCCAACATTTTCACTGGCCCCAACATTAAAATGGGTACATTCTATTATTAAAAAAATAATTTATTCATGAAGTTTTCTCTAAATAGAAATTATTTGCAAATAAAATGAATTACAATTATTCAAATTAAATAATAACTATTAACATTTTCTCCGCAAAAATAGAAACCATGTTTTAATTCAAATTAAATATCATTTTTAACTTTACATTTTTATATTTAAAAATATCAATCAACAACAATTACCCTCGCACACCAACAGGTGATAGATATGTGCATTGGAGAAAAGAACCAAAGTCAAAAAGGGTTGACATATAACAATATAAATTATTAGGTTTTGTAACAATAGATGTGAGAAATACTACTAGAATTTAACTCTAATTCGCAAAGCAATTTTTAGATCTGTTGGACTGCTAAATAGTTATATTAATGAGGTATAATTCATGGCCACAATTTTCTATATTTCATAGAAAAGCAAATGTTTTTATTTTACAAGACAGCACATGTTTATTCTATAAGTTTAGATAACTCTAGACTGTCCAAGTGACCGTTCCATCAACTCTTTAACACAGGGCCAGGGCTATCACACAATTCTTATTGTTAACTCCTGCAAGGAAGGAACATTAGGTCAACTTCCTTTCTCTATTTAGGGAAAGTTTAAAACTCTCCTTATTTCCTCCAGGTGCTGCAGGATATGGTTCCTCCAAAGAAACACCTGCTGCGGCATCAGCCCGCTAACGCTCAGATCGGCCTGATGGAGGGCAACACCTTCTGCACCACCCTACAGCCCCGCCTCTTCACCATGGACCTCAATGTGGTGGAGCACAAAGTCTTCTACACAGAGGTCGGTCTGAAACTCTGCACTAAAGTGGGAAATATAAATACATCAATGCGTTTATGCTTTGTGAACTTCCTTTCTGATTTGACACAGTTGCTGAACCTGTGTGAAGCCGAAGATGCTGCCCTGATGAAGCTGCCCTGTTATAAAAGCCTTTCTTCACTGGTACCGCTACGCATTGCCGCTCTTAGTACGTGCTACTTTTTAATTCGTATATACAAGGAACTTTATAAGCTCTGCTCCAAAACATGGTAGGCTGCCTTGCTGTTTTATGCCTACACAGACTGCTGCCTTTTATTGACAGAATCGTAACTGAAGTGGAACCTTAGAACCTGGTACCTTACATTGATTTGCACAATTTACAGAGGCGGCAACTCTGTATGTCATACAAATAAAACTCCTTACACAAAGCGCATAGGAGGCTTGGCTCTCAGCTGATTTGAGAAGTTTGTTGTTAGCATGTTGCTAAAGTAAACTAGTCCATGTTTAATTAGATCTACCTTGTTTTATTGATACTTTGTGTACTTGCAGTACCATTCAAAGTTTGGGGTCAGTAAGATTTTTTTTAATGTTTTTGAAAGGAGTCTCTTATACCCAGCAAAGCTGCATTTATTTGATCAAATATTCAGTAAAAACAGAAATATTATTACAATATTAAAATAAATATTTTAAGATATTTTTAAATGTAATTTATTCCTCTTATGGCTAAACTGAATTTTCAGCAGCCATTACTCCAGTCTTTAGTGCCACATTATCCTTCAGAAATCATTCTAATATGCCAAATTGATGCTCAAAAAAGAAACATTTCTTATTTGTAATGCTCAAAACAGTTATGCTGCTTAACTTCTTTTTGTAGAAACTGTGGGACGTTTTGTTTAGGATTCTTTGATGAATAGAAAGTTCAATAGAACAGCATTTGTTTGAAATAGATTTTTGTTGGAACATTATAAATGTCTTTACTGTCACTTTTGATGAATTTAATGCATCCTTGTTGAATTATAGTATTAATTTGTTTCATTTGTAGTATTCAAATGTTTGGTGTGTGCCACGTAACTGAAAGAAAATAATAAATGTGTACTGGATTTTATGGCCTGTAATCTTGTCAGTCTTTAGGATTTTGCTGTTTAACCCTTCCTCGTGTGTTTGTCCAGACGCTCTGGCGGCCTGTAACTACCTTCCCCAGTCCCGAGAGAAGATCATAGCTGCTCTCTTCAAGGCCCTCAACTCCACTAACAGTGAGCTCCAGGAGGCCGGAGAGGCCTGCATGAGAAAGGTCAGTCCTCTCCCTCCACCAGCCTCATTTCCTTTCTCCAATCTCTCTGTCTCTTCCGCACTCTCTTCCTCTGTCCTGCTGCCTCTAATGAGTCCTGCCTGAAAAGATCAATACAGGATGGAGTGAAACAGGCTAAGAGGAAAATGAATTTGGCCGTGATGCATCGTCTCATTGCGAAAGGCTGGCGTGGCCTTTCTTTTGCGCTGGTCTAGAGTTTTTCTGCTTCTGTGAGTTGATAGGATAGTAGTGAAAAACTGAGTTTTAAGATGCTATTATCATGTAGTCTCCCCTGTAGGGCATGTAAAAGCAGCTGTCTCTATTAAGCACCCAATGGCTGTTTAATGGCCATATATATGTGTTGAAATCTGAGTGTGTATTCATGTTCTTATGCATTTCTCAGTTCTTAGAGGGGGCTACTATCGAGGTGGATCAGATCCATACGCATATGCGTCCCCTGCTGATGATGCTTGGAGACTATCGCAGTCTGACCCTCAATGTGGTCAACAGACTGACGTCTGTCACACGACTCTTCCCCAACTCCTTCAATGACAAATTCTGTGACCAGATGATGGTAAGTCAATACTGTAAATTTACCAGTTTGGGTTAAATACATTTTAATAAATGTATTTTAACCAGAATGTTCCCTTAATAAAGGTATTGATGACTATTGGTTAGGGCTGGGTAAAAAAAGATTGATTTCTTGATTTTAATTGATTATCATTTTTAAGAACCGATATCGATTTTTAAATCCCAAGAATCAATCTTTCAGTCTATGCTGTTTTCAGTTGATGAATGAAAAAACTTTGTAGCGTGCCTCCCATCCCATAAATCGCAATAAGCTTTGTTCTTTGTTACTTCTGATATGAAACAAAGTAGCAGCTTTCAAATTCTGTCAATTTTATAACAAAATTAAAACAATAAATACCGTCTTGTCACTCTTCAATGTGGCATGTGGAGCACATTTGAATCGATCATTCAATTCTGAACATCGGAAGGTATGTTGAAAGAAACAGTTCAGCTTATCCAAATCCGTATCATGTCTCATGTAATCAAAACTGTGGAAAGACATCAATAAAACAGCTTGTAAACAATGTCATGTAATGTTACATTTATCCCAGAAAGGCATTCAGTGTCAAAACACTTGTTAGTCAGCTAGACAAATAAACTAAAATATAGAGGAGCATTTTGCTAAACTTATGCAATATATTGCATATTCATAGTATTTTTATGTAACCTGTTCTTCAATATTTAATGTGTGTTTAAATCCTTGTGAAATGAATGAAATCTAAATTGAACCGAATCGGGAAATTTTTGTCAATGCCCAGCCCTACTATTGATGCAGATTAGATGAATGCTTAATCACTTTTAACACTTTGTTGGATGAGTGGAAAGACCTTAATCCATTATGGGTATGATTACATATTATATATATATATATATATATATATATATATATAGACAGATTTTTTCTTAGATATTTTTAAACTCCATTTTTCAAAGGGATCAAGAGTGCAGCAGATAATGGTAGAATACACTACATTATTCAAAGAATTTAAACAGTCAAGACTGAGAACAGACTCAATGTTTTTCCTGCTCTTGCAGCAACATCTGCGTAAATGGATGGAGGTGGTGGTGATCACGCATAAAGGAGGCCAGCGTAGTGACGGCAGTGTGAGTATAAACTTGTTTTGATACCTCTGTTGCATATGCTGGGGTTTGTTGGTCTTTGCTGCCAACAAAGGCCAGTATTTTGCTTTTACTTTAATTATTTGTCAAACTTCACAAGGGTGGCAGCCTCGTAATGTATCTGTTAGCGGAAGGGATTTGTGGATATGGAGAGCTGAGATGAGCGCTCTGGACTGGACTCCCCCCCTCCAGCCCAGATCCCCCCTCTCAGACTCTGTGAGTGGCCATATTACAATCAATGATTAATTAGGCGCCATCCTCCCCCGCCTAAGTAACGAGCCTCAGAGTTCTGGATCCTCGTTATCTTGTTGGACAGATAACCTTGTAGAGTAAGAAAAGGTGAGGGGGAAAAAGCCTAGCTGTTTCCACGTTTCAAAACGAGCTGCCATTCTTTCGGTCTCGTTCACGCCCTGCCTTTCTCTAAAATGTATTATAATTACATGCAAATTGGCCCTCTGTTCCTGCAGTTCTTAATATTCTTACAACAATGACAGAATGACCAGCCATACATGACAATGAGGTGGGGTCAGCCAGGTTCGGGTGTGGGGGGGGCATTCAGAAAACTAGTTCCAGAAAATTAGTTTAGTCATACAGAGAAAAAGAAGGTCGATTCAGGGAGAGCGTACAGATTTAGGCTATATAAGAGCGCATACTCAGATTAGCCCATGCCGGGGTGCTAGTTCTGTAAAGGGACTGTTCCTCATTGCTTGTTTTTCGTGCTCGGTGTAAAAATATCTTGACAGTGTCCCAAAAATAACGAGAAGATGCACTCAGGGATTATGAAGACTGTGCATTGTTTGTCTGTTCCATTCTTTACGAAAGGACATTTTTATTCATATTTATCTAAAAAAAATGTTTTGGCATTATGACAGTTATACTCATTTTGCAACCTGAATTATTCTTGCTGTAATGTGAAGAAGAAAAAAAAAAACTAGGTTTTTATTTGCATTTATACATCATTGCAGCATTTGTTGTAATGTCTTTAAAAGTTGTCGTTTTTTTTGCTGCGATAGTCGATGTTACCGGTGTTATGTGGTGTTCAGCCACACACTAATTTTATCACTTGCCCACCGCTGTACCGCCCCCCACTGCCGTTTAGATTTTTTTACAGTAATTACAAATTTATTTCATTTATCAGCATGGTGTAAGCCATGCTTATTCGTTTTGTTAATATAAGTTCTGTTTATTATAAGCGAGATTGTAATTGTACTGTTTTGTTGTTGTGTTTTTCATAAAGAATAATAACAAAGCCACCATTCAAGCAATTGCGCCCCTGAAAGTAGCGAAACTAAAATGTGCACGGCCATTCATAAGCGATGTAAAAGCGAGGTTTAAAATTTGGTTATATCAATTTTTTATACCATTGTAATTTCATAAAACCCATCACCAATTTCAAAAACTAATACTAGCCTAATTAATAGAAGTAAAAAAAAAAAAAAAAGCTCACTGAAGACAGGTAAACCGTGATAAAATAGGATCAAACCAATTTAATTACAAGCAATAGGACAAAAACTACAACAGAACAAAGACACATATGAAATAGACCTAACTGAAAAACTTCAAGAACTAGAAATAAAAAAAATACAATAAAACAGATACAACTGATATAGACCTACCTGAAAAACTTCAAGCACTAGATAGGCCTATAAATAGGCTACTACAGAAATTGTGTATAGTAATCAAATATCCCAAAAACTCTGCTGCCTTCAGTGAGTAAATTAAATATATATTTATTTATATATTTATCTTTTTAAAGTTCTGTTAGTCAGGAGCAATGCTTGATTTAACATTAATGGCACAGACAGCAGCAGGGATATTAGGCTGCTGTCACTTTAAGATCTAATATACTGATACACATGCACTTTCTTTCTCAACTTTTTATGTTCACTTAGACATAAACGACTGTGTTTTCGAGGATACTCGCAAAGATGGGCATTTTGACACATTAAGTTTGTGTATTTGACTATTCAAGCCCAATAAGGTGCCAAAAAGAACTCTGTTCAGTACTCACAAGCTGTATGAGCAGCTGCTTTATTATGCCGAACTGAGTCCTCTTTCACTGCTTTTTCTGATTTGAACATTTTAAAATCACTTGTTTTTAAACCGCAAGGCTTAAAAACGCATTCAAATGATACGTTTTCGGCACATGACGGCACAGCACGGCAACGTCACGTGAGCGTAACCATGATAAATCTCTACCGGTTGTTCGTGTCTACCGGTATATTGCCCACTCCTAATCTAATTAATTGAATATTAAACATGAATTCAGTAATCATATCTGTATAACCTCTCTTCATGAGCTGAAAAAGTGAACCACATTTAGTGGATTGAGTGCACAGTGGCATAGACGTGAGCATTTCAGGAAAACGTCATGTGATTTCTGTGCTGCTGCAATGGAGCAGCTCTAAATGTGTGCCATTAAATAAAAAATGAATTATGAGAGAATGGTAAAATGAACAGTAAAATGAACAGAAGCCTGTGCGTTTTAATAGGCGTAATTACAAATGCAATGAATGTACAGGTATCGGCATCAGAAAGGACCAAATATGAAAATACCAGTGTCATATTCTTCAAATATATTTTTTTTATCGGAAAGTCCTTAGTGTTAATACACTAAAAAACTGTTACAGTAATGTTTAAATACTAGATGGATTAAAGTAATAAACAAAATGTAATAAATAAAATGTGCTTAATTTTCCTGAAAATAATCTCAATACAAAAAATTATAGTATTTGATCATAATAGTAGATTGTTCTCTTCATGTATTTTGACAATTCCTGTTAGGTTTAATGAGATTCACATAGATATGTGCAATACAATATAATGTGTGTATGTATATATAAAATATGATCCCCAATACAAAATATTATTGAAAATATTTATGGTACCTGTCTGTTATTAAATTATGGAGAGGTTATGCAGTACTTGTTCTCTGTCAAGATAATTAAAATGCAGTTAAATGTTTAGAAACGATCATTGGTTTTGCGGTTATGCGTTATTTAGCACAATGATCTTAATCCCTATACCTTTGTAGGATGCCCTATTACCGCACAAGATTTCTCCCACTTTGAGTTTCCACACTGAAAATCAATAGACCTGTGGATTGAGTCCAGCTGAAATGCTGCCTGTTCCAATAATAATGATAAAAATACTTTTTTGCGACTTGAGTTGGCAACAAGTGCGCAGCCCAGAAGGAAGATTCCTCTGCACAGAAATACACACCCCACCATTCACCTGAACCCATCCCCTCAATCCATACAGTGCTCATTACCCACACTGCTTTGCTGATTGTTTGTTGTCTCCTGTTCTGGCGCAGCCTGCCATGGAGGGTGTAGAGGTGAGATGGCGGCCTGCTGTGGGGTCTTCACTGGCTCCGCTCTCATTGTGCTTGTGATTTATCTGTGCTAGTGGAGTCTTTGTAACTGTATCTCTGTGTCTGTGGTGTTGTGTTTGATCCTTACGTTTTACATTTCTGAGGTGGTCCCTCTCAAACCTGATATCTTATGATGCCCCAATGGTTCTGTGATGTTTTTTCAGGAACTAACCTGCCACTCTGACTTTCCCGCAAATGTTCCCCAACTTGCCACTATTGATTATATATTACAGGAGGTAGGCTTGGTTTTCCACTGCTGGTTATCACTAACAATCATTGTGATGCATTCCTCTGTTCACCTCTGCAGGAAATGAGGATCTGTTCGGCCATTATAAACCTCTTCCATCTGATACCAGCTGCTCCACAGACCCTGGTCAAACCTTTGCTGGAAGTGGTCATGAAGACGGAGAGGGCAATGCTCATAGAGGTACAAAACTTTTGCTCTAATCTGCAGCTAAAGGGAATGCTGGTTCAGTTTGTTTGAACTGGGCCTGTTTATTGATCAAATATTCAAGTGACTTGAATAATAAACTCACTAAATAATTAAATGTCAAAGATAATCACATATCAATATTTATATCAGCCCACAAATGAAGATTATTCACCAAGGATGCATTAAATTGATCTAATGTGACAAAATATTTAATTTCATGTCAGTTTATTTCTTTTGAATTTCCTATTCTTTAAAGAATCCTGAAAAAAGTATCAGTTTCTATAAAAATATTAAGCAGCACGACTGTTTTCAAAATAATAAGTTAAGTGGAAGTGACCCATACATGGTCTTTGCATTCAACCTATCAAAGTTAGTGCACACTCATTAGAAGTAGTGAGTAGTGAACACACACACACTGCAAACCATGGACACACACGCCAGGAGCAGTGGGCAGCCATTTTGCTGTGGTGCCTGAGGAGTGATTGGGGGTTAGGTGCCTTGCTCAAGGGCACCTCAGTCGTTTTCTGTCGGTATTGAGAATCGAACGCAACCTTTGGGTTACCAGTCTGACTCACTAACCATTAGGCCACGACTGCCCCAAAAAAGAAAGTGTTTCTTGAGCACCAGATCCGTGTTAGAATGATTTCTAAAAGATTATGTGACACTGAAGAGTGGAATACTGGCTTTGCCATCACAGAAATTGCATTTTAAAAATATATTGAAATCGAAAAGTTATCTTTAATTATAGTAATATTTCATAACATTGCGCTTTTTGATCAAATGAATGCAGCCTTGGTGAGCTTACTAATTTGTAGGCTATTTTATACAATGTGAATATTGTGGTTTTATGCAATTATTTTGTTTTCGTCTTGTTACTCCATAGGCAGGTAGTCCTTTTAGAGAGCCGCTGATCAAGTTCCTGACGCGTCATCCATCTCAAACAGTGGAGCTATTCATGATGGAGGCCACTCTCAACGACCCACAGTGGAGCCGCATGTTTATGGTGTGCTTTTTTATTGTCGTTGTTCTCTTTACCTCATACTGTATTTTGTGCCTTTGTTAAAAAAAAAAAAAAAAAATCCTTCATAAATTTCCTTTTTACCATTATTCATTTGCAGAGCTTCTTGAAGCACAAAGATGCCAAGCCACTTCGAGATGTCTTGGCTTCTAACCCAAATCGGTTTGTCCCTCTGCTGGTTCCAGCTGGGCCTGCTGCAACTGTGAGACCTGGGTCTCCCTCCACCAGCACTGCCCGCCTTGATCTGCAGTTCCAGGCCATCAAGGTGGGCCACACTCTCTTAACAGAATAATTTACTGTTAGATTTGATTTAATGTGCTTGTTTGTAGAGCTTGAATATTAATGATCATTCACCTTCTCAGATCATAAGCATCATTGTGAAAAATGATGAAGGCTGGTTGGCCGGTCAGCACTCTCTAGTGAGCCAACTCAGACGAGTATGGGTCAGCGAGGCCTTCCAGGAACGCCACCGCAAAGACAACATGGCTGCAACCAACTGGAAAGAGCCCAAACTTCTAGCGTTCTGTCTGCTTAGCTACTGCAAGTAAGTGTTGTCTGTTTGGTGGTGCAGAAATGACACACTTCATTAATGTTGTTGCAAATATTTTAAGTGTTATTAGCTTGGAAAATGGAAAAACAACACGTTTTCACTTTGATTTTGACACTAAAGTTGTGCATTTTCCTTCAGACGCAACTACTCTGAGATTGAGCTGCTCTTTCAACTGTTGAGAGCCTTCACTGGCCGCTTCCTGTGCAATATGACCTTCCTGAAGGAGTACATGGAGGAGGAGATCCCCAAGAACTACAGCATCACGCACAAACGAGCACTCTTCTTTCGCTTTGTGGAGTTCAATGACCCACACTTCAACGATGAGCTTAAGGCAAAGGTGAGGTTATACCATTTATACTGCTGTGAGTTTTAACATGCGAGGAGAAATGATGAATTTTGCCTTTGTGAAGACCTCTCATTTTGGGCTAGCATGACTGTGTCTGATGTTATGACACGGACCTCTATGGCCAACATTTTAAATTCCACCTTTCTGTTCAGAGTGGCTCAGCGTCACGCTCTCTTAGCGCTGACCATCTAATGCGGATAACAACCAGCCCCTTCTGAATATGTATGTTTGAAAAGGGGAAGGTGACAGAGACTGGCCGTGCATGACACACTTGGCTCTCAAAGGCACGTCTTCACCTTTAACCGAAGTCTTTGAAGAACGCTAATGAATATTTATCTGCAGATTACTCTAATAGCCATTGCTATTAGAACTTTGCCTTTAATCATCCCTGTTGAAGATGAGAACTTTTTCTTCTAGCTCACATGCACCAGTAACTTGTTTTGGTGACATTTTCCCCATCACTAGCTGCGAATTTGCGCAAACCTTTTGCAATATTTTCTAAATGTCGATTAAAAAAAACTATTGCGAAATGACGGCGTTTCCATTAACCGATGTTATGTGACTAAAACTTCATTTTTTCCTCTCGCGATAAGTCATTCCAAAAATCATGGCAACGGATGTTGGTAGGTTTACATATATTCCAGCCACCGCACTAGCCATTATTTTTTTATCTAATAAGACATAGGCGTGTTATCCAAGCATTAATGGCAAGGAAAGCCCCTTATACTTTGGAATGTCACGTATGAGGTGTTTCCGGGTGTTTCTCCCCTTCTATCTGCTTCAAGGTCTTGATAAATTGTGGCATTTCTTGGTTGTTTAGAATCCAGCATTCCCATAATCCTTTTGTCTTTTATGATTTTAATAAAGAACTCTGTCTCGTCTTCTGTCCAAACATACCGCGTCATCTTTAAAGAATGATCGACTTTTGCGTACGCCAGATGACCTGTAAATGCGGAAAAACTGTTTCTATTGCGGTTTTGCGAAATATTCCTTTTTCGAATTGCCTGAAAAACCACCTCATGCGAGCGTGTAAACATTTTTGCTATATATGGGAGTTTTTGCGAAATTGACGTGTTTCCATTAGGCCTATTTTCAGTTCGCAATTTCAATTTGCGCAATATGGGTTTCATTTAAAACTTTTGTTTTAAATGACAAAATATCACATACTTTAATGCTGCATTTTAGACAATGGTCCCTTCTGTTTTGATTCTGTGAGCATCCTTATTGTCTAGCCCTATGAAGGGGTTTTTATAGTGGGCGAGCACTACCTGGAGTACATGGACCCACCGGTAAACGGGTCATTGTGGTATTCAAGGCTGCTCTACTTATTCCCACTTCATGTTTATTCATGTGAAAGAATTCCATCAAGTTTGAGAAAAAGATCAAATGCCAGTTGATTAAAATGATCTGGATGTTCTCCTCCAAATGCCACCCTCTACAATGACATTGAGAAACGGTAGCAGTTCATTGGCAGATCGTCTTCACAGTTTTGATGGCTGAGACCGTTCCTGCTCTGCTATATCACCTCTCACAGCCAAACAGACGTTGCATCCCAAACATTCCCCAGGAGAGCTCAGCAGCTGCACGCTCTTAACAGAATACATGTTTAAGGTGATGTTTTCAGGCAGCTGGAGTCTCGGTGGTTTGGGCTGTGATGGATTGTGTAGAAAAGGATTTGTAGTGATCCATCATTCATGTGAACGGGAGAGGGGCTCATTAGGACGAGGGATAATGAAGGAACACCTGCAGCCCTACGGCACCAATGTTTGAATAAATGCACACGCTGATGCACACACTCCAGCTACCAACCAAACAACACAATCATTGTGTGACTAGACAAACTATCGTCTCGTCTAAGTACAAAGCTTGTATTATCCCATGGCTTAAATTAGTGTTCAAAGACACTAATTATATAACACATAAGAGGTGACATCTGGGAAGTCTAGGTAGGAGGAATTAGGGTTTTTGAACATCTAAAAACATGGTAACAATTAGCTGATGACGGTAATATGATGATCATTAGAGTGGTTAATAACAGTGAACTTTCAAAGGAACTGAATCTGGGCTGCCACATTGTGCCTGTCTCTGTCTCTTCTGTTCTCTTCATACATTTAAATGGCTTTATTTCTAAAGCTTCTAAAGCAGCCCTTGTGTTGATCATTTAAGCAAATTCAATCAATTTAGTAAATACGATGCTTAAAACAATGTGGTTTAATTGTAGATTATCAATAATAATAATAATAATAATAATAATAATAATAATAATAATAATTATTATTATTATTATTATTATTATTATTATATAAATGTAATTCGGTTATTTATTATCATATTTTAACAATAAGTATATCTAAACAAAATGCAAACCAAACTATATTAAAACAAACTTAAATATGCATTTGAATTAAAAGCCAAGTCTGGGTCAATATGGACAGCTAAAAAAAACAACTTAATTTGTCTTTTTTTTTCTTTTTTTTTTACAATAGTAATACGGCTCATTTGAGAATATCAAAGCACTAGGAATGTGTCTGTTTATTGATGTAAATAAATAAATGCTGCTTGTATTTTATTTTTGTCCATTGTCCAGGTGTTGCAGCACATCCTGAACCCAGCCTTCCTGCACAGCTTTGAGAAAGGGGAAGGCGAGCAACTCCTTGGGCCGCCCAATCCAGAGGGTGACAACCCTGAGAGCATCACTAGTGTCTTCATCACCAAGGTAAACCCTATCCAGAGTGGCAGCGCTGTCACTCTCTCTTTATCGAGTCACTACTTCATCTACGATGACCTCTGGCTGTTATTTTGCTGGCCGAAATTTCAAGGCATCACTAAAGGTCATAGTGTTTGTTTTTCAAACTAACCCAATGAGACACAGAGGTGAAGGTTAATAGCCTTCATTAATTTCATGCTTTAAATTGATTGTCTCTCCCCTGCTGATAATCATTGCAAAGAGCAAACCAATCAGTCTGTTTGTTTCCAGGGTCTGTTTTCAACACCTCAAGCAGGAGAGGAACCTGTTGAAGTTGAAATATACTTTTAAATCTGCTGTACATCACAGCTGTGGCATCACGGCACTGAAGACAATGCATTTTTTAGTGTCTTTTGACACATGCCTATCGTTCTTGTAGGTACTTGACCCTGAAAAGCAGGCAGATCTGGCAGACTCATTGAGGATCTACCTGCTTCAGTTCTCGACCCTGCTGGTAGAGCACGCCCCCCACCACATCCATGACAACAACAAGAGCAGGAACAGCAAGCTGAGGCGTCTCATGACCTTTGCTTGGCCGTGCCTGCTCCCCAAAACCTGCGTGGATCCGGCCTGCAAGTACAGCGGCCACCTCTTGCTGGCTCACATTATTGCTAAGTTTGCCATTCACAAGAAGATTGTTTTACAGGTGAGCATGCACCAAAATTTCAGCTGCCAAAAACACTATGAAATGCCTTTATCTGATTTTGTCCGATTGAACAGTGGCAGAAAATATTGGTCCAAAAAACGTAAGAGAGAGAATTTCTTTAACAGTTGTTAACTCTGTCTTTGACGTGGAGAAAAAACAGCAAGCCTGTGAAAATTATCCGGGTTTAATCATATTTAGTATAATCAACAGCTGATGATATCAGATATGATATTGGGAAATATATAAGTGTGTATAATATATAATATACAAATATAAGTACAGATAGGTTGTAGAGTACAGATTTGAATTGTATTACCTAAAATCAAAAAATGTCATTGAAAATTTACACTACCATTCAAAGGTTTGGGGTCTGTAAGATCACATGATCTTTCAGAGATCATTCCAAATGTCTGATTTTGGTAATACGAAGGTCTCTTATCAATGTTGAATATAGTGGTGCATGTTTATATTTTTATGAAATATTTATATTTCAAATAGAGCTGTTTTGCAACATTATACATGTAACATTTACAGTCACTTTTGATCAATTTAAAGCATCTGTGCTGATTAAAACTTAATTTAAAAAAAACATGCTGACCCCAAACTTTTGAATGTTAGTCAATATGTTGATAAAGCAATTGTTTTTCTATTTTCTCATTTTATTGAAACAATTTATAAATATTTAGATTATATGTGTTATTGTGAAGTCATACCAATTGAAGGAAATCAGGATTATAACTTTAAAAAAAAAGTTTTTATAGAATTGATAGATTTTTTAAATAAAAAATACTAAAATTAGAGGTTTAAATTTTCTGCCTGTTTGTCTAGAATTTCTTGGCTTGAGCCATGATGAAATTAAAATAACCTACAGATTTGGCCTGTTGAATCAGTTTTATTTTTTTTATTTTTTTAAATAACCCATTACATATGACACATAACATATAACACATTTACAAACAAATATGTTTTCAGACCTTTGCTGATAAAATGCATTCCTCAAACCCAAATTCCTCACTTACCTCAGTATTTCAAAGGATAGAGCTTTTGCTACACCAAGTTTTTTGGGAAGTCACTTCAGTCAACTTCAACTGTGAACTACTTCTATGCAGGTTTTCCACAGTCTGCTAAAGGCTCATACTATGGAGGCACGTGCCATTGTTCGGCAGGCCATGGCAATTCTCACACCTGCTGTACCTGCACGGATGGAGGACGGTCATCAAATGCTCACGCACTGGACCCGCAAGATCATTGTGGAGGAGGGCCACACAGTTCCCCAACTTGTTCATATACTTCATCTCATTGTACAGCACTTCAGAGTATGTAACATCACTTAACTCACCATAAAGATAATTGTCATACTAATGTCTCCCATAGTACAGCTAGTGCATATCCACTGTGTATTTGATTTGTAATCATATTTTTTTTGATGTAATAGATTTAGTAGGGCTGGGAGATATAGCTTAAAATATCTATATATTTTGACTTTTGCTTTGGTGATACTTTGTTATTGCTTATTTAATTTTATTATCCAATATTCACAATGTTCAATTTATATTGCATAGCTTTAGCTATTAGTTCGTTTGGTGGTTCATATAACATTTTGTTTTTTTTGTAGAGTTTAATAGAGTGTATGTGTCTCTGTTTACAGGTATATTACCCAGTGAGACATCACCTGGTTCAGCACATGATCAGTGCAATGCAGCGATTGGGCTTCACCCCTAGTGTGACTATCGAACAGAGGAAGTTGGCAGTGGATTTAGCTGAGGTGGTCATCAAATGGGAGCTCCAGAGAATCAAAGACCAACAGGTCTGTCGCCAGGAAATAAGATGGCAAAGTTTTGGTTTTCTGTGATTAAAATGTATTTGGCTTTAGATTCTGGCAGTTTATTGGGTATGAATTTCTTTTTGCAGCCGGAATCGGATGCTGATTCAGTAAGTGTGGGCGAGGGCACGAGCGGAGCCTCTGCTGCTATGAAGAGGGGAATATCTGTTGATTCGGCACAAGACGTGAAGAGATTCCGCACTGCTGCTGGTACTGTCGGCACGGTGAGGAAACCTTAAACCGCTCGCTGACGCCTGAGTGTGACCACTGTAATCAGTCTTTTGCGCTCTGTACCCTGATGGACTCTGCCATGTTTAAGCACATTGGCTGTATTATGTTTGTGTTGGTATGTGCAGGTCTTTAGCCGCAGTCAGTCGATGCCAGGCACTGAGGCTTTACTTACCAAACCTGTGGAGAAGCAGCACACAGATACCGTCGTCAACTTCCTCATCCGCATCGCCTGCCAGGTAGTTATTTCATACTTGCTTAGTGAATCTTACTGAGGCGTTCACTAATACTTACACAGGCTAAATCCTGCTCTGTGTTTGCAGGTGAATGATAGCACTAATGTAGCAGGATCGCCCGGTGAGCTGCTGTCCCGTCGCTGTGTGAACCTCATGAAGACTGCCCTCAGGCCGGATATGTGGCCCCGTGCCGAACTTAAACTGCAGTGGTTCGACAAGCTCCTCATGACTGTGGTAAGTTTGAAGATTTTTTTTTTATACCAGAAATAGTGCATTTTAAGCTTTATGGGTTTTTGGTCTCTTTTCCTTTATTCTTATATATATTTTATACTTTTATTATTTATGAATGAGACTGGCAACAATAGGGAGAAGGAATGAAGTGGGATCAGGGATATGGATTTTAAGTCTTGTTGCCAGGAAGAGCATCGCTGTTCAATGTATTATGTGTATAATTGCGAGGCCATGACTAAATTTGAGTCTGAATGTGAGATTTATTAGTTCTTGTCTCATTGTAAAAAAAGTTAGAGTAAGAGTTTGACAAATGTAAGTCTGTGCAAACCAACAGGAATGTTTGCAACGGAAATTTCGTCTTTTTTTTTCGCATGTGATTTGTCTGTTCAGACTAGTGCGTAAACAGGCTGAAGGAAAATGCAAATTCACTATCTGACTGTAGGCGGCGTATTTAGAAAAGCAGAAAAACCCTGGTTACTCCAGACCCGAAGCACTACGGAACTTTGTTTCCAGCACCTGCTTGTCATGGAGAAGAAAAGAAGTCAAACAGTATTTGCATGTTTTCATGTTATTTCGCAATGGTCTTAATCCGAGAACGCCAAATACAAGAGTACAGAGACGAGAGTTCCTGGTTCTTTATATGCCATTAGTAAAATATCTCTTTGCAAAATACTTTGCTTGTGAGTGCCACCATGTTGTGTGGTTTTATATAACAGCTGCAGCTCTGGGCATGTGATCAAAATCGTGAATCCTATTGGTTGGTTGGTTTTCTTTGCAGTGTCATGGAAAAGAGATTAGACCAGATCAATGAAAAATTTATGGCGCATTGATGGCATTCGAATGTTTTTCGAATCTGAACAGACTCATTAACAGCCGGTCGTTCAAATTAAAATGTTTATTGGAAATTTTCATTTTGGTGTGAACAAGACTTGAAGTGTTCGTCTTGGAGATGAAGACCGCCATATCCTGTTCCTCTCACATCCCTCTTCATTATTTCCAGCGCCTTTCCAAGAGCAGTTTTGATGCCAGCAAAATCGATATCCTCCCTCTTATGAATGATTTTTCTTTCTTTGGAGTTCACTGGTGTGACTAACTCAGCTGTCATCTGAGAGAACATCTCTCAGTTAGTGAGCGTCTGCCACCTGCACTATTATTACTGTAACCTCCCATCCCTCTCTCACTCCACCTGTTAAGAAGCAATGGGCTTCCTGTTGTTTGGACACACACCACTCTATCGATTATTTTTTAGGGCAGACAGTTATGCGACTCCCTATGCTCATATAGGCCAGTGATTGAAATGCTCTGATATAGCAGAGAGATGACACAGATGGTGGCATCAGCACCTGATTTGGTAGCCCCAAATATAAGAATTAATAATATTAATTATTAGTATTACATGTTTTGTTTCTTGGAAATGCACATTTGACCGTAATTTGAGTTGACAGTAGCTTAAGATGCGGACGTACATTTATTTTTATTTTCATTAACAAAAACATTAACATCTATAAAAGTTGTAACAACCTAATTTTTGTAGGGTGAACTCTTAAGTATTCTGACTGTGTTAGAACCCAAATTGGTCTTCCGTAATGTCATATATTTGTAGATTATAACCACGCATAGCACCTCACTACCATGCAAAAAGTAACTTTATGGTTTTATATTTGTTATATTAGCCGAAACACATGAAGTACAAATACAAATGCAAAAAATATATATATCTTAACAAATACTGTAATTAAATTTTAATGCTTCTTTAATACATGTCTATGTTATAACAATAATAGAATAAATGTAAGATTATCCCATATTTATGTCACAATACCATGTTTACAGTTAATGTTACTATAGTAAATGTTGGTGATTTGTGGATTGGGAAAGCCTTCTAACTTGATTGTTGTGACACAATGTTTCTCTTGTTTTCTGCGTCAGTGTTTTTGAATGTCAGCACTGTTTCATCTGGCTTCAAACTAGTTTAAATCACTGAGATATTAGTGGTTTGCAAAGAAGAACTCTGTGCTGAACTCACGTTTCACTGTATCTCACATTGCTGTTTAGTTGCCAAATGATGGAGATGGTCAGCGAGTAACTCAAGCTGCGCTGTCTTTTGAGCAGAGTTGATAAATCGTCCATGTGGAACGGTTCAAACGAGTAGCGCTGTTTCTTTCCACTTGCTGCATTTAATGTATATCATACACAACAGAAATGGTAGCGCTTATCAGTTAGTCAAATTGGTAGAGGCACCAGTGTGACCTCTAAAAAAAAATGAGTCGCTCAGGCAGGAATAAAGGTCACAAAATGTGCCCATTTAGTCAGTCTAGAGCCCTGCATCCTTTCCATCTTTATTTTCAGAGTGGGTCAATGACACTTCCTGTGGCATGAGTTTGACAAACAGGTCACTCATCGGCTGTGCCCCAGAGCCCTGTTGAGTGAGTGAGGTGATCTTTTCAGGTGCTCTTATCCAAACTAATGAACAGTGCTGCAAATCCTAGGGGCTTTTATCATCTCATTGTGCCGGCTTGTCAGTGATTAAAGAATCCCCTCAGACCATAGTTGTCAATATTCAGTGGCCCCTGAAACTTAATCAGCACTGGTTTTTACTCATTGTGACAAGCCTGTGCATTACTTGACATAAATGAGAGAATAAAGAGATTTACGTGTTTATTCATTTTAAAACTTTATGTGACCCCAGAAGTTTCAGTAGTCCAGTTAGATGTCATTATTTATTAACTTTTGGGTTACTCATTGAATTGATCAAAAGTAACAGTAAAGACATTTATAATGTTATGAAAACATTCTATTTAAAAATAAATGCTGTTTTTTTAACTTGCTATTCATTAAAGAATCCTGAAAAAAAATGTATCACGGTTTCCACAAAAATATTAAGTTTTCAGCATTAATTATAAGAAGAAATTTTTCTTGAGCACCAAATCACTATATTAGAATGATTTCTGAAGAATCATGTGACACTGAAGACTGGAGTAATGATGCTGAAAATTAAGCCTTGCCAACACAGTTATAAATGTTATTTTAATGGTTCCTAATTTTGTTTTGGAGGTCTCCCACAATAAGTTTACATCCATCCAAAGTAAAAAAAAAAAAAAAAAATGTTCTCATAATATCTGAAACGGCTTTATCAAGGATCCAGTCCCTCTAAACCAGGGCTGGGCATCTCTGGTCCTTGAGATCCACTTTCCTGCAGAGTTTAGCTCCAACTCAAATCAAACTCCCCTTCTTGCAGCTTTCTAGTAATCCTGAAGATCTTGATGAGCTTGTTCAGGTGTGTTTTATTATTAGGGTTGTAAGTAAGCTCTGCAGGTAAGCATGTCAGGGCCAGAGTTGCCCTAAACCACCTCGGAAACGAATCGCTATTGCCATAATTGAATTTCCTTTGGAAATGGATGCATATTGGATTTGCTTTTGTAGCACAGACAACAGCGTCTTCTCAGCATGTCAACAACACAAAACAAACCCTTCCAGGCCTCAGCTACAACTGCAGTGTTTGAGGGCGAGTCAAAGTAAAAGTTGTTTGCGGGCAGCCATTGAAGATCATAGGCTGGCATTATGCAAATTTTTACAAACTGATGTTGGGTCATGCAGTAAGTAAGACTGAAATTACTGACCACTCGTTCAGAACCGGGTTTTTTTTGGAGACAGTAACTCTATTTATTCACTTTGATCTTTGAAACTTTGGACGTCTTTTACATTCACAAACAGCTATATTACACACTGCATGAAAGCATAAGAGACTTTTCTCAAAATATTCATAAATATTACAGACCTCAAACTTAGTAGTGTCAGTTCCTGTTTACTCTTATTAATCAGTGCATCCTCTTCTGTTTTTCAGGAGCAGCCAAATCAGGCGAACTTCTCCAATATCTGCACAGGACTGGAGATTCTCAGCTTCCTTCTGTCAGTGCTGCAGCCTCCAGCCATCCTCTCACATTTCAAGCCCCTGCAGCGTGGTATTGCAGCTTGCATGACCTGTGGCAACACCAAAGTGTTGAGGGCGGTCCACTCCCTCCTGTCCAGACTCATGAGCACCTTCCCCACAGAACCCAGTGAGTAGATCAAGATCTGATCGATGATGTCTTTTCATTTATTACTTAAAGCTCACTTTAAGTTTTTTCGATACTACTATCCTAGTACTACTATCCTCTCTCTCTCTCTCTCTCTCTCTCTCTCTCTCTCTCTCTCTCTCTCTCTCTCTCTCTCTCTCTCTCTCTCTCTCTCTCTCTCTCTCTCTCTCTCTCTCGTCCTATGGGAATTGATTGGATTGTTGTCATTTGAAAACTAGGGTAACCATTTACATTTTTCTTCCAATATTTTGGTTTTTCTTTAGGCACATCTTCCGTTGCTTCCAAGTATGAGGAGCTGGAGTGTCTGTACGCTGCTGTAGGAAAAGTCATTTATGAAGGCCTCACCAACTACGAGAAAGCCAGCAGCGCTAACCCAACTCAATTGTTCGGTGAGAATTTAATAGCTCTACTACCTGACCAAAGGCTGACCAAACACTAAATAGATAAAGGTTTTAACTTTTTTTGTCTGTTATATAGTTGGAATGAAATGCAAACCAGATATGTAAATACTTAATTATAAATTGGTCACACTTATTAGGTGTCTTTAACTACTATGTACTTAACATAAAAAAATGGTTTGGTACAATGTACTTATTGTGTTCATGATCTATTGCAAAACACTTTTGCTGCTATTGAGGTGGGATATGGGTAAGGTTAAGGACAGGTTTTGTGTATGGTTAGGTTTAAAAATGGGTTAAAGGGTAAGGTAAAGGTTAAAAGTGTAATTCTATATGTAATTACATAAATTAATAATAATAACATGCAGGTAATATTTTTTAAATGCAAGTCAAATATAAAAGCTTGTATGGAAACAATGTGCATTTTATTTAAGTGTTATTACATAGTAAAGACACTTAATATAAAGTGGGACCTATAATTGTATACTTATTATTGAGTTTTTTACATTACCATTCATAAGTTTGGGTTCAGTATGATTAAAAAAAACAAAAAAAACATTAATGCTCTTATTTGGCAAGGATGCAATAAATTGATTAAAAGGGACAATAAATGCTATGCTTTTGAACTTTCCATTCATTAAATAATCCTGAAAAAATATATCACCATTTCCATTAAAAAAAAATTAAGCAGCACAACAGTTTTTAACATTGACAATAATAAAAAAAATTCTTGAGCATGAAATCAGTATATTAGAATGATTTCTGAAGGATCATGTGACACTGAAGACTGGATTAATAGCTGCTGAAAATCCTCTTTTTAAATTGTGATAATATTTCATAATATAACTCTTTTATCAAATAAATTAATCTTTCTAAAACATTCAAACCCCAAACGTTTAGATGGTGGTGTACTTGTATATGGATCCCTTTCAGATGAGATATTTTACAAAAGAATACTCCTCTTTAATTATTTTATAATTGAAAACCAAAAAAGTGATAACTCTATTGAATAACATTCTAAAGTTACCAGTGTTTCATTTCAGCCCAAAATGGCATCATTGGTCAATAAATGCCTCCTGATTCCTCTCTGGCAGTGCTCTAGAGTTACATTTACCACTGATGCACTGTATGTGTCTCCATCGAGGGTGACTTTTTACATTTATCTTTTCTCCCCAGAGCTGTGATCTAAGAAATGCATTACTCATAGAATTTTTTTTTTTTGTGTCCCTGTCCTTACCCGGTAACTCGGTTAGATTTCTTCAGAAACGTCCTTGTAATACAACTACAGGGACAAAGAAGCTGCACCCAAAGTCATTAGCAGGCGCGTGTCGCTTGCTGTCCCTGACAGTGTCGTGAGGGCAGTGGGGCTTCATGTTACCAGCTTCTCTCTCCTCTGCTTCCAGGAACGCTGATGATCCTGAAGTCCGCCTGCAGCAACAATTCCAGCTACATCGACCGCCTCATTTCCGTTTTCATGCGCTCCCTGCAGAAGATGGTGAGGGAGCACCTGAGCCCGCAACCCAACCCCGGAACCGCTGAAACCAGCACAGGTGACCATTCTTTAGACACTTGGGTCAAGGAGTTTTTTTTTTTTTTTTTTTTTTTTGCCATCATTTATTTTATTTTATTTTACATTACTTTACTTTATTTTATTTGTTTGTTTTTTTACTACAACTACTTATTACTTTGATATTTAAAAAAATATGTTGCAACCAGCATGCTGGAAACAGAAAATTATATCATAGAGAGTTTATATAGAGATTATATCACAGTGCATCACTGTGTGTCGCGATCAATAAGTATCTTAAAATATCATATATTTTGACACTTTTTGTATTTATTAGTCAAAGTTAGTTCTAGGGATGCACGATATATCGGCCACCATATCGGTATCGGCCGATAGATGTTTGTTTTTAATGTTATCGTTATCAACCTGATAAGAAAATCTGGCCGATATAATAAATAATGGATTATTTCGTTGAGCTGTGACACTTCAGATGCAGTTCACCATGATGGTTTTGAATTGCTTGAAATATGATTGGTATCACTTAAAAAAATGAAAATACAGTTCAGTGCAATGTGCAGTGCTAATCTGTCATATATGCTACATAAAATTATAATGATAACATTATAATTGTGTACTTGAGACATGGCTTTTAATGGTGAGACTTTTGTTTTTGTTATCAGGCTCTCAAAAATTATATAAAAATTTGGATTTCGATTTATCGGCCAATACATGGTTATCGGCTTTCAAATATAAAGAATTATCATTATCGGTATAGGCCGACATTGGTGCAACCATAGTTCAGATTGTAAAATGCCATGTAATGCGGCGACTCAAAAACTGAATGATATTTATAAATTAACAAATATAAAAAAGTTATTACTTTTTAAAAAATAAGTTATTACTTTATGGCTACTCATTATTACAATGTAAAGTTTTCTAAACCATATAAAACATGATTTTTAAACTTTGGATTTTTAATGTATTGTGTAGACTCTTATGACATTGACCCTCTAAGTAAATTTAAACCGAACAGGCAACACCGAGGTCAGATCAGATCAGTTCTTATTTTGATGGCACTCATAGGACTGCTGAATCAATCCTAATTGGCTAACTGTCTAGAGGCAACCATGTAAAGTTAATGCAATATAGTATGCTCTGCTCAATTTAAACAATTTTGTGCTTTAGCACTGGCCTCTTTCTGTCATTAGCCCATCTGCACTTGGTTAAGATCACTTCCTCCCTTCCAGGAGGCCGTTTTCAAGCCTTTAAAGATTTCAAGCTTGACTTTATTTTGGATAGTATATGGAAGCCAGCTGAGGTAGGTTAAGATCTATTGCTTTGTCTTGACAGAATGGGTTTTCTTCCTCTTGGCCCAGAAATGACAGTCTGTCTTAAATTTTGGCTTTTGACAGTATGATGGAAAAATATACACTCTTACTGGGACAGCTTTAATCCTGTTGTCTGCATTCATCTGGAGGAGTTTAAAAATTGGGCAGAAAGACAAAAAGACACGTTGTCACCTTGGAGCAGAGTGTGAGAGAGGGAACCGTTAGACTCCAGCGTGTGCTGTCCATATTTGACCACTGGGTGCTGCAGGAGGGCCAATCAAATGCTCTGAGACCAGCCCACAAATCCATCCATACTGAGAAACGTCTTCTGTGATTGAAGTCAAAAATCTCCAACTGTGTCCACTGGAATATAAAATCCAGACAATCCCATCTGCTCTGTGCCTTCTAAATGCTATTATGGTTTTTAAATGGTACATTGAGATGGGATTGAACAGACACGCGCACATTCGCACACTCTCGGCCCTGCCTGTCCTGTGCTGTCTGAATGGCCTCACACTGCAATGTCACCATGACAGCGTCGCCCAAAGACCTCCTCACAGCATGAGTCAGCGGCGAACTGGAAATCAGCCTCTAACATATTCTCCCCCAAGGCTTCGACTCATCAGAACAATCACATTTTACCTTGAGCAAATCAAGCAGAAAATACATTCAGAGGCCAAACTAAACTCATAACCCGTCTCCGTTCTGCTACGACTCTCCATGCTAAAACTCAATCACGTTTCCCCCATTTTCAGCTGGCAGAATGTCGAATTTTGTGGTTCATATCCTCAGCCGTCTTTGACCATTTTTGATATATGTTCAATGCTTGCCTTTGAGATTTATGTAATATTTGGCTGTATAGGTGAGCTTGGTGTAGTTTTTCCTCTTTGTTAGGTTTTGAAAATGATAGAAGGCCTGTGAACTTAAACAAAAGGGAAAATAGTGTTCAACTGTACCACACATTTCTGTTGACTATCACTCATATAACCGTGTGCTCACGTTCTTCTATTTTTGTTTCGTTTGTAGTGACAAGTGAGTTGGTCATGCTCAGTCTGGATCTGGTGAAGACGAGACTGTCGGTCATGAATATGGAAATGAGAAAAAACTTCATCCAGGTCATTATCACCTCCCTCATTGAGAAATCTCCAGACCCAAAGATTCTTCGCGCTGTGGTGAAGATTGTGGAGGAATGGGTCAAAAACTCCGGCAACTCCATGGCCACCAACCAGGTAAACTCTGTCAGGCTGATGATCTGTCCTTGGTATTTTGAGTTTAGACTTCAGTGAACTATGAAAACATACCGCAACAACTTTCAGAACTTAAAACTTTGCCAGTCCAGAAAGACTATTTATTAAAATTAAGCAGCAAAGATGAAATTTACATGTCAGTCACTCTTGGGTGATTAGAATCGTGGCTGCTCAGGGACGGTAGAGTAACATGGAGGATAAAGGATTGATGCTATTATTCCTACTGTGTGGATCATTGGTTCTCAACATTTTTGACTCCAAATACCCCATTTGTTTGCTGAGGACCCCAGCCTCCCGGTTTAGAACCAGTGGTGTAGATGGTTTAAACTATATGCTGTTCCAAATTATCACAAATTTAGAAACGTGCAGCAGAAATTGTCTTTTATAAGATCTCTAATCATTTTAATCTGACCTTGATAGTTTATGTGGTACATTTTTGGCATGGATTGTTTTGTGGGCCTGTCACAATGTAATGCAGAATTTGCAAAGAGACTATTGAATGATGGGGCAGTAAAAATGGTAGTCGACAGCAAGGTCAGAAAGAGGTTGGAAAATGGTCATTATAACTGGACCTCAGGGAAAAGCGTTAAATAATAAAAAATGTATGACAAGACACCTTAAAGGGGACTTTAAATGTATTTATTTTTCATTTATTTATGCATTTATTTTTCATTTATTTATGCATTTATTTTTCTTTTATTCTTTTTTTAATTTATTTACACATTTTGGACATTAAAAAAATGTGGTTGTCAATTTGGACAGGAATGTGGTCTAAGAGGAAGAAAAGAGATGATGAGTGTTATTACTGTGCCACCAAACAGAATTGCAAAAACAACGACAAAACAAGATTTGCCTTTTGTCTGTTATTGGTCTGACCAGTGACCACCCCAAACTCACGTCACTGCTTAAGCCAGTGTTGTTGGTTGAGATACAGAAATGAGCAGGGCTGTGCTCGTTAATTCTTGCTATTTTTAGGGAAATCAACTACAAATGGCTTAACCTGGTTCATGCTTCATGCTTCATGCATTATTAGTTTAACATGGTGTAACTAGGATTTCCAGTTCTGTAGACTTTCTAACCTCGCAATAGTAAACCAACCTTGTCGACTCTGAATAGACCTGTGTTAAACACTTGAGCTCAAAGCCTACCCTGCTGTAAATGAGGCATTGTGTATTCAGCGCGCTGTGGCCTGGACAGCTGAACTCGGGTGTCTGTTCTGTTAGCCCAAGGCGAGAGAGCAGACAAGGAGAAAAAGGAGCCGAGCAAAGGTGCTGCACAGCTCTCCTGATAGATGAAAGATAAATGGACTGTATCAATCTATTGCCCCCTCCTCCTTTCTCCTCTCCTCTCTTCTTGCGATCCCTTTCTATTCTGCTGTCTTACTCTCTCTCTTTGTCTTCGTTTCTTTCCTAGGTGCCTAATCCAAGAGAGAAGTCCATTCTGCTGGTGAAAATGATGACCTACATTGAGAAACGCTTTCCTGATGACCTTGAATTGAATGCCCAGTTCCTGGACCTCGTTAATTACGTCTACAGGTAATTACGCCGATTAATCACAGGGTCTGCTGTCTGCGCTGGCCCTCCGTCTATTACTATTAGCAACAAGACTGCGGCTGCTGGGTGGTAGGCATTAAGGGCCACCGTCACCCTGGGCAAAAGAGCATTTCGCCAGCGTCAAGAGCAAATCATCCTAGTGAGAACCCACATGTCTAAGTCAACAGTTCTAGTTGCATCTATGCTGGAACACATGTAGTCCCTAATAGCTGGGGATTACTAAAGACCTACCAAGTTGTTTATTGTCACGCTGCATTTCATGCGGTCTGAAGCACTTCGGTATTTGTTTTGTTTTTCAGAGATGAGAACCTTTCAGGAAGTGACATCACGTCCAAGCTGGAGCCAGCGTTCTTGTCAGGGCTGCGCTGCACCCAGCCACTGATCAGAGCAAAGTTTTTTGAGGTGTTTGATTCATCAATGAAGCGACGAGTCTATGAGAGGCTTCTGTATATTTGCTGCTCGCAGAACTGGGAGGCCATGGGCAGCCACTTCTGGATCAAACAGTGCACAGAGGTACAGGCATAATTTATTGGGGGGAAAAAAGAGGGAAACGCATAAAAGATGTGAAAATTAGTTTCATTTTTTTTCTTGCTGGTTAGAGATGCACCAATATTGAATTTTTTGGATAAACCTGCTAATTGTGTTTGACTAGTAGATCCAATATAAGTAAGTGACAGGTGAAGGCCAAGTATGGTGACCCATACTCATCCAAGTTAGTGCACACACATTAGGGGTAGTGAGTATTGAACGAACGAACACACACACACACACACACACACACACACACACACACACACACACACACACACACACACTGCAAACCATGGGCACACACACCTGGAGCAGTGGGTAGCCATTTTTGCTGTGGCCCCTGGGGAGCGATTGGGGTTTAGGTGCCTTACTCGAGGGCACCTCAGTCGTTTTCCTGCTGGTATTGAGAATCGAACCCATGACCTTTTGTATAAACCTTCTTGTATGTGTATACTGCCTATATATGTTATTAGACTTTAAAAAAAAAAAAGTAAATATTACACATAAAGTATTAAATGAAACCTTAAACGTTGATTGATACAAAAAAAAAATATATATATATATATATATATATATACAGTGCAATGCATAAGTGAATACACCCATGCTAAAGTTGACTAAAAAGAGTAATAAAAAATCATATTTTGGAAATTGAACTTAATACCTTAATTTAAAAAATTAGGAAAAATCCAACCTTTAAGGGCACCAATTTTCTTTGTGAATGAATAATGTATCGTAAATAAATAAATGTTCTTCCTTAAAATACATGGTGCATAAGTGAGTACACCCCTATGTTAAATTCCCATAGAGGCAGGCAGATTTTTATTTTTAAGTATTTAAAAAAAAAAAAAATTAGGATACTATGCATCCTGATAAAGTTCCCTTGGCCTTTGGAATTAAAATCCCCCACATCATCACATAGCCTTCACCATACCTAGAGATTGGCATGGGGTACTTTCCATAAGATCATCTCTCAATGCAAATCAAACTAGCTTTTAGGCTAACTGAAATAAAATCATGCCAATCTCTAGGTATGGTGAAGGCTATGTGATGATGTGGGGCTATTTTAATTCCAAAGGCCAAGGGAACTTTATCAGGATGTATTAGTATCCTAAAAAAAAATACTTAAAAATACTTAAAAATAAAAATCTGCCTGCCTCTATGGGAATTTAACATAGGGGTGTACTCACTTATGCACCATGTATTTTCAGGAAGAACATTTATTTATTTATTTACGATACATTATTCATTCACAAAGAAAATTGGTGTCCTTAAAGGTTGGATTTTTCCTAATTTTTTAAATTAAGGCATTAAGTTCAATTTCCAAAATATGATTTTTTATTCCTCTTTTTAGTCAACTTTAGCATGGGTGTATTCACTTATGCATTGCACTGTATATATATATATTGTACATCTCCAATCATTATGCAAGCTCTATGCAGAACTGATAATACTTCATAATAATGCACATGCTTAAATTACACAGAAGCTAATTGCACTTTACATAGCACTTAAATGCATACTGACAACGTCACCATTTTCACCTTAATTTTTAATCATTTTTCTTTTGATTGTTAATGCATTCACCATAATGTAACAGATCTGGTTTTTGGCTGCTCCTGCACACGTCAGGTCACAATCCATCCATCTCAGCCACAATCAATGTTACTCTGGCTCTTGAATTATTAATGCTGTCCTACACATGGCGGCTGTGTGCGCGATTCATCCTGCCGTGATGGAGTAGAAGAACATTCACTGTTGGAGCTCTACAGATGGTGTCAAGCATTTAGATGCATGTACGCTAGTGGTTAAAATTGGCAGCTGTTAAACAATGCTGGCTCATGCAGGTGCCATTTATGCGTGAACGTTAGCTACTTTCTTTCATGTGATGTGTTCCTCACAGCAAGAGCAGCTGTTTGCGTGTGTGTTTGAGCAATCGTGGCAGTTCAGAGTTTGATTCTGTCGTTTCTGCTTCACAGCTGCTGCTGGCGGTCTGTGAGAGGAACACCACCATTGGTACCAGCTGCCAGGGCTCCATGCTCCCCTCCATCACCAACGTCATAAACCTGGCTGACAGCCATGACCGTGCAGCTTTCGCCATGGCGACGCATATCAAACAGGAACCTCGAGAGAGAGAAAACAGCGAGACCAAGGAGGAGGTCAGCTGAGCCATTCTGTGTATACAAACATCTTTACAGAAAAGCTTGTTTTGTGCCTTTATGGCCTAATTTAGCTCTACTATCAAATTCTGATATATAGAGAAAGTTTTAATTAAAACCAAAATGATGCATTCATCAGAATTTAGAAATTTGCTACTTTTTAATGAGTTGTATATTGTATGATTCTATATTGATGTTTGACTACATTTTGAGTTGGGGAGATATTAGAGCAGGAGATAAAAAAAAAAGGGGGATTTGTGAGGGAACTGCTTAGAGGTTCTTGCAATTATGTATGAAACATAATTACAAAAAAATTATAAAAATGTAAGAAATATATTAGGGCTGCCCTCTAATAGTCGACTAAACGTTAGTCGAAGGGTAGAGGATTGGTCGACTGCATTTTAATAATTCGGTTAGTCGTAAAAGTCACGCAGTGACAGATCGCTAACACGGCTAGTCCATGCGTTAAAGGTGAACTAAGTAACTTTTTTACCTTAACTGAACAGCTTCGGAGTCATTGGAATGGTTATAATACTTATTTCGGGTTGAATGGTGGTCGTTTCGCACCCACCTGGTGCCCGTTGGGCAAAACAATCCAAAGTGTTGGAGCATTTTGAGAGTGTAAAGACTGTTTGGTAGTAGTTGGTAGTAGCCTAATATTAGGCACTTAACATGACCGCTCTCTCTATCGTTAATGTTAACCTATATAAATGTGCATTAATATTAGACACATATCTAATCATGCGGAATATCGTGCAGAAGCTAAATTTGTACCCCATGACTGCATGACATGTTTAATTTAACTTCCACATCCATGCTATCGGAGGGCATTTTCTCAAACGCCGGCTCCATTGCGAGCAAGACAGAGCTCACTTCTCCCTTTTAAATAATATGAGAAGACTGAGATCAGAGGAATAAAAATAGTGACTGTGAGGCAGGTATACCCTATTGTCCATACTGTTGTAGTGTTTCAGTTTGCTGCTATATATTTTATTTATTTGGGTTTATATAATGTATATTTTTGTTTGTTTGTGTGTGGACCTCTGAAGGCCCCGATATACTCACGGCGAAGTTCTTTTTCGTTCTTTGCTTAGGGGTAAAACAAAGTTCGAAATCCGCGACCAGCGATATACTGTTTGCGAACATCCAACACCGCCCACACTGCTGAGAGCGAAGTTTAGATGAATATGTAAATATGTGCTGCACGCTTTCCTCTCAATAACAAAAGAAGCACACAACAAAATTGAGATAACGGCCAGCATTTTTAATAAAGCATAGGAAAAGGATCTGATCATAGCAATGGAATGTTTGCACAAGCTCTGCAATTCGGCACTCTAGTAAAGTCACATCACATTATTTATAGAGCACTTTAAACAATAGATGGATTAAAATCAAGCAGCTTTACTGTATTAAACATAAAAATCAGTGTCTCATTTCATCAGAAGTACAACTTCAGTGATATAAAGCAGCTCTCCAGTGTGTTCATGTTTTCACTCGTGGACGTCTGAACTCGACGGACTGAACAGGAATACAAAATATTTCCACGTGAAAGAAGGTGGAGCCTCCACGAGTCCGCGCACACCTACCTATGAACCAATGGTAGTACAAAGGTGTTTACCAGCCGAAGCAAAGTTTTCCAGAAAGTTCTCTTTGGCCAGTTGTTTCATACTCCCAAAACGAACTCCAAACCAAGTTTGTTTTTGCCTGATTTTGTTTGCCTGACAACGTCACTTCAGTTCGTTCTTCGATTTCTCTTGAAGTATATTGGGGCCTTGAGTTTAATTCAATGTTAAAGCTATTTTCTGTTGGCCTGATTATGTTTGCTCTGATATTTCTCTTAAAGTGTTTCTGTTTGCTGTATAATTTATTTATTTGTTTGTTTATAATACAATTGTTATTTCTATTATAGGTTAATTATTTATTTTGTGTTCTGATCTCAGAAAGGTTCATGTGATGTTTGCTGGTGTCACTGCAGGAGATCTTTGTTTCTATTTTAAATGCTCATTATTTTACTTTAGTAGTATTTCTCCCTCGACTAATCAACTAATGGCTTAAATGAACAACTAACAGTAGACAAGGACAATCTTTAGCCCTATTAAAATAATATACAAATTACAAATGTATTACATACATTTTTCATAAATATAAAAAATATAAATAAATATATTGTTGTATTACGCATTTATTATTACACATTACACATTTCTGTGTATCTGGCATTGATCAGAAGTTGATTATTTACATCATCTAATGGTGATAATTCTTACTTGAAATGCATTATTGAAAATATCACTTACACCAGCTGTATGAAATTTCATTATTTTATTCTATTTAAAGCTGCAGTCCGTAACTTTTTTGGGTTAAAAATTATCCAAAATAAATTTGAGCAGGTACATAACCAGCCAGTGTTCAAAACCAACTGCTTGCCTTAGCTCGATTCAAAATGGTAAGCTTGTTATATTTATATGTGTATGTATATATATATATATATATATATATATATATATATATATATATATATATATATATATAAAGTAGAATCTGTGATTGCGAATGACAGTATCCACACCAGCGCGGTGACTGACAGCCGCGCATTCTCCTCAAAACATTAATTAATCTGCGCTGTGCCGTGCCGAGGCACAACCCACGTAAAGTTGATAATTCCGCGAATAACTGCAATTGCAGATTTCGAACAGAGATGGCGACAAAGAGGAAAAACTACGGACTGCAGCTTTAAATTGTACTTCCTTAAATTAAAATTTCTGATTTTCAAATCTGTATCCTGCATCTGACCTCAATTCAATTTCAGGAATTTATTTCAGGAATTCAGAGACATTCTCAGTGCAGTTCCAAATGGTGCTGACCTCGAGTTCATAGTGGCCTGCTGTAAGTGTAGCAAGTAAACAAATGTTCTTCCAATATTTTATGTTTTTGTGACCTTTTCATCTGTAGGATGTGGAGATAGACATTGAACTGGCACCTGGAGACCAGACCAGCCTCCCCAAGACCAAGGAGCAGGCGGAGAGAGACACGGGCAACCAGCTGCACATGCTCACCAACCGCCACGACAAGTTCCTGGACTCCCTGAGAGAGGTCAAGGTGAGCAATCACCTCAACATATGTCGCCCTCACGAGTGCCACCCCTTAAGCAGTGGGAAAAGCCAAGCAAAACTTAAAAAAAGGACACTGGTTACATAAAGAACATATGTAGGAATGAGTCACATGCAGAAGCCATACAAGCTTCACAACAGTGAGATTTTAATATGCACCTTTGGTTCTTGCTACTTTCATCTCTAGCCTGCTCTTCCTCATTTGGCTTCTCCCTCATAAGTGTCTCTGTTAAAGAGAGTTTGATCAGGGCAACATGGGATTCTGTCTCTGAGCGCTTTGAGGTCACAACGTCATTGATTTCTATTTAATCCTGGACACGGTTCTGCTTTATATGCACCTCTCAAGCAGGCTTTAGATAAATGATGAAGTAAGGAGTTCAAAGACCTGACCTGCCTGCTTTGCCCACCGGAGCCGCTGTCAGGAACCACAGCACACATTTGAGTTCTGACTTATGCTAACATATCTATTCTTTTTGTGGTCAGAGGTCCAAACCTTTTTCGTGCAATTATGCCCTAAGAATTATTCAGTGGCAAAATGTGATTGACCGGTCATGCATTTTAAAGTACACTGATCCCTTATGAAAAGTAATTTTTTGAGAAGGAATAGTCTCTTTTGCCCTTGAATGTTTGGTGCCATAAGTGAAGATTAAACTGTTGTATCATTTTCGGCTTTGCAGAATGTTAGTTTAAAAGAAAGAAAGAAAACGAATAAAAATGATATAAATGCACAACAAAATTACAAAATCACGATATGTATCCAGTTTATTTTTATTTTTTAAATATTTAAAAAAGTAAAATGGTTATTGTAACATTGACAAAGGTTTCCTAGTGGATTTTGGAACTGGAACAAGGTGCACTTCTGTTAATCGGCTGAGCTGGCACTGTTATCAGCCAATGCGATAATCTCAAGTGGCTAAATGTGGGTTGATTAATGGCCGATATATTGCCTATCAGTAAATGAGTCTTTTGTGTGTGTAATCAGACGGGAGCACTGCTGAATGCTCTGGTTCAGTTGTGCCACATCTCCACCCCACTGGCCGAGAAGACCTGGGTCCAGCTCTTCCCCCGCCTCTGGAAGATTCTGTCGGACCGCCAGCAGCATGTGAGTACTTCACTGTCCCAGTTCTCCAAAGAGCTGAGCTGACAGTTGGCCGTTTTTTAATCTAAACATTTTCCATCTAAATGCAGCATATGACTGCTGATGGCTTTAAACTGACCTTTGTTGTGGTTAAAGTGTAGACTGACTGTTTTACTAATAATAATGCATATGACTGCAGAATCGGCATGCAAAATATGTGTTAATGGTGTCAGAGGTTGTGCCTATCCGCTCATCTTGGAGACCTTTGCATGGGTGGGGGTCCGACGGGCTGTCTTTCTGCCCCTGCCGCTGAACTTAAACAAGCAGCATTCGCTAATGAGCAGAAATTAAACCTTTTATGCAAATTTCAGAGTTTAATGGACCAGATGTCTTAAGTATTAGAAATCTCATTAAAGAGCTTTAATTTAGAGTAACTGAGGCTGTAGACTGTTAGAACAAATATTCAGAATAGAAATCTTCAGCTTTATGGCTTTTGTTTGTGAGAAGTATATATATATATATAAAAAAAAAAAACCTAGGACATATTTACTGCGCCAGTCTTTTCTATAATAATAATAATGCAAAACTCTTAATGTAACATGGGCTATTTTTCTTTAGAGTTGTCATGCCTATTGAATATTTATGGCAAATTCTGATTGTTTGGTGTGATTTTAGGTGAGTGAGGAACTACTTAAAGGAGTTTTTTGCATTTTATTTGAATTTTTATTATAAAGTTCTCAAACTTATACTATTCTATTGATTAGGGTAAAGCATTATTATAATTCAGGCCGATGCCATTAAGCCAAAGCAATAAAAAAGCGAACTAAAATTAAGTCTTAAATAAATTGTTTTCTTAAAGCATACAAAACATCAATAACAATTCAGCCAATGACCAATGCTGCACAAATATATCATGCATTTCTAATTTTTAACTTTTGTATCCCTTTTTTTAGGCACTGTCAGGCGAGATGGGTCCGTTCCTGTGTAGTGGTAGTCATCAAGCTCAGAGAGATTGTCAGCCCAGTGCTTTAAACTGCTTTGTGGAGGCCATGTCTCAGTGCGTGCCGCCCATACCCATCAGGCCCTGCGTACTGAAGTACTTAGGCAAGACCCACAATCTATGGTTACGCTCCACCCTGATGCTGGAGCAGCAAGCCTTTGAGAAAGGCCTTAGCTTGCACATCAAACCCAAACAGAGCACAGAGTTCTACGAGCAGGAAAGCATCACTCCTCCACAGCAGGTACAGTGATTCATGAGCTCTTCTTCAATCTTTGTTGCTATTGATATTCTTGGCAGAGGAAGTTTTGTGTTCTGAAGGTTCCCCAGTGTCACTCAAAATGAACTTGTGTGCTGATTTTCCAGTTGGCTTTGTTTTGACCTGTCAGTGAGTTCAGTTTGAAGTATCCCAGCATTCAAGCTGCTTATGCTAAGCAGTCATCTCATTGGAACACCTCTGAATATGGATGTGTTTGTCCCCTATATTCTTTGAAGATGTGTTTTCGTATTCCCTCAGGAGATCCTTGACTCGCTGGCAGAGCTATACTCCCTTCTGCAGGAGGAGGACATGTGGGCAGGGCTGTGGCAGAAGAGATGCAAGTTTCCCGAATCAAGCACCGCCATTGCGTACGAGCAGCATGGCTTCTTTGAACAGGTGAGAGAGACTGAAATTATCGTATCTGCCTGTATTTATTTAGGGACATGATTTCCGCATTGCAAAACATGCAGATTAGATTGTGGAACACAGTCAAAATGGTGGAATGTCATGGAATTTGGCCAAATTCGGATGAAAAAAAAAAAAAAGGGTTGTACACTTAATCAAATCACTAATGTCAGAATATTAAAATGCTAAAAGACTGTTCAGATTTCATGTTACATTTCACAAGATTAATTACATTGTTAAAGTTTTTTTGCATTCATTTGATTAACAATGTTTTAATAAGAATTTATATAATCATAAAACACAGCATCCAGAAAAGTAAAAAAAACAGACAACAAAGAATTTCATTTCATGGGTCTCTATTATTGTTAAAATTAATAAATTATTAAATTGTTAGTTTTAGGAATTCAATGGATTAGGCATACTTTTTGATTATTACATTTGGTTAAACCATTAAAACAGGAAAACAGAAAATACAAAATTTGGGGAAACAGAAAATGGATTTCTTAGATTTCTATGTATTGTCGCTCTTATATTTTAAGATGTTAACAATTCTGTTTCCATCATCATTAGGCTCAAGAAACCTATGAAAAGGCAATGGAGAAAGCTCGCAAAGAGCACAATGTTTCGCCTGCCATCTTCCCTGAATACCAGCTGTGGGAGGATCACTGGATCCGGTGAGTTGAAAAAGCATAGCTCAGACTCAACACGTGATATGTCCACCGTCAAGAAAGTTTTCCATCCTTATTGAAAGGAAAAACTGCAGATAAGACAAACCACCAAGAAAACCACAGCCAATAAGACACATTATTTTTAATATATCCAAAAAGAGTGTGGAAACCTAGCACAATGCAAATATATCCAAATGACTAACATAGATTGGCCAAAATTATGCTCTCAAAAACTCCGTGTCAAATAATTAATTGTCACACATGGAAATTGACGGCTGTCAAAACAGTAATATGATCAAAAACCCTGTTTTATGAACATTCTGGACCATTGGTTATATTCCAATATATAATGCAAAATGGAATATAATAAATTTAAATTGTATGTTGATTTCCAGCTGTTCTAAAGAGCTGAACCAGTGGGAGCCTCTGACTGAGTACGGGCAATCTAAAGGCCATAACAACCCATACCTGGTGCTGGAGTGTGCCTGGAGAGTGTCCAACTGGGCCGCCATGAAAGATGCTCTGGTGCAGGTAAACTCAGTACCACATTGCAATCAACACACACAGGGATTTAAGATTTGTGAGTAATTGTCTGTTTTATTTAAGGTCTTAACTTGATCTATCTTGTCTGAATACTTGCCCTGTTACTTAACACAAACCTAAAGCAACATGTTTTAGTAAGTTCACAATCAGTCTATAGATACATACACTACCTGTAAAGTCGGTAAGATTATTTTAATGTCTTTGAAAGAAGGCTCTTATGCTCACCAAGGTAATTTTTTGATGGAAAATACAGTAACAACATTAATATTATTACAATTTACTGTTTTCTATTTTAATATATTTTAAAATACTATTTATGCCTGAATTCTTTGCATCTGTTACTCCAGTCTTCAGTGTGACAAGGTTCTTCAGAAATATTTCTAATATGCTGATTTGCTGCTCAAGAAACATTTCTTATTTTTTTCAGTGGAGAAAACAGTGAAACGGTTTGAGAAATGTTTTTTGCGGAAACAGTGAAATTTTCCCACTTTTTTTAATGAAATAGATTTGTGATTTTATTTTATTTTATTTTATTTTTTTTAACTGTATTTACTGTTTATTTTGATCCATTTAATGTGCCCTTTCTGAATAACTTTATTAATTTATAAAATAAAAAAAAAGTATTTACTGTGTATATATAAGGGGCTGTACGAGTTTTCATTAAAGTATGTTTTTTGGCTAGATACTCTGCATTTTGGAGTAAAATTTGCACACACACTTCCAGTCCAGTCAGATAACTTAAAACCATAGTTATGACTTCACTGACACCTCAAATTATTATTGGAGTTTCACCATATTGCCAAATGTAAAAAGCGCACCACTTTTTATGCAGAAAGTCACACTCTCAACTACTCCTGCCGAATTGTTTATGACTTCAGAATTGTAGCCTTGCCGTCGGTGGGTTATTTATGGGCTTCACTTCTAAAACAAAGTAGAAAAAGTGTGCGATAGAGTCTGGGAACATTATAAATACTCTTGGCTCTTGTTCAAGGAGACTTGGAACGAATCCATTCAGGTTTCTGTCCTAAGGTGACACCTAATTAAATTGTCCAGCCCAGCAACCCTCCCACTCCTCCTCCTCCTCCTCCTCTTCCCTCTCCGTTCGCTTTGCATCTAATATTTACGGATACGTGCTTGAATAATTGCTCAAACATCTGCTGGGAAGTGATTTGTTTTCTCCGTTCCAGGGCAGGCTGCTTGGCAGCAGCAGTTGCTCTCGGGAAGTTTAAATGTCCCCTCTTTCAATTAAAGGCAGGTGGATAAGGCCAGCCCTGACGCAGGGTTATTTATCAAATGCCGGCCATAAGCGCACACTGACCAAAAAGTGTAAATCCCTCCAAATCGTCATACTGCACAATGCCAGCAACCTGTACTGACGTTTTATTCTCCCTACGACCACCTATTTAGCTCGAATTGCAGTGTGCACTGTGGAATACGGTGACCAGATGACCATGAACAAAAACTAGGACACACATGCTGCTCAGGGATTCAAGTTCAAAATCATTATTTATAGCAATCAAACTAAAGCTTCGGTTTGCGTCCCGTCTGTAACCCCATCAAAACTAAAACTAGTCACTCTAACTGTGCAAGTACACTACTGTTAAAAAGTTTGGGGTCAGTAAATACATTTTTTAGGAAGGACACATTAAATTGATCAAAAGTAACAGACATTTATAAAGTTACAAAAGATTTCGATTTCAAATAAATGATATTAAGTAGCTATATTAACCAGCACAACTGTTGTCAACATTGATAATAATAAGAAAGGTTTCTTGCAAATCTGCATATTAGAACTGAAGAATCAGTCACAACATTACTGTTTTTACTGTATTTTCGATCAAATAAATGCAGTCTCGGTAAGCATAAACCATTTAAAAAAAATCTTATGAAGTGTATGCTGATGCAGCTGTGTTTCCTGTTTGCATCAGGTGGAGCTGAGCTGTCCAAAGGAAATGGCCTGGAAGGTGAACATGCATCGTGGCTACCTCGCCATCTGTCACCCGGAGGAACAGCAGCTCAACTTCATCGAGCGGCTGGTGGAGATGGCCAGCAGTCTGGCCATCAGAGAATGGAGGAGACTGCCACACATCGTTTCTCACGTTCACACGCCCCTGCTGCAGGTTAGGAGCGTCAGTGTGTGAGCTGACAAACACCCTTTAACCAGACGTTCTCCAGCTCTAATTTAATGTTCTTGATGGTGTTCTTCACTTTTTCGAGCAGTGTAGCTCAATCAGAGCACCAGAAGCGATCTGATCTAAATTGATTGTCAATTTTAAATAATGATATCTCAAAAGCAGAACATCTGGTCCGATATCACCGCTGACAAGCTAGAGACTCGGGCAATCTCATTTCATGTGCGAGCGCGTGACTTTATACAAACCCTTGTAGCAGAGAGAGTGGTTAAAGAAGGCACTTTTCTTATAATTGCCTTCACTCTGCATTTTTGCACAATATCACTTTTTCCTTTGTCAGACCTGGTCCCTCCCTCCCTCTTTTTGGCCCTTTGGCCCTTTCTAAAATGCCCGAGATAGTGTTGACTGCACCATTGTGGTGCTCAATAGGCAGCTTGTATTAATATTCAGCAGAAAGAACAGCCTCCTGACTGCCACACGCATAATCAGGCAGAGCACACAATGGGACGGAGCCGAGGTGATGTGTGCCTGTAGATTAGGGTAATGTGTGAGAGCTGTCCACGCACCGCGTCCTCTGGGGACTGTTAGAGACTAGAAGCACTCTTCTTGAGCACGGCTGTGGTGTGATGGCAAATATGACAGCCAAATTGAGGAAATGAGGTGTTGTTGTTGGAGAATGTGAATACACCACACAGGGTGTTATGGGCAATGGGTGATGGTTCTGTGGTCCGCATGATTGAAGAGTTGGATATAGTAGATGTAATCAGAACATCTTGAATATTTTTTTGAATTCTTGAAATAATATCTTGAAGGGATTTTTGTTACTTGATACTGTTAGTAAATCAAAACCGTATACTGTAATGTATCAGTATTTTATTATGATTATGATTATTAATATTATTCCAAATTATTGTTTTAAATAAAATTGTAATCTATAATAATAATAATAATAATAATTATTATTATTATTATTATTATTATTATTATTATTGGTTCTTTAATTTCTTCTTTTCTCTGTTAAAATGAAGAAACCAAGAGAACATGCTATGAAACAATTCTTCACTAAATAATTGTATTTGCATTTTCTGAAAAGTGCTTGTAATGCAGAAAAAAAGTGTTAATGTAATCTGTATACGAGACGTACTCAAAAAATTATACTTATATATATATATATATATATATATATATATATTTAATGCAAAAAATAGAAGTGAAAAAATGCTTATGAAAATAAGTGTTATAAGCATAATAAATATTAAATATTTAATAGCATGTTTTTTTCATATTTTTTCCTCTTGATGGCATATATGAATTTAGTTTGCAGAATGTACAATTAAATACCAAATCATGAATCACAATTAATTATGCAAATGTAACGTCAGCACTGACGGTTACATTTTTGGTCATTCAAAATTTGAGATTTTATTCTTTCATTTATGCTCAAAGCGAATGAAGTCTATACATTTAAGTGATACTACTAATTAGTGTAAAGAACTAGCTGTTATTAACCTATGGTAATGGGCACATTTTTGTGGCTGTTTTAGTTAGGCCTTCAAAAATTCTGTCTTTGCCCCAGAGCCATTGACTTCAGGGATAATTGAATTTACTGATAATTGAATCTGTTTACGCCTTCACTCCTTAATGCAACCATACAGAAGTCCAATAAGAGCGATTGGAACGGACGAGAGAGGCAGACAGGAGCCATGAGACAGAGAGAGTGAGAACGCCACCAAGTTTAAAATGACTCGTAATTACTTTTCCCCATCAGATAGTGTTTGATTAAATATCTGCAAGAAAATTAAATTTACATGATGAATGGGCACTCAGAATGAAGGTTATAATGTGCCATCAGCTGATATTAACAGATAATTGTGAAAAATATTGTATTGCTTAATTTATTTTGTTGTGTGGGGATTTGATTTGGCAAGTCCATGGACTGATTTGAGGCATTTATCTTGTAAAGCAGGCATTACTATTGAACGGATTGTTTTTGGATGCATGTATGTGTGTTCGCGGGCATAATTCATTATCGCGGCTCAGGCTACTCATCGTGTGTGTAGTAAACCATCATGTTGTAAATCACCTTGTAAGTGCCAGACTCCCTTCCTCATGTCTTTTCCAATTCAGAGAGGAGATTAAAGATCCATGTGGCATTTTGGTTAAGAGAGCAGGGTGTGTGTTTACCGTCTGATATGTTAAGGTCATCCATCGATAGATCGTGAGGAATGAGTAGCATTTTTTGGGTCACCGTGTCCTCTACTGGTGTGATCTAAGTGTCGTCTGAGAGCGCGATTAGGCATTAGGGGAATAGACGCTTCACTTGTGCGCTTCCCTCTCTCTGCCCGTTCTCTGAGTAAATGGCTTTTAAGATACTTTGATCCATCCATTCGTTCAGCCACCTCAAGACTTCGTTTCTATATTTCTTTTTCTTTCTCAATAGGAATCATAAGCCTGTAATACATTCGCAGTAATGGATTTCGGAGTGCTGTGTGTGTGTGTGTGTGTGTGTGTGTGTGTGTGTGTGTGTGTGTGTGTGTGTGTGTGTGTGTGTGTGTGTGTGTACCTGGTATTCCCAATGTTATGGGGACATTTCTTGGTCCCCATGAGGAAAACAGCTTATAAATCATACAAAATGAAGTTTTTTGAAAATGTAAAAATGCATAAAGATTCCTGTGATTGGCAGATTTAGGGGATAGACTACAGTTTATGTCCCCATAAAACATGGAAACCAGTGTTTGTGTGATATATAGATTCTTGTGTGACTGTAGCCCTCAGATTTAAACTGAGCAGGAGCTTTGAAGAGAACATGAGTTGTTACATCTTCCTGATGTTTATTAATAACTACAAAGACATTCTCATCTGTTTATTCCTGGTTTGTTCTCATTCAGGCGGCTCAGCAGATTATTGAGCTACAGGAAGCTGCTCAGATTAATGCAGGACTCCAGCCTGCCAACTTGGGCCGCAACACCAGCCTCCATGACATGAAGACCGTGGTGAAGACCTGGAGAAACAGGCTGCCAATTGTCTCAGATGACCTTTCCCATTGGAGCAGCATCTTTATGTGGCGGCAGCACCACTATCAGGGTATGCAAGAATATGGCAATGAATTCTAGTGACATTCTGATTCATCATTATATATACAATTGTAATCTTTTTTTCTTTCTTTTTTTCTCTTCTTCAGCCATTGTGACTGCTTATGAAACTAACACGCAACATGACCCAAACACTAACAATGCCATGCTTGGAGTGCATGCCTCCGCATCAGCCATTATTCAGTATGGGAAGATCGGCCGGAAGCAAGGTCTGGTCAATGTGGCTTTGGACATTCTGAGCCGCATCCACACCATCCCCACCGTGCCTATCGTAGACTGCTTCCAGAAGATCCGTCAGCAGGTTAAATGCTACCTACAGTTGGCTGGAGTCATGGGCAAGAATGAATGCATGCAGGTGAGTGACATTTAAGTATGACTACACATTTTCAAAGGTCGTTGTGTTTCCTGAATAGCTAGTCAACTAATACTCTTAAGGAAGACCTGTATAATTACTGTGGTTTTGTGTTCCCCTGACCCTGATCAGATGAATTTCATACATAGCATTCTGTATTCAAAAGCATAAGGTGCGATTGCATTTACCATTGTTTGGTGAATTTTTGTGGGCGAAATTGTCATTTTAATGGGAATTCCACGTGATTGGGAATTTCACATAAGGGCGAAAGATTTCCCCATGCAGATTTTGCTGCTCATTCAAGTTGGTCACATAGGCTACGTTCACACTCTGTCCAAATCTGATTATTTGTGTATCCGATTAGAATCTGATCCGTCCACACTGTATCGCAACTGTTCAGATCCGATTTGTCCATGCAGCTCTTTCGTTTTCTGGAATATCTGCATTGGTTTCTATGGCAATGACATTGCGTTGGTAGGAATACACCAAATACAACAACAACCGCAACATGGAGTGGTTTGCAATAGAGATATAGTCTTATTTAAATTTTACAACATGACAATGTGTAGCCACCTCGCTGGTCTACTGCGTCTTCTGAGGCAGCGGCAGAACTGTAGGAGGCTGGTATGAGCGACTTTATTCCGTGCTGTCGTCTCCGTCAGTTTACAAACATGTCTCTGACTGTTATATTGTCACTTTCTGCTCATCCAGCACTTTGCAACAACACAGCCTTGTTTCGGCAGGGACTTTCAGCATCTTTCCTATAACAGCGTCTGCCGTTTACGTTTTACGTGGCGTGAAAAAAATCACACAAACCACTCGAAATCCGATCAGAGCGGTCAAACTGTTTTTTTTTTTGTTTACACACTAGCTAAAGCTGATTGGATTTCAATTGGATTTGCACAAAAATCGGACCTGACAGTCTGAACGTAGCCATAGATTTGCCATGTTAACCAACATAAACTGGCTTGGTTTGAAAGTGACTTCACTAGTGAATTGCTGGACATTTTTACCTGCTATATTTTGCTAATGTGACCACCTTAAATTCAGCATTTTCATCAGAAGTTGCAATAATCTTTTCTTACACTATTGTGACGTATATCTAAGTGAAACAGCTTCTCGAAAAAGAAAAAAAAAGATAAGGACAGGACTTGATTTTGAGGACCTGTGCAGAGGTTATCTGAGAAGATATGTGATGTAAGGAGGAGGGGAAGTTATTGTTTTTGATTAAAGATTACGAGGACACATGAATAAATAAATAAAAAAAGTGCATGGGTAAATCATTCAAAATAAACTTTGTGACATTCCATAAAAAAATAAGAATTGTCCATTTTGATTCCATGGTGACTTGAACAGAATAGACATGAACACAAGTCAGTACAACAAAAGGCAAAGATGTCCATCTGAATGTCATTTTGGCTGTAGCTGTTTGAAGGAGATGAATTTAAATAGTGAATTTCACTTCTCCAAGCAGATTTTGGCAAATATGAAAAACTGGATAACTAGTCATTCTTTATGACCTACCCGTAAGGTTAATAAGTCAATCTTTTTTTCAAAATTTAGTACCATATTTTCTATAGTACTTAAAATAAATGTTTATTTTCTCAGCATTTAAAAAAAAAAAATTACTCTCTAACAGAATATGCATATATATATATATATATATATATATTTACCTTTATGTTGCTGTCAAGCTGACTTCCTCTATACCTAATCTACTTTACTTTGTCAACTCACCTGCTGATTTTGCTGTTAGCCGGACTCTCTTAATCCAAATAACGCTGCTCTCATTACGGTGAGAATGACTGTGGTGCTGTCACAGTAAGAAATGCATTCCAAACAGTGTAAGGAATGGGCTGCTTGCTGCAGCATTCGCTTAAGCCTGATTAATGGAGCTGCCTCAACTGAGCTCAAGTCATTAAAGTACCATTGGATTTAATAAGTCTCTCTCTCTCTCTCTCTCTCTCTCTCTCTCTCTCTCTCTCTCTCTCTCTCTCTCTCTCTCTCTCTCTCTCTCTCTCTCTCTCTCTCTCTCTCTCTCTCTCTCTCTCTCTCTCTCTCTCTCTCTCTCTCTCTCTCTGCTATCACTTGGACCTGTTCTGTTCTCTTCATCATTTCTCTGGCACACTTTAAGCCACTGGCTCTCACCTGGGAGTCTTAGATTGAGCTACAGAGATGTCTACAGCAGATAAATAACGTTACTCTATTGTCAGTGGTGTTGATTTTTGATGTATAGGAATTCTAGGTCAGAAAACTACACGTTGGCTGAGTCCGACAAATTAAACCCATCGTTTTTGAGGGATGTAGAATAATTTTAGATGAGAAAATAAAAAAGTCATACCTGTAAAATACTTTGATTAATTAATTGTAAATGCAATCATTGTTATTGTATTGTCAGGGTCTGGAGGTGATTGAGTCCACTAACCTGAAGTACTTCACCAAGGAGATGACCGCAGAGTTCTACGCTCTCAAGGGCATGTTCTTAGCCCAGATCAATAAGTAAGAGTTGATCCCTGGCTTTGTTCATCTTCTCTTCTTTTCTGCCTGTCACTTTGAGTCTTCTCCTTATCACCCTCATTCACTCTTTCTTTGTCTTTAATTGACACCGCTCTCGTTATCTTTTGTTTTGTGCACAAGTCTGATTTGCTCTGACAATAAAGAATCTGAATTGGCGAGATCATGAGCTCACTTTTTAAAACGAACCATTCTGACAAAGAATCATTATGGAGAGGAAAGATAAACATCTGTCCGTGTGCATGTGTTTGTGCCACTAATCATCACTTCTAAAACTTTATTCCAATAATGAGGTCAGAACAGTCGTTAACAGTCAATATGAGAGTATGATGAGTAATTAACCTTATACAGCATGTCTGCGGCAGAGGATAATGACACTGAACTCATGATGAGTGATTATCTCCTGTCATATTTCTATTGACTGGCATTTTCACGAGTCACTCTGATGAAAATCTGTCATGTAATTGTTTTACATCTCTGAATACTGTAATTAATTTTGTAGTGCAATCAAGCCAGGTGTTTTAACCGTCTACAAGCTATTTAAACAAACAAATGGGTCAGTGACCTATAAGGATCTCAAGATAATAAACAGGAGAAATCTTTTAAAACATCTCATTTAAAATGTATGTGCAAAGTTCTAAGAAATGCAATCTTTTCATGTCAATTTTGTACATGATTGAAGAAAAATATACATGACTATATTAGGGGTGTAATGGTACACATAAGTCATGGTTTGGTACGTACCTCGGTTTTGAGGTCACAGTTCGATACACGTTTGGTACAATAGGAAAAATGGTCACACTTTAGTTTAGGGTCATGACTTTTGCCTCAATAAACCCCTAATTACTGCTTATTAGTTACCAAGGTTAAGTTTAGGTATTGGGTAGGATTAAGGAATGCAGAATAAGGTCATGAAGAATAAGGTATTTAATATGTGCTTTATAAATACTAATAAACAACCAATATCTGAGTAATATGCATGTATTAAGCAACTAGTTAATAGTGAGAATCGGACCCTAAACTAAAGTGTTACTGGAAAAAGCAACAAATCCACAATGCTAGGTTTATTTTATTTTAAACAGACACTGGTGCAAATTACAGTTTGTTCCACCTAGTGGCATTTAGTCCCCCCCTGAGGTAGCTGGTACAGTACAGCCTCCTTTTGTGTATTAAGCACTAAGCAGTAAACAGATGCACTCTTACTTTTTTTTTTGGCAGGGCTGATAAAAAAAACAAGGTATTTTATAACAATCAGCTACAAAACTGAAAAGCATCTTGTGTTATAAAAGGACAAAATAAAAAGAATAATGAACAGGATGAATACAAAAAGTTTTCTTTAATTATATAATTAAATTATAGTTATAACTTCATATAATTATAATTGTTCTTTGTAATTATTTTGTAATATAATTATATTATTACAAAACCGCTTGCTTGTTAAGCAATTTAAGGTAAGTATTATATAGCAAATTGAATTAATTGTGGTTTTTGATTGAGGTAAATTCCAATGATTGTCAGTATGAATTGCATTTTATTGATAATTCAATATCCAGACCAAAACAGACCTTTATGTCATTATCTAATAAACAGATGTTGATGATAACCTGCTTTTTTGCAACATCATAGCTTTATATAGGCCTTGCTCTTTTCCTCATCATGGGTGAATTGATGGTGAGCCCAGAGCCTGGCACTGGATTGAAATAGCTTATTAAATACACATGCTGAATAATTAACTCAATAGCAATTTGTGAAATCTCTGTGATCAGCAGAAGTTTCCCCCAGCCTCAGCAGGGCCTAATGTAATCATTACATTTTCACTCTCTATGAATATTAACGTAGGGATTTGATAAAGCAGCAGAGCTGTCGGATGAAGATGTTTGACACTTGACTGGGTGTGGGGACTTATGTGCGACTCTCAGCATAGGCCATGAGCAGAAACATATTATACATGTCCACGACTGAAGAGACGCTTCAGTGGATTTGGCCTCCCCAGACTCCCATTGCAATCAAGTGTAATTCTGTTGCTTGCCACATACTCATTAAAAGTTCCCATTATGTGTGATTGGTTTAGTAGGTGTGTCGTAGGGTAACATTTAGAGATGGTGATGGTAAGGACAGAAGCTTTAAGCACAGATTATGTGTCCCATCCAGTTCTTTCAGTCCCTTATAAAGCCCTTTACGAACCTTTCTCAACTTCTATTCTTAAACTGCTTCTATAAAAGGGCCCTAGAAAAGATGCTCTTGGGGGACAAATTCTCAAAGCTCTAAAACGGCTGATGAAACAAAAATGTTGGACCCAGTCAGCTAATTTCAGTTAGGTGCTGGCCAGCTGGATAGTTCTTTGAAGTAATAGTGTTTCTCATCAAGTTTTTTTTTTTCCATCAGATAGTCCTCAAACTGGGCATGTAATCATGATAAATTTTGCATGGCTCCTGTTTACCAGTGTACCATTTGCATATATTTTACTGACTCAAGCTTAATCCTCCAAATGACTCGGATTCTTTACATTCTTGAGATATCAAGATTATGATGATCAGAACTGACATGTTCCCCGCTCATTCAATGTGTCGTCTTTTCTCTTCCACCAGGTCAGAGGAAGCAAATAAGGCATTCTCTGCTGCAGTGCAGATGCATGATGTTCTGGTGAAAGCCTGGGCTATGTGGGGAGACTACTTGGAGAACATTTTTGTCAAAGACCGCCAGCCCCACCTTGGCGTCTCCGCCATTACATGTTACCTACACGCCTGCCGCCATCAGAACGAGAGCAAGTCACGCAAATACCTGGCCAAGGTAAAATCTTCTCTCTCCTGCTGACCTCATTGAGTTGTCCAAGTTTCTTCCACCAATGAGGACCATATCAGTATGAAATCATGCACCCAAATGTTTGTTAACCCTTTCGCACGTTACAACACCACACCAGTGTGGTCAGTCTTGGCTGGTCCCTGGAGCGTACGATTTTTCTTTCTTTCTTTCTTTCTTTCTTTCTTTCTTTCTTTCTTTCTTTCTTTCTTTCTTTCTTTCTTTCTTTCTTTCTTTCTTTCTTTCTTTCTTTCTTTCTTTCTTTTTTTCTTTCTTTTTTTCTTTCTTTCTTTCTTTCTTTCTTTCTTTCTTTCTTTCTTTCTTTCTTTTTAATTTATTTCAGACATGTCAATAAGTTCCTACACTTTGTTTCTATCACATACAGCCAGTCTTTAACTCCCACATGACATTGAGCACATAGACACATATGTGCATAGAAACCCTCATCCATATCCATATGTACTTACATATATATATCCACACATACCCACACCTACGTGCATACATACATACATACCCATATACATATACACATATACAGGTACATATACATACCTACATGCATATACAAACTCTTACATATATACACAAACGCATACATATACACACAAACAAATACACACTAACACTCTTTAACATGTCTGAAAAGGGGTTGGAAGAAGTAAAAAACTTATTTAATCCTACCCCCTCTCCAGTATTCAAAACTTGCATTTGCAATAAACATCCTGTTTCCAAAGTCTTATAATCTACGAGAAAAAAAAAATAAATAAATAAATAAATAAAAGAAAATTAATATGAACATATATCAATAGAAAGTAATCTAATATTATTCTTATAGTAAATTCAAGAGCCTTGACTTCAAATCCTTATTCACATCCCCCTACCATACCCACATACACATTCATATGCATACACACCTACACAAAAATATCTCGTCCCACTCACATGTACAGTTCTATCTACACCGTACGAGACATCAATTCACCTCTGGCTTTCATCTCGATACTTCACAAAAATCATCAGTCTAATCCTCTTTTTAAACAAACTCATGCTTGGACATTGCTTAAGTTCTTGACTGAGTTTATTCCAAACCCTAACACCACAGACTGAAATGCACATCCTCTTCATGTTTGTTCGAACACTCTTTATCCTAAAGTTACACCTTCCCCTGTAATCATAACCCCCTTTCCTATCTGTAAAAAGTTTCTGTATATTATCTGGTAGTTGTTTGTTCCTGGCTTTAAACATTAACTGAGCTGTTTGAAATTCTACCAGATCTGAACATTTTAGTAGGCAGGAATTTCTAAATAACTCATTTGTATGATCCTGAAAACCTGCCTTATGTATTATCCGAATGGCTCTTTTCTGGAGTGTGCACAGCGGTCGGAGTGAGGATTTAACGATCACACCGATGTGATTAGAACGGGCAGTGCATCACGTGATCAACTGCTAAATTCAAATGTGCTTTGGCGCGTTAGCTGGCGCTGAGCCAGAGACAGCGCAATGACGCGTCACCATGGAAACAATAAAGTGACAGGTTCTAAATAACGGTCGCCTTGAAAAACTCAAGCTGGGGGGTCAGTTAGAATATTTTAAACTTATGTGTGAAAGGGTTAAATAGGTAAACAGCAGTCTATCATTGTTCTCTATCATTATCTTGTGGTTGAGAACCTATGGAGAGAAGCAGAGAAGCATCTCTCGTCTCTGCAGAAGCATCCAGTTGCACCAAGTCTTGCTTTAATTTTTTGTCGTCGTCTTACCTTTTTTGCTTCTTTGCCTACCAACCAAGGCTACCAACAGTTAATGCACCAAATAGCATAATTGAAAAATTCTTAACTGCGTAAAAATTCTCAGTATTTCAGTGAATAAATACATTTTTGTTTCAGTTTTCATTAATTATAATAACACTGGTAGTCTAACTCTTTACAACAATGAGGCAGCTGCATAAACCAATCAATAAAACGTCAAGAACTACTGATCAATGGCCTATCATACTGCGTGATCTAGATGACAACATGCACTTAGTGATTTACTTGTCAAAACTGGCAAAAATGGTTGGTGGAGATACTCAAAGCATGTCATAATAGGATAGCTTGTGTTTTGACAGGTCTGCAATTAGTTTTACCATTAAACCTATTTACCATAAAACACGGGAAAACTCGGTGCTCATTTGTGGTCCAGTAAACCCATTCTGCTCTGATGGCTTTGTTAAATGGGGGCATATCCGTCACCGTGTGCCATTTCTGAATTAATGCAGCTGTGGCGAGGGGATGCACTGCATTCAGACTGATGAACCTCCAATGATGGATGTAATTATATTATTAGACTTGATGATGGGTTTTGTATGGATACTATGCACATGGCAGTCTGCTCTCTGTCGAGTACTGTACGCTAGATCAAACAGCTCCATTTGGCTTTTTCCCTTTTTTTTTTTTTCAGCATGGGATTGAATGCAAGGAGCACTTTAGATTGTGTCTGGAGTGCTGCTGGCCATTGAAGCTTTAGAGACGGTGGTGTGGTTTACACGTGATTAATGAGAGTAGCTGCTCGCTGATTATCAGTAATTATCCGTAAGCCGTGTGGTCCGTGCTGTCCAGTGCTTAATGTCTCCATCAGGCCTCAGTGGAGATGACTGTTTATCTGTTACCGGCCACTGTACCAGAGCCCCACCAACAATAGCAAGAAAAGGCAGCAGCTGGTGGGAGTGAAGCGGCCGAGATGATTTTACAAGCCATTAAGCCCTTGAGTAGCTATTTCAAGGAGCTGATGGCCTCATCTTCAATCGCTGACATAGTTTTAGTTTAAAATGAAAACATTACCTGTTCAGTCCTACAGGTTGATGAACATTTTCATCCAAACCTACTATTTATGAATGTTTGTGCCAGAGATCGAAAAAAAAAATGTGACTTGGAGACTTGACTTTTTAAATGACTCGTGACCAACCGTATCTCTACATGAAGAGGTATTTTGCACATTAATGCAAAAAAAAAGAGAATTTCTCATTTGAGTGAGTTTTTACAGTGTTTATTCCTCCTTTGCCAATTTGACTGATATTAAATTATTTAAAATGTGTTATTCATTTTAAATATCCATGGTATTAAATATGAAATGAATTTTGGTTCAAGTAAAATGTCAATGTAATTTTTCTTAATTTTACATAAATCCTAGCTGTTTCTATGAAAATGTCTAGACATATGTATTTTTAAATATATGATATGAATTGTCTAGCAGTATAGTCAAAACTATTACCAAAAGAGACTGTCTCTCTTCTTCTTCAGGTGCTGTGGCTGTTGAGTTTTGACGATAAGAACACCTTGGCCGACGCTGTGGACAAATACTGCATTGGCGTGCCGCCCATCCAGTGGCTGGCTTGGATCCCTCAGCTCCTCACGTGTCTGGTGGGCTCAGAGGGGAAACCACTCCTCAACCTCATAAGCCAGGTTGGATTCCACACTACATTACCTTTTCTTAGCAGTACATTCATGCTTGATATATCCGTCTAATCAAGATTAATTTCTTCTGCTGTCTTTAATAAGAGACAGTCTTCAGTCAGTCCCCTCTTTGTCAAATTCTAGCGGTTCCCTTTTTAATTTATTCTGCAAAGCATTGTTATTGGGTTAATATCAAACACTCTCCAACTGTGGGAACAGAACCACCAATTAAACAAGAGACTAATTTGCCCTCCTTGATGGAGTATTATTTCCAAGCCATTTAAAAAGCTCCTGAACTTCAAACAGGAAACAGCTGCTCCAAGGGGCTCAAAGAGAGAGGGAGAAAAAAAAGAGATGGAGGAGAGAGTTCTGTGTTCTTAACCCACGTAAAATGACGGCTAAATCCCCCTCTCGTTCACTGACACGTTCCAAGCGGGTTTTGCATGCAGCTCGACCACCTCTTTTCTCACGTACACATGCCAGACCAGCGACTTCTAATCTCTCCATTTCAGCGCAGCGTGCAGTGGAAATGCTTCACTTTGAGATTAAGTACACTTGAGTCCCTGATAAGCACCCAATGAAATGGATATGTTTGCACACCATAATCTCAATTAATGGAGTTGTCAAGGCTGTTTTAGGGATGACAAGTCTCCTTGTTGAAGGATCTTTGGGGTCTGATCTAAGGCAGGGATGACGAGTGAAAGGTAGATGTTTTGTAAAACTCTCGATTTTCAAGTGAAATCTCCAGCGGATGGAGCACCTTTATCTCGGGCTCTGAATTATTTAGCTGTGCTCCAATTGGCGGGATGTTTTAAAAACGTTTAATGAAATATTGATGAAGGTGAGCTGTTGGGTGCCTTGAGATGAAACTGAGGCGAGGAAAACTCAACACCTTTATGCACACAGACACCCATCACATGCCAACACTTGCACACCCTAAAATATGATGAGAATTCTCTCCGATTTTAGGGGTGATCTCTTCCCCTTTTGCCTCGTTCATTTTTAATGCGATACTTAACAAGCTCTTAACAGAAGGTCTTGGCCGTGGCTGCTTTTCATGTAAAAGCCCATCTGGACTCAGAGGTGTCTCTTTACACCTAAAGGCCAGCCTGTTTTCCGCCGTCTGCTTGACAAAGATCGTGTTTCCACTCTAATGGCCTGCTTGAGCTGGCTGCTGTGAGACCTGAGAGGGGCTGCGGGTGGTTTGAGAAGGAACGCTGTCTGCCGCCTTCATATTTTTCTTCATCCCCCCTCACACTGATGCGGACAACATTCACACTCCTCACGGATATTGCAGTGCCAGGAGAGAAAGAAGAGAGGAACAAGTTGATAAGCATGTTTTTGGGACTATTACATAACAATAAAAGGATCCAAAGATTGGGTTATGAGTCAGACTCCTCTGTTGGTTGGATTTAAAGTATAGAGCCTGGGGGCAGGCTTTTTTTTTCTTTCTTCTTTCTTCAAAATATGTGAAATAGACCTCACAACTTAGTGCTTTGATTACAGCTTACAGTTTTCAAACAGGTTTCCCAAACACTCTGCCTATCTACAAGTGATTGTTCAAAAACATACCATTGGTACCATTCATACTGATTTCATTTGATTGGTAACAGCCCTATTGTGTCTTAATATTCTAATAGATTTAATTGATTAAATGTAAGAATTTGACACAAAAGATGATGCAAACATTTAAAAAATGCGTTATAAAGCCCATTAAAAGGAAAAATCCATCTAAACTTGTTGGAAAAGATCATTTCTGTCACTGCTATGAACTGACTATCACACAGAATATGAAAAATATCAAAAACGTTATGAGTCAGCTGTCAACGGCAGTCCTAAACCTGCCAACACAATAAACACACTCAGCAAAATATCGTCTAATTATCATTATCGATAAATCCCAGAAAATATCGAGATCATATATTATAATTTTTTTCAATATTGCACAGCCCTAACTGCCATAAATATTTTTTACCGGCCATGAAACTGACTACTAACTACTAACAGTAGTTTTCAGGTACAGAAATGTAATAAAGTAATCAAATGTTAAATAACACTGCATAATCTGCACTTTATAAATAAACGACGTGAAACAGAGCTAATTTGAGGCCCACAAGTAATAAACTTGAGTTCCCTTTCGCATTGTCTTTTGCTTGAATGTTTATGGCAAGGCTTAAACTTGCAGATGCTGCACTTGCCCATCAACTGTCAAGAGGGTCATGTTCTCACATTGCATTGTTAGAATTCATAAAAATGTTACCGGACAACTGGTAATTGACAGTTTCGTTTACTCGACAACGCAGATTTTTACTCACATTTGGCGCTTGGTGAGGGTTAATTTTAGGCATGTATGTATGTATGTGTAAATGTTTATGTATATTAGAGATGCACGGATCAGCTCTAACAACATTCAAATCTGCTGTTAAAAATAAATCATCCACCTGCCACCCACCTGAACCTATGGTTTTAGGCTTTATTAGTTTGTCATATACATACAGCGCTTCAGAGCCATTATATATCACTGTCACATACCCAGCACTTGATTCGTCCTTATTTACTACTCCACTATAATGCTCCCACACGGTACTTTTCTTTCCTTCTTTCCTTCCTTTTGTTTTGTTTTGAAATCTCCTTTTTTAAATTTCTCTCGGATCTGTTTTGCCTCCATTGCTGCTTAAACAAATGGACCCTACAACTGCATTGCATATTTCCATCATTAATAATTTGTCATCCACAATTATCAGAAATGTTAATGTTATTTTTTTTTTATTACTTGGCCCCCCCAACCCACAGATTATCCACAGTGTCTGTGGATATAACCGTGATCCGCGCATCACTAATGTATATGTACATATATATGTATATGGGTGTTTGTGTGTGTGTATAGTGACGACTATAAAGATAACTATAATGATTTATATATCAATAGCTATAACAACTATATTAGTGTCCACACCATTGCACGTTATTGTTCTGTTTATTCTAAGCATGCGCTGTAATCATAGCGTTTTCCTCTTTAAAGCAGGGTGAATTCTGATTGGCTGTCAAAGCTTTTATCTTTCATGAGCTGGAAAAAAAAAAAATTCTGAAAGTGATTCCAACGATATTGTTTCTCTGTGCCGTTATAGTTGTGGTGTGGACTCTGCTATTCTTTTATATTTAGAATTATTTTTACAACTATACCTTTATCGTTATAGCTGTCGTCCTTCCTGTGAATGGGCCTTTACTGTGATATTACACATGATCAACCTTGTGCTAACGTTAATTAAAAAATACTTTTGTTCTTCGTGCCAGTGTATCATTGCCATTTTGATAAATACATGAGCTTTTGGGCTAAAACATGAAACATCCTGAGCCTTCTTTTTGTGATGCTGTTCAAGGACACAGCAGATCTCCGAAAGGCGGAAAGTGTACACTCGGGTTTGACAAGCTTTTAGCGAGTGTCATGTTGAGCCATGGTTTTAATCTGCCCTTGATGTTTGTCCATCTCATTGCTTTCCCCCTACGGTTTCATTTTCAAAAGCCTGCACTATCACAGAGAAGTTTCAAAACATGTCAGCACAACGTTTCTCACTCTCGCTCTGACCCAAGCCCACAGGGACGATCTGAAATGTAATCTGCAACTGTTTCTCTCAGGTGGGACGTGTCTACCCTCAAGCAGTGTACTTTCCGATCCGAACCCTGTACCTGACGCTGAAAATCGAGCAGAGGGAGCGCTACAAGAGCGGTATGACTGGAGTTTTTTCAGAACATTCATATCCAACAGTATAAAGTCCTACAAAAGTCAACTTTTTTTGTGCTGTTGTTTCTCACTTTTCCTCAGACTCTGGCCAGCAGCAGCCCAGTTCAGCGGCTGCCCAGACCCACTCTGCGTCTGACCCAGGTCCCATCCGTGCCACCGCTCCCATGTGGCGCTGCAGCCGGATCATGCACATGCAGCGTGAGCTCCACCCCACCCTTCTTTCCTCTCTGGAGGGCATCGTGGACCAGATGGTCTGGTTCAGGGAGAACTGGCATGAGGAGGTGAGTGGTTTTGTGTTAAAGAGAGTGTTTTTGTATTCCAAAGGTGAGTGGCTACCTCTTAAAGCACATCAGCCACAAGCGCAAGTTAAACATGACATGAATGCGTTTTCTGTCCGGTTTGCTTACGTTCTTTAGTCTCATGCCGCATGCTCTCGTACACGTAGCTGTTTTCAGAGGGCCGGCTGACTAGATGAAACCTGACAGAGGGGAACGATTGGGGCTCACTGAGGCTGAAAAGTGGTTTTGCAGTGCAGGTGGACATTGGCGCTTCAGTGCTAATCGGGCTTTGGCGAAGGGCTCGTCGTGATTGATGGGTGAGGGATTGCTGAGATTGGATTGCTGTGACAGGGCTGATGCGGTGATGCGTCGAGACTGGACAGGGATTCAAGAGCCCCACTCTTGTGGGGACGCTCGGCGACAAGCGGCCGAAGAAGAGGAGAGAAAAAGGGCGAGGAATGAAAGTTTAGCAAGGAGAACTGGAGGATGAAATAAATTGGCATTGAGAGAGCTCAGTGAAGTAAAACATGGGTTTAATTTTCCAGACATTGATGAAGTGTAGTCCCAGACTAAATTAGTCTGTTAATGGTGATCTTCTTCACTTGAAGTCTAAGCTTAATCTCTGCAGCAGAGACCGGTAGAGGCAGGCTTTTACTGATCTCTCTGGTGAACATATTCGCCTCTGAAGGATTTTTAGTATTATCAAAATGGCAAATTGGATTGAATATGTAGGAATGGTGTTATCCTTCATGGTAAATTGATGATAACTGGTTAACCATTCATCTTTGTCTCTTGGTTTCTCATCTTTCCCTCATTTTCTTCCCCAGGTTTTGCGGCAGCTACAGCAGGGCTTGGCGAAATGCTACTCTGTGGCATTCGAAAAGAGCGGAGCTGTGTCCGATGCTAAAATCACTCCACATACACTCAACTTTGTGAAAAAGCTGGTCAGCACGTTTGGCGTGGGCCTGGAGAATGTCTCTAATGTGTCCACCATGTTCTCCAGCGCCGCCTCAGAGTCCCTGGCCCGCCGAGCTCAAGCCACCGCTCAAGACCCTGTGTTTCAGAAGATGAAGGGCCAGTTCACCACAGGTCAGGAAACACAATTCGATTCTTGTGCATGTTATTTTACATAGAAAAATATCTTTCAGCAAAGTGGCATTTTTTTCCCCCTCCCATTCCAATCTGAATCTGACATGACAAAGAGTTTGTAGGCAGTTTGAAAGATTATACAGGGTCTTCCTATACAGTAGCGGTTTTCAAACGAGGGTCGCAAGACTTAAAAAATGGGTTGCCAGGATGATTTAAGGAAAACTAATTAAAAAACTACATTTGTTTTCATAAAATCATAGCCTATATAAAAGAAACACGCAAAATATGGCTATTTAAATAATTAACAGATTAATAAAACGAAAGAAAAAACTGTGCGACAGTATGCTGCTGAGTTTGGTTCCTTTCTGTTTGTGCACTCCACGAACAAGTTGACGGAAAGGAAACCGAGACGGCAGTTTGTTTGTTTTCTTTATTTTACAAAAGCACAATGTTTTATTCCGAGTGTACACAAATATAAGTAAACAATTTGCAGTTTCGAATGATGTCCTGTATGAACAAAATGACAGATGTTTCCACTGTTCGATCGTGCCAGCGCCACACACACACAACATATTCCAGTATTGCAATCTTGACATCGCAGCCTGTTCATTATCAAAATAAGTCAACCTAACATATATAATTTACACTGCTCTGTTTAAATAGTCCGTAGTACAATTTGTGCCATTCAGCGTAAGCATTGCTCCACTGTGATGTTTCCAAGCACATTTTTGCGTATGTGAAGAGGATGATTTTTTTCCATCGATACTGGAACGTGTGTGAAGTACCAAGCCTATAATAAATAATAGTTTAGCATCCAGATACATTGCGAACATGGAAACATTTTGATTCGAATGAGAGAGTTACGTGAGCCCAACGCCGCTTACTTTCACTTTCGCTTTAAATTATTTAGTTTTGGCTTGTTTATAGTTGTTTTTTTGTTTTTTTTTCATTCTTGTTCTGTTATAACTATCATTAAATTTAAAGGATTTGTTCTGGGATATTCTAAGTGTATTTTTTTAAGCATGCAGCAAATGAAATCCTTACGATCAGTTAACCGGTTAAGTAGCATCCCTGTATAAATAGTTAGATCAGATTAGTGCAGAATCAACTGTACGTTGTGATCGCGTCAAGGATCAGCAAGTGCACGTGCATCATCAAAAGCGGTTGTTAAGAAAAGTGCTGAGCTGAATTTTTGTGCCATCTGTGCACAACAGTGTTTTAAATGAGAATAAAGTCAAATGCACCTTTAGCCCCATTGTATTCTGTATGCTTGGCTTAAGGGGCCGCTCTTGAAATACAGAGTCATGAAAAACTTCCTACAGTCATGAAAAATGTTACCTGAAACATCAGGTAATTTCAAAAGTGAGATTTAAAATTCTAAAAAGTCATGGAAATTTATTTAGTCAAAATCAGTGTTATTTTCATATATTGCTATGGTATTTATTAATATTTTGAATTCGCTTATATAATTGTTTATAATTTTGTGCTATTTGTCACTTTTATTCGTTTTTGGATTTTTTTATATATATATATATAATATAAAATATTTATTAATTTTTTTGTAAAGTTAAACTTGAACTTTTTTCAGTTAGTTCTTAATTTTAGTTTTTAATTTTAATTTTAATTTTACATTTTTGCTTATCTAATATTTATATTTTATTTCAGCTTTATATAAATTACCGAAAAATGGATTAGTTCATTGTATAAACTTGTCTTGTGATTCTAATCTCTATAAAATTAATTTAAGATTCGTATCCAATGAAAAATCATGGAAATGAATTGGTCATGGTCCGGGAACCCTCATTATAGCTGGATTTTCTTGATCCAATCAAATCTCAATCTCGAAATCAACCCCAACCTTTATTCTGTTTCACTTTGAAATGGCATATTACAGAAGTTTAGTGCGTTCTGAATGCTGTTTTTTTCAAATGTAGTTCAATGTCATTGACACAGATAAAATAATTCAAGTCAGCTGACTCTTTGAGAATGAGCTGTCACACGTGGACTTCTCACAGAAGTGTCGGCAGAAGTCTAAACTGTAGGCAAGCGCACTTAAAGGATCACGTCCCCTGTGCACAATTACACATGCTTTCGTTCTTGTCTCTGTTCTGCATAACCACTTCTGCTCAGAGTTAACCACAGGCCTCTCCACCAGACCGACTCAGAGAATAATTGGCTCTGTGAACCATGTGATTAGATTTAATGGGAAGATGACTATGGGCAGAACTGTGTGTGTATAAAGGTGCTGTTGACTGTAAAGAAATTGCACAGCTTTAAGTCAACATGCTCACCAAAAAAAAAAACACTATACATGCCAAATATGTGTGGATTGTTTTGGAGGAAAAAAGTACAAAGCATTTTTTTGGTAATTTGCAAAATGTTTTGTATTTTGTAATATTACTTTTATTTATTTAAAATGTGTTTGTTGTTTAGTTTCATTAGGTTAAGGGGAAGTGTATAATTTGTAACTTTTCACAATTTGAGAGATTTTCAAATGCTCCACCTGTCTTCCATTTTTCGACAACATGGTTTTTCCCCAAACTCATCCCACAGTTTGAGCTTGTTACCCAATGATCTGACCCACTTTAAATCATAGTGAAGTCTCCTTTTTACTTTTAGTGAGGAACCGAATGCTGTATTTTTTTTTTTCTGTACCTTTAAATCCCAAATGTCCTTCACCCCCCTAGAGATGTTTGTTTTTAAAATCTCTCTGAGTACGGAAGAAGTTGCCACGGCTCTTTCCTGAGGCCAGTTATGTACACATTGCCCGACAATAACCTTCCAGTGCCCCCAGAGCATGTGTGATCCGAGGCGTATGTTAAAACAAACTCCCCCTCAGCTGTCCTCTGCTCAGGAGAGCAGAATATGTTTATACTTTCCTTCCCTGTCCACCTACAGTCTCTCCACCTCAGTAAACCTTGAATCCTGGAGCTACTGTTCTTGTTTGCTTCATATTGAGTTTTATCCGGAGGCCTGTGTGTGTGTGTGTGTGTGTGTGTGTGTGTGTTCATGGCCTTAGAGGACTGTTAAGAGTGTAAGGGTGTAAAACAGATGTTGTGGTGCCAGCTGTCTCTGGGCAGTGAGGCGTGGCCAGCGCGCCCTGAGCCTTCTTTACTCACCCGACACCGCGTTCTGCTGGGAATGAGTTTTTGGAGGGGAACCAGCAAAGCACACAGCCTCTTCAATCTCTGTATCCTTCTCTCCTTTTCCCTAGAAGTTTCTCCTCCCAATCTCTCCATTCCAACACGTGTCCAAACAAACACTCAGCACCATTTTTTTAAGAATCTTTTAAACCAATCACATGCAAGCCAGGTGTATGTTATTGTTTATCATAATGTGGGCTCTTTTTTTTTTTTTTTGCTAACAATATAATTACATTTTCAACTTTCGATGAGATCTCATTTAAATGTTTTTTTGCACTCAATTGCACACAAATTAAGAAAATGTCATACTTGTATTAAAGACATAAACATGTTCAAATTAAACTATTCAAAATTTAATTATTTTTAATGAAAATGTGAAAATATAAAATTAACATTTATATTTTATATATATATATATATATATATATATATATAAAAAGGGTGTGTACCTTGCACATTGGGAAATTTTCCTGAGGTAAATGTAATGTTAGATGACAAGTTGTTTACAAGCTATTTTATTGACATCTTCCTGTGGTTTAATACTGATTGGGTGATGGCATAACACTGTGTCTACACCGAACGAGAGCGGCACAATGCAACGCGGAAAAAGGAAAGAGTCCATTAATGATGATGATAATAATAATAATAATGTTACATGTATATAGCGCTTTTCTGGGTACTCAAAGCACTTTACATGTGGAAGGGGGGAATCCCCTCAACCATCACCAATGTGCAGCATCCACCTGGATTATGCGACGGCAGCCATACTGCGCCAGAACACCCACCACACACCAGCTTATTGGTGAAGAGGAGACTGAGTGATAAATCCAATCAGTAGCCTATATAAATGGGGATGATTAGGAGGCCATGATGGAAAGAGGCCAATGGGCAAATTTAGCCAGGATGCCAGGGTTACACCCCTACAGGGTTTTCCCAGGAGGTCTCCCATCCAGGTACTGACCAGGCTCAGCCCTGCTTAGCTTCAGTGGGTGGCCAGTCTTGGGCTTAAGGGTGAAATGGCTGCTGGCATTAGAATCAGTGTCACTGTCTACAATGAAAACTGAGTTACATTTGCTTCATACGAGACTCTGCGCTATTTTTGTTTCAAATATATGGGAGTCATAATGCCATTTCATAACATTTTAAAGGATAATTTTCTCAAATATCCTTTTGGAGATTTTTGTAGTTTTTCTTTACAAACACCAATATACAGATACATTTTTAAATAAATGCTTAAATTGTGTACCTTTAATTTTGTATTTAAAGTAATAATGTAGTGTTGGGTAAAAAATACTAGTAAAAGTACTGTGATAGAATACTAGTGGTGTTTATATTTCTGAAATGCTTGTTTTACCTTCGCGGGGTTATGCTATTCTCGAGCGTTGCGGTCTACATTGATCTAAAGCGGGAGCGTGTCTGCGGGGCCGAGGCTGTTTCAGGGCTCCTGTTGTGCTGTACACTGTGTTCACTCAGGCATTTCTGTGATGGAATTTAAAGTAGAGAATTCACCAGAGACTGCTGCACAGCGAGCAGCGCAGGCAGACGGCCGATGTGGGGGGGGGGGGGGGGGGGGTATTTTTAGCGCTTGGCCACCTCCACCGCCCGAGCATTATTAGGTGCAGAAAACTTCCGCCTACTGTGTATCTCATTCACAGGTCAGAGAGCAGAGACTTTTTTTCTACAGCAGCAGGGAGCTCAAATCCCCCTAGAGTTGAACTGATCCCGGGTCAGTGAGAAGTCTGAAACTGAGCGCACCGTACACCCCATCCATGATCAAAGATGCAACATTTATCAGAAAAGAACCCGTGCTGCCCAGGAGGTGCCGTTATCTGAAAAACCCCTCGCTTCGGGCCACTGTCGCTGCAGGGGATTGTCTGTTCATTTTTTTTCTAAATTGATTGCACCAAGTCGACCGCTGCGCGTAGCTGTGCTTTTCAAGTCAAATCTCTTTCTTAATGCTCACTGGTCATTAAGCACCTAAACAGTCTTAAAGTCTCTCAGAAAGAGTCAGATTGGCGGAGATTACAGAGCGTGTCTGATTTCATAAGACATCATCTAATTTGGGGCATGGAAATGGGCAGGAGCCGCAGTGCTTATGGCAGTTTACTGCTGAACAAAATGTCACACAGGACGTTGACGATATTGCAAGTGTCATGCGAGCAGTACGAGTTACTTAAATGGCCTTTCATTATGTGTGGCAGCCACATCTCTCTGGCTTTGACATGAGTGGCAGCTCAATGCAAGATGCTTTTGAATTAAAGCCTCTTTTGCCAAAGCGTTAATTATACAAAGATATTTTTCTGCTGGGTGTTTTTCCTCTTAAATGTCTAAAATGAAATGCCAAGCCATTTCAGTACTGCGGTGTGTGGTTTTATTAATGTGGCGCAACAGAAGTGTGAAAGTGGAGCAGTTTTTAGCCTATTTGATAAAGACGTTCTGGCCTGGAGGTTGTCTCTAAAATTGGGAACTTGGCTTGCATTCCAACCATACCTTTTGTGCGTGTTCTCCAACTTAATGCACAATGTCATTTAGAAGTTGCATTGAGCAGTTAATCCTTTTTTTTTTTCCTTCTTATGAACCTTGATGTTATCACCACCATCACGTCGCAAGGGGAACCTGGGAGGAAGTGCACTACTTCTGTTTCCCTGATCCAAAGATAACGTCTCCTCCTGTCTCAGTCTCTTTCTCACACTCTCTGCCACTTTTGCGCTGCCACGTGTACCTATTTCACACATCCAGAGTCTTTTCCTCCACCTGTTTTTATTCCATCTTCTTTTGCAGTTTTTTTTTCTTCTTAGCAACCTATCTGTTTTACGATGCCCCGTCACTCTTTCCGTACACAGATTTTGACTTCAGTGTTCCCGGCTCCATGAAGCTGCACAATCTCATTTCAAAGCTGAAGAAGTGGATCAAGATCCTGGAAGCCAAGACGAAGCAGCTGCCTAAGTTCTTCCTGATAGAGGAAAAATGCCGTTTCCTTAGCAACTTCTCGGCCCAGACTGCCGAAGTGGAGATCCCGGGAGAGTTCCTCATGCCTAAGCCCACACACTATTACATCAAGATTGCCAGGTAATAATTAATACACACCAGGGATGGGGTTGTGCTGGTCGACTGATCATTTAGTCATCCAATAACTGATTAGTTGATCTGTTTTAAGGAAGTCATAAATAATTAGCCTAGTTTCAACATTACCTGATGAATTTTGCCGCATAAAATATATCAACCCTCAAAATCACAAAAAGAAGCTAGTCAGCCTCACTAATCATCTATTCACCCAAGTAGTTAGATTTATTTTTGCAAATTGCATCTCTGTAGGGGCCAGCAAAAACCAAATCTATCCTAATTATTCAGGACTTGCTTTAGACAAATAAGTTGACTAGTGATTTTTAAATGTAGCTTCATGTTCTTAATACACACTTGGACTCGTAGGTGGTTTTTGATTCAAACATTTTTATTCACCCATCGGAGTTCTAAGCTGAGCTACTCCAGCTGAGACCTTAATTCTTTATGATTACTTTATCACTTAGCCATCATTCCCTCTCTCACCCTCTTACTCTACCTCCGAAGGTTCATGCCCAGGGTTGAGATTGTTCAAAAGCACAACACAGCTGCTCGACGCCTCTACATCCGCGGGCACAACGGCAAGATCTATCCATACTTGGTGATGAATGACGCATGTCTGACGGAGTCCCGCAGAGAGGAGCGTGTGTTGCAGCTCTTGCGGCTACTCAACCCCTGCCTGGAGAAGAGGAAAGAGACCACCAAGAGACACCTCTTTTTCACAGGTACTGCGGTAATCACAGATCACACAGAAACGGTCCCTTCCCCATGACTACATCTATTTATGTCAGCACTTTGGACATGACCTTTCGTTTTAATGACCAGGTTCAAGCCTGAAGTTTATTTGTAATAAATAAATAATCAAAATAAAAGCATGTAGAAGTATACTTAAACCATTATAAAGAATAAAATAAAATAAAACATGAACATTTTAAAATACATTTTTACTTTTCTAGTGACATATATTTTAAATTGTGGCATACATGTGTTCAGATCTGCCCCATTTGAATTCTGTCCATTTGCACTCAGTGCTGGACTCAATGGCCTAGTTGCTCTCAGACAGATTGGGGGAGGTAGAAGAGAAGAAAAAGAGGCAAGATTGAGGTGAAAATTACCAGAAAAGCTGCGTAGTTGTAACAGAAGAAGAAAGAGAGGGGACTGGAGCAGAAGGAATGAAAATTAGGTTGCCCTTCTCCCTGTGGAGACTAAGGGAGGAAGATCTAAATTGTCTTTTTTGTGAGACACATTAAAGATGAAACTCTCTCAGGTCAAAGGTCCAGGGTGCCACGTTTTAGCTTTTCGCTGGAACATTTTGTCTTTACTTTTTTTAAATGAAAAGAAAAGAGGTTGATTTTGATGCTGTAACGTAATTAATAATCTTAGGGATGGTTAAATGCACATTCGATTTTATCATGAATTAATGCATTTCACTAAAGTTATTTATTAGAATTGGTTTATGAGGTATGAGAGGTCCCAGTGGTCATGTGACATGCTTACCCGCAGAGTACATCCTCCTTAAATCTGTTCTCTTCCCAGTCCCAAGGGTGGTGGCGGTGTCTCCTCAAATGCGGTTAGTGGAGGACAATCCATCGTCTCTGTCTCTGGTGGAAATATACAAGCAACGATGTGCTAAGAAGGGCATTGAGCACGACAACCCCATTTCCCGCTATTATGACCGGCTTGCGACTGTTCAGGCTAGAGGAACTCAAGCCAGCCATCAGGTATGCCATGAATAATGTAAAAAGTATATCAATTAAAAAGGTATGAAAATTTCATGAAATTGCCAAGGACATGTCAAATATATTTTTTCCTATATTTATATTTTATATACAGATCTGGATGCCTAATGGAAGTGAGAATAGTAATAATAATATATAATAGATTTGACTTGGGGAATAATAAAAAACAATAAATACCCTTACTTTTTGACTTTGGGTGGAAATGAACTGGGGTCTCATTTATAAAACTGTGCGTAGGAACCTTACTAAAAGTGTACGTGCGCCCGGAAGCCAAAAATGGCGTACGCAAAAAAATATTCGGATTTATAAAACCGTTCGTACGCCAGAACCTGCGCAGAATTCACTTTATAAATCCCAGTCAGCGGAAGATTGTGCGCACATGCGTCTCCTCCCCGAAATAACATATATGGAGCTTACAACGCCTAGTTTTACTATGTTTTTCCTCATTTGCATATGATTATTCATCCACGTGATAACGTTTAACGGTACAAGACACATTACATTAATAAAAATCAAGTAGTTGCCTATCCTTGCCTTGTTTTTGAATACATAAATCAAATAGTGTAAAATACATTTCAGAGAAAGTTTTTCTCAATCTTTTCCACTGGCCGAATTGTATTTTTAATTGATATTTTTAATGGAAACAGATAGGCCTTGGGCATTATTTGCACGAAACTATTTTCTCAGACAGTCTGGTATTATCATGATAAGCAGTTATCTCTGTGGTTAAAACATTAAAACACAGCATGCCAGAGGAAAAGTTTTCAAAAACACCGCATCCACAACAAATATTTCTATTGACTGAATTTGAATATAAAAATGTTGTAACTTCTCAGTAATGATTTCATGTTTAAGTGCTTAACTCCATTAATTTGAATGGCATATTTAATCTAAATGTTTATATCAGAAGTAAAACATAGTTTAAATCATTATTTTATTTATTTAAACTGTTATTTGCGTCAGTTTCACTAAACGGCCCAACGCGCTCGCTGGCGCGGACATTTAAGAAGGGATGGATATTTGCTTCAAGTGAAATTATATTTGTATTATCTTTCTGTATATGTTAAATTTTCTTTAGACTTTCTGTCTAAAAGTGACCAAAAAGACACTTAACTCCAGCTCACCATCGGTGTCGCCAATTCCCTTTGTCTCCAGAATGTGCGTACGCACGGCTCAAAGTTTGCTTAAAGGTGCGCACATTCTCCCGTCAAGTTTGTTTTTTATAGATCACAACCTTTGCGTGGGAACTGGCGTACGTACGTTTCCAGCCCTGTTTTGTGCGTACGCACGCTTTATAAATGAGACCCCTGGACATTTACCCTAATATGCAGTTCAGTAAATGAACCAATAAAACAGCTTTTCTATCTTTTCAAGTCCATTTTTTGTCCATGTTTTAAGGTCCTGCGTGACATTCTAAAGGAGGTCCAGGGCAACATGGTTCCTCGTAGCATGTTGAAGGAGTGGGCTCTGCACACCTTCCCCAACGCCACAGACTACTGGACTTTCCGCAAAATGTTCACCATCCAGCTTGCTCTAATTGGCCTGGCTGAGTTCATGCTGCACCTGAACCGTCTCAACCCAGAGATGCTGCAGATCGCACAGGTACCTGAATGACTTGATGTAATGGAACTGATCTCATACTTGATACTAGCTTTCTTTCATCAAATATACATGCATCCAATAAGTCCAAAGCACACATGCTTCAGTTTTTGTTGGCCACTCTCTAGCTGTCCTGCAACATTTGCGATATGGTATCGGGTCGGTGCAGGTCCGCAGAGTGCATTTGAAAGTCTTTTATTAGATATGTGCGTCAAACAAGCACCTCATCCTATGATTCTTATCTGCAGTTTTCTGACAGGCGGACGAATGGGCGGCTAAGTGGGTATAGTGAGCCCCCTTGCTGCCGGTTCCACTCTACAGATCTCATTAGGCATTTGGGAGATTACCACGGCAGGCAGAGTGGACAAGCAGATATGTGCTGTCTTTGTCTCTCTCTCTCTCAATAACACACAAACCATCATGCATTTCGCTGGTGTATCACTTCCAGAGTAGCTCTCCGTTTTACTTCAGATATTGAGATTGGTCCTGTGCAGTGTCTAAATACTGAACTTGAATCACGTTTGAACTTTCTTATTGTGCTTGGAGTTTCACAATATTTGAGTGACACTTCATCATTTTTAAACAAAAAATGTAGACAATTATTCAGATTATTATATGAAATGTAATCTTAAGCATGTTATCTGTGAAATACTTTATTGGTGATGACGATGCTCTACGTCAAGGGCATCAGAAGGCAAATGGAGACTTTTGTTCATGTGCTGAAATGCTGATGCAGACCACAGTGGGTGTAGGATCGATACTTCCTCACATTTTTGTGGTCGGATGTCTACAACGCTATCCATTTTTTCCCAGAGTGCTATAGATTAGCTGTTTTCTGACGTTGGTCCCACCTGAGTCCCACATGAGCAAATGGGCTCCTTTCCCAAATTTGCTTTATTCCTCTGGATGGAAACTAATGACTTGGCGCCACATGATATTTATCTCTCAAAGTTAGCTGAAGTCTGCAAATTGTACTTTCGGTTTGACAAGGTCAGATTCTCCAAGATTAATTAAATGACACCACCCTAATGTGTTGTTCCCCCAACAGGACACAGGAAAACTCAATGTATCATACTTTCGCTTCGATATTAATGATGCCACTGGTGATCTGGATGCCAACCGGCCCGTCCCCTTCAGGCTGACGCCCAACATCTCTGAGTTCCTGACCACCATCGGTGTATCTGGACCCCTCACGGCTTCCATGATAGCGGTAGCACGTTGCTTTGCTCAGCCTAACTTCAAGGTACGCTTTACGAAGAACAAGAATAATGAAGAATGAGATTACACTTTCAGTCTCTAGGATTCTTGACCCACTCTCAATCTGTGTCTCCTCTCAATCAGGTCGATGGCATCTTGAAAGCAGTTCTTCGGGACGAAATCATCGCTTGGCATAAGAAAACGCAGGAGGATACATCCATGCCTCTGTCCCCAGCTGGACAACCTGAGAACATGGACAGCCAGCAGCTGGTGTCTCTGGTTCAGAAAGCTGTGACAGCCATCATGACCCGCCTTCACAACTTGGCCCAGTTTGAGGGTGGTGAGAGTAAAGTAAACACGCTAGTGGCAGCCGCCAACAGCCTGGACAACCTGTGCCGCATGGATCCTGCCTGGCACCCCTGGTTGTAGGTTGTGTAAAGAAAGAAATCCTGGCAGATCTCAGAAAAATGCAATACTGTGAAAGAGAATGTCAGAGTGGATGAATTTGTCCTGCACATGTTTTAAAAAAAAATGTCTTGGTTTGAATTCACGTATTTGGAAGGGGTTATAAAATGTGCAAACTGTAATTTAAAAAAGAACATGATATTACCTAAGATCTTTAGTATTCACTGTTATATCCACAGGTAAGAGATACATGCAGCTTTGTTTGGTTGGACAGAGACTATTGTGAACCTGATGAGCTTTGTAAAGTGCTTTTGTTGAGACTGTCATGTCAGCGAAGAAGTGTGACGGTACAATACAGCCTACTGTTTCCACCGCCTTTTCTTGGCTCCACACTGGAAGAGGGAGCCGCAGCTATCCCAGCAGATTTTATGCAACTCCCATCAAGCTCTCCTTTTACGCCTCTGCCATTTCTCTCTGACTGACGGCAGCCTTTTAATTTACATGAATCAACACTCAGAAATGTTCAGCATGTTGTTGTGTATATCATTATTTAAAATTGTATGTGGGCTTTTTTTTTTTTTTTTTTACCTTTGTACATGTAAAAATGACATTGCATCCCTTAATTGCTTGTATGTTTCTACAGGTTTGTGCAATTTAAAGCCACCATGTTACTGTCAAACATTCGACCATAGATAAATTTTTTTCCCAAAATACTCTGGAAAGGCAAAGACTTACGAGCGTTAAGACTGGGGTAGGTTTATATTTAGCTCATTTTTAGTTACTCATAGCACATACAATTATTTTATCCGTTATTACAGCTCAAAGGTTTTCAACTTTGCCTTTTTAGGAGTGTCCCAAAGCGTTTGTATCTCAATGATGCACCTAAAAGCATTTTTGTATACATTCCCCTCTTTTGTAAAGGTACAGGATATTGTGCCAACATATGGAAAGTTACCTCTGCAATGTAAATATGCATTTTGTTTTAATAAAATGCTCTTTTTCAAGAAAATAAAATCCATTGGTGTTTTCATAAGAACGTCTGTGGATGTGTAGCCCGGCTGTGATATGTATCTCTGTGGGTGGTTGATTGAAGGACACTTTCAGAAAGAATAACCTTGTCTCTCGCTGATTGCTTGAAGGAGAAGAGAGGACCTGAGTGAGAGCACGCCGTGGAGTCATTCGCATCAGGTCAGATCTCAGTCTGCTTTTCCTTCTTTATTACACCCCGTCAATATATCTCACCGAGCGCCGACTTCTCAGAGTTACACATGCTGTCAGCGCTGGCTTCAATCCCATAAACCATTGCTTCAACCCTGTACGGTTGCACAGCTCAGGTGCTTATCCTTCTTCCTCTGATCTCTCTCCAGCCCGTTTCTACCATCAGTCAGGGACCATACACTCCCATTTTTGTCCTCCTTTTTAGGTCCTTTGCCACCAAACAGTCCTAGAGGCTGATGTAGAACTACACTGTCTGAACTTGAAAGCGCTGCAATATTTAACTCTGAATGTGAGATATGTGTCGTGCCCCCCACCCCTCGCCCCCCGCTGCATTGCCCGGTGATGTCTAGACTGATAGGAGGAGGATGTGGGCTAACTGATTGATGGAGCCCCCTCTGGGAGAGCTGTGATTGGCAGACACATGGAGGACAAACAAACCACCATTTCTTCACAATGAGAGAAAAGAAAAAAAGAAAATCTTGATCTTCATCTACCTGCTAAAATTCAGTAACGTTCATGAGTGAAAGTTGAATGAGCATTATTCCTTCACTGTTTTTAATCTTAAAGGTGGAGTATATCATTGATGTATATTTTATCATCAGTTTAATTTGCAGACAAGTTACTCCTTAAGAGGATGATTTGAATTTTCTCACTTTGAAAGTAAAAAAATAATAAATTTAAAGCAGTATTTTTTCAAGATGGAGCTGAGGTAGCGACAAATCTTTTCTTCTGTATTGTGACGTACATCTGAGTGAAACAGGTTTCCCTATGGAAAAAAAAAAGCAGGGAAGGAACTTTGTTCTATTCATCGGTTGTTGATTGGAGGAAATTGGAATAAAATCGTGCAGTCAATTGTAAGAAAGATACATGGTTTAAGCGGACTAAATAATTGTGAAGTTCAGCATACGTCAGAAGAACAAGTTAAGAAATTTCAATAAAAAAAAAAACCTGGACTAACAGACTATATAGACTCATATTTTACAGTGATGTTTCAGATTAATTTGGGATTAATAATGTGGCCAAATACTAGAATGGAAGCAGTATGTCTGCGATTAAACTATTTAATCATTCATGTCTTCATATGGTATAATTCCAGCAAAAGCCAGTTTGAGTTGGTTTTACCCAAGGTTATTTGGCAAGTCCAGTTGTTTTTCAATTAAACCAGATTGTTACAGATCCCTTCCAGTCATTAGTGTGAAATCAAAATATCCAAATAAATGGATGTTGAAGTGTCTTACAGATTGTGACCTTGCTTCCCCATTATGAGCTGACAGCTGCAGGTTTACGATAAAATGTGTAAACGCTAAGCTGACATGAGCAAATGTGTCCGTAGGATGTCACCTATAAACCACAAACATTACCTCTTTTTTCACACCCTAGACAAATTACAGCATCCAGTGTGACTCTTATCCGCAATCTTACAGAGCGTGCCTTGAACCGAAGAAAATGTCATTTAACGCCTCTACACAGGATTTGAATTGGGATTGTTTTTGCTGAATAGCAGAATTCTCATACAGTTGAGCAACCGTTATTTTCTGCTGTTACAAATTAATGGCAAAAGTTTTCAAGGTGATGCTCTGTGGTGCATTACCAAGTAAAAGTCATTTGAAGGAGTGCCTCATGCTAGTACTGGGAACATTTGAGCTGATTAAGGATAGGTTTTGCACCTGCCTCTTTGGACCCCTCTTGAAAGATGTCCAAAAAAGCAAGATATAAAGTTGTAAACACAAGGGGAGGCCTGGGTAACTTTGGTCTTTATAAATCATGGGTGTCCAATCCTACAGAGTTCAGCTTCAACACATCTGCCTGTGAGTTTCTAGTAACCCTGAAGACCTTGACTAGCTGGTTCAGATGTGTTTCATTTGGGTTCAGACTAAACTCTTCAGGAAGGTTTTTTTTTTTTTATAATCATAATTAACTTCTTTTCTTCGCAGGATTAATATTTATATGCCTTTGAGACCTAAATGTCCCCAACACTTTGGCCAAAGTCAGTGTGTGTCTGACACATCTGAATATAACAAAAGGGGAAATGAAACTAGACATATAAACTCTAAATCTAAATATATAAACTTATGACTTTGAGTAACCAAGTAATCAAGAAATCCAGATTTGCTTTTACCTAGTAACAGAAGGGTTTGCTGAATTACATATTTGTAGAACCAATCATATTAGATAAAAATGGTGTAATGTCATGTTACCTTTGCTATGCTCCTGTTCTATAAAAACTGTTGTTCTCTTTTTGCTGGTTGGATTCTCTCTGAAAATGGTCTGAGGTCCTCCTGGCCGTGATTAAAGCATGTTCCAAGGCATTGTCTGGAGTCTGTCTAATTGCTGCGCAGCAGGTTAGTGGAACACTAGAGATCTTATTCCCAAGTGTCAGTGTTCATAGGGGACGAGACGTTGTCCGGCTCAGAGTGAGGCTCTTAGACGGGGTTCTGATGTGGTCAGGTAGCTATAATTCTTAGGCTGTTAGTGAAAGTTCTAGAAAACTGAGACGCTTACACGGAGGTGTAATGTGTCGTCCATTCATTCATTCAAATCAATAACAACGATATCAGCTTACTTAGTATGTACTTGAAGTTTATCAGGGTGGGGTGCACATCATTGCAATCTTTCAAAATAAACACAAACCATAAAAGTAAAGTTTTTTTCAAAAACAAAAGTTACAACATAGGCATCTAATGCGGTCAGAGTGGGAGTCACCTGAGGATAATATTGCAGGTGTCAGGGATACCTGGTTTAACTTAAGTGCGTAGGGGAAAATCTACCACATGCCCGAGGCCATCGCAGGACTACGGTCTGTCCTCGATTCGCTCAGCTGTAGCACGTGGCGCTCCTTCAAATGACTTTTACTTGGTAATGCGCCACAGTGCATCACCTTGAAATGATGCATCTCCATTGGCTTGTTTCTGGGTATTGGTCCTCTCAGCTTAAGGCCCCTGGCAATCAGAGGCCCTGGGCATTTTGCCCCATTACTCCTGTCCATAATCTGTCCATAGCTTATTTAGTCAAGGTATCAGCGTTTAAGTGCCTTGCGGTAAAATTCATTCTTCCTGAACCAATAACCACTGATTTCATTGATTAGATGGTTGGAGAGGTACATAGTGTCATTTTGTTTGGTGAGGCTAAATTACTCATTGCAACGCTTCTCTAAAATGAACCTCTGCTGAAGTATTAGCTTCATTACCTGAACTTTCCCAGCACTTCTCCTGAGATCATTCTCTGCAGTTCCTCTGTCTTTGGGTGCTTGTCAGAAACACTTCACGTCCTAAACCAATTAACCAAGCTCTTCTCAGAGTGCCCTGATCTCATGACAGGCTGGGAGGAGAGGCTGTTGTGCGTCTAACAGGATCTCTCCCGGCTTCTCCTCCCAGTTCGCTGATTTAATTTGTTTGGTAATATGAGGATTGGCGTGTTCAGCCCAGATTCACTGCAAAGTGAAATTGGACAAGGGCATTGGAGCTTCAACATGTAAAACTGTCTCACCTTGACAGCTGGCTGAGTGGACTGGGGATTGCCTGCAGAGATACCTGAAAGGACCACACACACACACACACACCAATTCAGTCTCCATCGTATGGGTTCAGGGTACATCATGATGAAGGAGAAAAGCTATGTTGTGTTTTTTAAAGGGAGGAATAGAGACACTTTGTAAATCTCTTGATCATTTTGGTCGCTGAACAGTGAACTTTTCCCGAATTGTCCGAAACACGGTTAATATACACTTCCTCTTGTCCATCAGCCTATAGACAAACGAAATGGAAACTGTTATTCACTGTGTTTTACTTATCTCACTTTCTACTCCAGAACTACACTGACACTGCAGCTACAGAAGATAATCAACTTTATCCAAATGTCAGTGAACATTACATGGGTTGATTCCAGCCCGTTGGATCCTCTGCTCTTCATCATAGATCATACAACTTTGACTGACATTAATGGATTCCTCTGGGATTTTGCAGAATGCCGAGTATTTAAAGTTAACGTGTGTACATTGGAAATTGTATTTCCCCAGAAGGTGTAAACACTGTGCCACTTCCAGAACATAGCTGTTTGTTTAACCATTCTGACCATCCCAGCAACACTGATTCAACCAATGGACTTGGACAACTCTTCTGATTATTCTTTTCACTCTTCTATCAGAAATCTTGCGAGGAGCACTGGTCGAGGCAAATTTATGGTGAAATTATTGTCTTTCCACTTCCGTATTATGGCCCCAAAAGTGCTCACTGGACCATTCAGAAGCTTAGAATGGCGCCTATAACCAATGCCATCATTATGTTTTGCAACAATTAGGTTGCGAAGGTCTTGAGACAGCTCTTTGCTTTTACCCATCATGAGATGTGTCTTGTGTGACACCTTGGCAATGAGACCTTTTTGTAGGCCATCATTTGGGACTGAATCAGCTGTTATTAATTTCCACTGACAGGGGGCTGGATTGCTTTTTAATTACTGTAAGTTTTCAGCAGTTGTCTTGGCTTTCCATGCCTTTTTGCGCCTCCCTTTCTTCATGTGTTCAATACTTTGTCCCTGTGTCATTTCACATTATTACACATAACTTAATTTCTGAACTTATTTTTGTTTGTTTCTTTGTATGTATGGCTTACTTGGGTTGTTGCCAACATCTGGTGAAAATTTCATGTCAATAGCACCTTTGGAAATATATTTACTGAGAAAAATGATGACGTGTTCAATACTTATTTCCCCCGCTGTAGGTTAAGTATTCTGCAAACCTGTTTGAAACCTGTTATTATTTTTGCTACTTTGCAGATGTCATTAGAGGCACATAAATTACACACTTCACTTTTAAAAGACCCTATAAATTGGCTTAATGAGTGCAACTTTGTTTTCTATTCAAACAGGAAGTTTGGGCAGGGCATATCAAGGGGGTTGTCCGTTTTTTAAATAGCTAATAGGCTTGAAGGGACAGTTCGCCCAAAAATGAAAACTGTCATAATTTACTCACCATCATGTTGTTTTAAACCTGTATGCGTTTCTTTGTTCTGTTGAACGCAAAATAATATATTTTGAAGAATGTTGGTAACAAAATGGTTTTTTTTTTTTTTTCATACTATGGAAGTTTCATACAAACGGCAAATTTCTGGTTACCCATATATTCCTTTGCATTCAGAAAAATAAAGAAACTCATACAGGTTTAAAACAACATGATGGTGAGTAAAGGATTACAGAATTTGGGTGAACTATGCCTTTAAGTTATTGTCACAGCTATGAATCATGATTTGCTACTTGCTAAGTGTTTGATTGGATAAAAATATATGTAGTGCAGGGTGAGTCATCAATATTCATGGTCTGTTTTCCTGGAAGAGAAAGACTGTATGTTATAAATGGATCAAATGGATCAAAAAGCACAACTGTTTATATAGTAGCCTATATGAAGAGCTGATAAGTTAAGTAACAAGAATCAGCTTACAAATGTTTTCAGTGTTATATTATTGGCAAATTAAACTGAAATGACTGAATAAAATGATAATATCCAGCTGGTGGGTTAATTAGATAAAGTACATTAAACCGTGCACTGCCATGTTCTTTTGCACTGCAGACATTATTCCCAGACTCTCTGCCTAGTTGTCCTGAGAGACCGACACCAGGAGCATCTTAAGTCCGGCTCATTTCCACCTCCAGTGAAGGGAGACGGCTCCTTAAGGTGTGTGTATGAGGTGTAGCCCTCAGGGAAGATAGCCGATCTCAGCCAATCCCAGCGCCCTGCAGACAGACATGATCCTTTTGGGGACTCAGTTTGGAGACTTGCTTTATTTTATTAATGCCTAGGTCAGAGAATATAACTTATGGTTGTTTAACATTTTTCTCTATTCAGTCTGCCATGTATTCATACTATTCAATATAATTGCTGTATTCATAATAAAATCATAACATAACCATTTTGTGACCAGGCCCACATTAAATCTGTATGCGCAGAATCCACACAAAGTTCTGCTAATTTCCATAATCAGAATTCCCAATCATTTAAAATTTTCTACATGTCCCCATTCTCTTGTTTATTATAATTCTGTCAAATTACTTTATTTTAGCTACCAAAAAAAAAAAAAAAAGTTTTTTAAACCAATTCCATAGATTTTCCTCCCAAACCAATGTTGAAATTCATCAAAATCAAAACCCTACCTGGGTTCTATCTGGTATCTAACATCTGGGTTCTATCTATCTAACATATATCTGGGCCTGCCTATGAGTTTGGTGGAAATTCTAATATCATCAATAATATCATCAATGGCTGATCTTTAGTACATTGTTTCCAAACCAGATATTTAATTTGGTTTGCTATGATGAAATCCTGCTCTATTCTCTCTTAATGTTTTATGATAATCACTGGAGCAGCTCTGGAGGGGGCCAAATGGCTCTTTTCTGACATCCTGCTGTATCAGCAGCACAGCAGCGTGTCGTCACCCGACCGACTGACGCTTCGGTATCCTGGGATTACAGTCTTAATGAAACATTCCCTGCACCATTTCTCTTTATGGCCTATAATGATTATTAAACAGGGCCGTGGCGCTATCAGGAAAGCACAATAAAAGCTAATGATGTAGCCAATGCTTTAGCCAAGCTTCATCAAAACACCTGATATTTCTGCATTGGGAATCCCTGATTAAATATTTAATTACATATTTCATACTTCAATTCACTGAGGACATTCATGTGGATTTGGGTGTTTGTACAAATGCTCTGGCGAGGTTCTTTATAGTATTTCAGAGATGCATTGGGTCAGTGTGGTTGCTTATACCTTGATTGCTCAGGTTGGGTATGGGTTTTTATGTATTTTATTAATCATGTAAAAATATTTTAAAGGCCGGCCTAGTTTTTTTTCTGAATCAACCATTTTGTCATGCAGAGAAATGATTCAAATTATAGAACAGCACACAGCCGGCCCGTATTGTATGCTCTGTTAGTGTCTACGCATAAAGAAGACCTCGATTTATCCTGCTATTTGATTTCCATAAAACAAACATCACACTACATCATAGCAGCACTTGCTGATTTCTCCATATGCATAAACCATTAGCTTCCATTACAAGCAATGTGTTCAAGCTAATGAGCAAAGCATCGCTCCCTAGAGAGAAAAACAAACAAAAGGAAAATCAACTAAATCTAGTTTACAAAGCAAATCCTCCTCCTCACATAGACCGGCTGCTCTTTACAATCCGACAGACGCGGCTGAATACTGCCAACATTTGTATGTAATGGGATCATGAGTTCAACTGTCTCAAATGAGATTTTAGAGGCTGTAACACCTAAAAATGATGTTTAATGGTGTTTAACCCTATAAAGCCTATATCATGATGCATGAAATTTTAAGGTCTCTAAATGATCAATACGATCAGAACTTTGCTGAAAAACCTGTTGTCCGCAATCTACTACATGCCCTATAGTAACTTTTATATTGTTAGTAATATTTGAAAATGAACATTTACATTACAAACTATCAGAATTTCATCTTACCTTTCATCCAAAGTTTTTATATAAATAACAGCATCTGCACCAAATTGCACATTTTTACTTCTAAATAAAACTGAGGTGTTTTTTTCTCACTGTAAGCCATTAAAGCCTGATGCATATATGGTATGAATGTGATACAAAAACAAAACTCATATGCATTACTTTTTATATATATATATATTTTGTCTAAAGGTTCAATAAACTGTTTCATTAAAAAAAACAGTGTGTCAGGCTATACAGGGTTAATAATTCAGGCGGTTTGAAAATAATGTTAAACTCTGAAATTTCTAATAAAAAGTCATCAGCTGTTACAGAACACAATGTCATATCAAATTCTGTATTATTTTTCAAAACCATTTGCCTTGTAATTGATTAGCGCATACGATTATTATGTTCAATAAAGCAGAGGGAACAATAGAGCATACATGAATGCCTAAACAATTGGCGAATCTCTTTCCAGTGCTCCGGTTGAATTGGAAAGTACGTCTGCTTCTATTTTCATCAGCAGGCTAATGTAATGTCATGACTAATATTATCCCCATTGACATGACAGGCATAATTTATTTCTTAATACTCTCAGAGGGAAGCTATACTCAGCGGTGCTTTTCCATCTCACTGATAGCCATCAAACTGCGGCCCTCATTTCAAACAGGGCTCAGCCGTCGCGCTGCTATGAGAAAAGGAGGCCTTTCATTCACACTATTTCTCTCTTCTGTCTGTCCACCCAATCGCCTGGAGAAAAGTCAAACAAAACCATTTAACTTTGTTGTCCATTACAACGGCATGATCTATTAACAAGAAGGCAGATGCATCCCAATGACAAATTCCAAATGTAATAGGATTCTGACTGATCATGATCCTAAATTATCTCTGAGGCGAATAGTGATTATTGCATGTTCCAACACCTTGAGCCATTGAGCTCATACAGCTATGAGATCATGGAGTCTGATTTTTTTGCATAATTATGATTTGTATTATTACATTCAGTAGTTCGGAGCTAATTTAAAAAGATCTATTAGGAAATAAATTAGGAATTAAAAAGTGTGAAGAGTCATCTAAATCTACTTTCACATAAATAAAGATAAAGACTGTACATAGTAATTTTCTATAAAAGTGTTTTTATGTGTGTGTGTGTGTGTGTGTGTGTGTGTGTGTGTGTGTGTGTGTGTGTGTGGCATGCAGTGGTGTTCTGAAATTAAGAAGCAAAGGTTGTTGTTGTTTTTTTAATCAAATTTAAATTCATCCATTAGTTTCAAAACAGAAAAGAAAGCAAATACAATTCTATTCTGTATTTTCACATTAACAATGTAATGTTCTATTTATTAAAACCAAGTATACTTGTCATCAAGTTAGTGTTTTTAAGCATTTTTATATTTATTCCAAAATAATAACTCAAGGCAATAACAATTAAAACAATATATTTGGTCACACTTTAGGTTAAGGGTCCAATTCTCACTATTAACTAACTATTAACTATGACTTTTGCCTACACTGTAAAAAATTATCGTAATTTTAACGGTAAAAGACTGTAAAAATGCTACAGTGAAAAACTGTTAATTGGTTAACAGAAAGTTTCCGTACTATATACGGTAAATAACTGTGATAGATCTAACGGTACATTTAATGTAATTTTACTGTAACATACCGTTAAATTTACAGTTTTTGAAAGTGAAAAAACAACTCATTGTATCATTTACAGTGAAAAAACGTAAATTGACATTCCCACAATTCCCTGTGACACTTCACATTTGATGTATTTTTGTTGAAATAACTATGTTTGTTTCTTCATAGTTTTCTTAGTTTTTTCTAATCAGTTATGTACATTAGGGGTTTATGTTACATTTAATGTTGTTAAATTAATGTTTATTGCATTTTTAAAATTTCATGTGTTACCATGATGGTGTTTAATGTTTGTGTGAATGACACTGTGCAGCTTCTATATATATTAGTATTAACTCTCTTGTGGAAGATCTGCTTATGTTGAGCTTTGATTGATCATGTGACTCTCATCACTGCTGTGATTGGTGGTTATCAGTGTAAAAAACAGATATTAATACTTCAATAGGACGGTAAATTAACATTATATCATATAACCGAAATCCAATGTTAAATATACAGTTTTTTTCCGTAAAAACAACGGGAAGAAAGACCATTTTTTTACAGTATTTTTCCGTTTTTTAACAGGAATTTTCTGGCGCCCCAGCTGCCAGAAAATTACCGTTTTTTTACGGGGTTTTTTACTTACTAAGTACTAATAAACAGCCAATATCCTGGTAATATGCATGCTAATACGCAATTAGTTAATAGTAAGAATTGGACCCTATACTAGTGTTACCATATATTATATTTGTGAACTGATGTTCAGCTGTTCTTTTTAAGTCAACTTATTTTCAGATCATCAGTCATCAAGGTCAGTAAACATTGGTCACAGAAACAGAGATGTACCTGTAATTTAACAAAGCTGATTGCAAAGTGGATTTGTCACGAACTGCTCTGACAGACAGGATGAAGATCCAAATGCAGTTTTATTGAGGCAATCCAAAATCATAATCCATGTAACAGGCAGAGGGTCTAAAGCAAGGCAAACGATAACAGAGTCCGGCAACCAGGGAAAACCAGGGAAAACCAGGGAAAACCAGGGAAAACCAGGGAAAACCAGGGAAAACCAGGGAAAACCAGGGAAAACCAGGGAAAACCAGGGAAAACCAGGGAAAACCAGGGAAAAGGCCATAAACCATGACAAAGGAAACAAAAGAGAGTAGAAATGGAGTGTGAATTTAGCAAGACTTCGCAAAGACTGAGTGAAAACTCAGGGCTTATATACACAGACATTAACAAGCTAATGACATACAGGTGGATGTAGTCACACGATAATGAGTCTAGGCAAAGGTTTATGGGAAACGTTGTCCATGATGGTATGGCAAAGGACTAGGGAGGAGTGCCCTCTGGAGGCTATCATAGGCACTGCGACTGACAAAGGTGAAATAGGCACTCCGGCCTCTAGACGCTCCTAAGACAGTCACATAAATCTAGGATGGAGGTCGTGCAGAGGAGGAACCAGGGGAGGGGTGGAGGTCCATGGACAGGAAGCAGGACTGGGAACTGAGGAGGATTAATGAGCCAGGGCGGATCTGGCAGGGCAGATGGCCAGGGTATCGCTGACGGGACTGAAGACCATCTCAGCGGAGCAGATGACCACCACAGCCGAGTAGATGGGACTGAAGTTCCCCACGGCGGAGCAGAGGACAACCACAGCAGAGCAGATGGGTCTGAAGACCACCAAGGCTTAGCTGAGGACCACCACTGCAGATCAGGTGGAACTGGAGAAAATAAAATAAAGAGGTTAGGGTTGGCCTTTGGGGCAATGTTAAATCATGCAGAGAGTTCAGTAATGGCCTCTTTGGCCATAACAGGGCAGGCAGGACATCCAGGGGTAATGTCCATGACAAGGTAGGTAGAGTCTTTAATCGTGGCCTCGTCGGCTGCAACTCTCGAACTTAGAGAGGCCTCTCTGGCTGAGACAAGACAGACAGGAAGTTCAAACTGGAAACCAGTCTCAAATGCCTAGGAACTGCTTTGGTAGCTTCAGGTGCAACGTTCATGACGGCTGGAGATTCTGGCGTGGCGTCCATGATGGCTGGAGACTCTTGAAGAGGTTTTGGGGTGGTGGCCATGTCTTGAAGAGACTCTGGTCTTGGGACCACTGAGACACTGAGAGCATCCATCCATCTTCCTAGCGTTATTCCCGCTTATTAGCTGAGAGTGCTGGGAACACATTCACACTCACACACACTCCTAAGGACAATTTGGCATATCCAATCCACCTAACCTGCATGTTTTTGGACTGTGGGAGGAAAGCACCCGGAGGAAACCCACGCTGAGACGGAGAGAACATGCAAACTCCAGAAGGGACTCCTGGCTCAGCCGGGGCTCGAACAGGGGACCTTCTTGCTGTGAAGTGACAGTGCTACAGAATCTCTGTGTTTAAAGGTTGCAGAATGCTACAACAAATTTTTACTAGTGCAAATTTTGAAAACATCAATAACAGCGTTAAAGGTGCACCAAGCGATTTCTGAGAAACGCTTTTGAAAGTGGATCGGACCAAGCACCACAACCTACTTGTAGCCAATCAGCATTGGGGGCATATACACACCTGACGGGGGAGGAGAGAGAGTGATTTGAAGAAAGACTGTAGAAAGAGAGATGACTGAGAGACATTACAAAAGAGAAAAGGTCTGAGGAATATCACTGGAAAAAGAAGAAAGAGCAAGAGGCAAGAGCTTTAGAACCCACGTTAATATTATAAAGCTTTCCAGCGCTGGAGAGACCTAAGAGAGAAGGCCTGAAAACGGACGGCAAGGTTGCGTTGTTTCTGCTCCGTACGTGAGTAACATTGTTTTGCTATGTTTCACAGAACCAAGATATGCTGTTGTTGTAATGTTAGCTATAGTAACAGGACAGTTTTGAGTGTTATTGTTTTCTGCTGGTGTGCTGCTACCGACTAACAATGAACTCTTGCTTGTATATACTCTTGTGAACTGTATGGTCATTTTTTGTTATACCTTGTTGTTTGTTCATCTTTGCTTTATTTTTCATGAAGCATTATTTTGCTTTGCTTCAGCTATGGTAAAGAGACTCTTGCATTGCGTGTTCCTGCATTTTGGGGGCGGGGCAATGAAGAGATGTGTGTGTTTGTTTTGGTTGATTTCAAATATCAAAGGCGTGTTTGACTTGAAGTGGCGCTACAGGCCGATCGGTGTATGACATCAAAGTACCGCGAGAGCGGTAGCATACGGAGCATGCGGTAGTATACGGAGCATATGGAACCATCTGCTCTTTAATCACTTTAATCACTTTAATCACTTACGCAATACTTTTATGTCATACACAGATTGGTCTGCACAGTGCCGCTTCAAGTTGAACACACCTTGACAGTGTTTTGCTTACTGCACCTTTAACTTGTCAGTGATGGCAATTGCCCATGCCATAAGTTGGATAATCCAATAGTTTTGGCTGTGTCTTTGTGACAGTGATGCTGTTGTTGTGTTCTCTTCTTTAGAGACCCACCAAATTGTGGAATTTATTGATAAACCTGACTTTAAAGAACCAATAACTGATGATTACATAAAAACAAATATTTGGTCAAACAGATAATACTTTTATCCTTGTTCACCCCATTTTTTTTAACTATCCAATTAACATCTACTATAAAGCCAAATTCAGTCCCACACAGCTTTTCTATGCTGAGGCAGGCACTTTGAAGAATGGTAGGGCTAAGAGCTTAAGGGAGATAAAGAAGACCCATCAAGTCTGCTGTGTTCTGTCACATGGGTTGTTCTAAAACTTCATTCCATTAAGTATGCTGTTCTAATGCTAATTAGCTGGTATAATTGCTTTTCAGCTCTTCAGCTGTGATTATCACCTGAGCTGTGTTCTTACTGTTTTGTCCTATGCTGCATCTCAATTCGCCTACTTATACTACACACTAAAAGTATGTACTCTTTTTGTGAAGAAAAAGTGCGTACTTTTGAGTGTGTAGCAGAAGAGTAGACAAGCTTTGGGCCATACTATCACATCATAAAATAGCGTCTTTAACAGTTGCTCTCTGTCGCTTAGTTACACATCCTGTCATGTAAACTGACTGCCAGTCATGGGTCTTTCATGCGGAGACTTATTATGCATAAAGATGCATTTAAAAGTTAATGGCCAAACGGATCTTTATAAAAGTTCCCGTTGTTGTTGCAGATGAAATATAACACGGATAACATTACATAAATATTTTTTATCAGCTTAAATCTTGATTATTAGTCACTCAAACCCCTTTAACTAAACCTCTCTACTGAACTGTCGGTCGCGCACATCTGCCATGTTTTGTATTTTTCTGAACACCTTTTACTCGTGTTTGTAGTTCTACCAGAAAGACTCGGGAGAATAAATACTGTGACAATTATACATTTATTAACAGCCCAGCAAGCAATAAAATTCTTTGGCGTAGGCCCCGTCCATAGCTCGCAATCCGAGGGTCCGGACTCTGCATATCCTGCCTGAAGACAAAGGCAGGGGCGCAGCCGACCCCCTGTGAGGTATGGGAAGGGACCATCCTGGTGGTGGTTGGGCGGATGGAGGTGAATGGAAGCGTCAGCATCTGCGAACTCAAACGTGTGTAAGTACCAATCTTTTATACCACGAGTATTAGAATGTGATTGGATATGAGAAGGTAAAGTGACGTAACAATTGAGTCTTACCGGCAGAACTTATGCTAAAGCTTTCATTTCTGAACTGGATTCTCCTCCAAAGCACAATGGGTTATGAGCAATATTAGCTTTTAGTGTGAGCACGGATCCACACTTCGAAAATCCACCAGAAATTTGTAGACCCTCTGGGGACTTCTGATATACTCTTTTCAACATACTATGCTTTGGGACACACTTATTTTAATCTCACATACTGTTTAGGATGGACACTGAGACGCAGGGCTAGTCTGAGCAGACAAAAGGTTACGCTTGAAATTTGCCCTTCAGTTTTCATCAACAAGCAAGCAATTCAAGTCCTTCAATGGTGTTCATTATTATTTTGTCATAGGAATGAGAGGAAAAACTTGTCAATTGTTACCAGGCACAAAAAGTAATTCTTGTCAAAGGACACTTGCCAATGCCTTCAGTGTGGATTTTTTTCATAGACGGCCAACACCATGTAAATGTCTGCAGCATTATGATTAATGGACTAAATGCCCTTACTGTATCCTTCACTGAAGCTACTGTACCCTCACCAGTCCTGTTCCCTGCGGTGACAAATTCCTATAATTTACACACTGATTGGAAAGCCCACAGGAACGGACCATGCAGCTGGGCTAAAGCGGACTAATGACTAATGCTAGATCCTAATTGTACATTTACACAAAAGTGCTTGTGAAGGATTTGATGCTTATTTCAACATAAGCCATTAATATTCATTTTGTTCCAGAGATGCTTTTTCTCATCAAACACCACAATTTGTGCACATAAGGTAGTGTATATAGTGCAATCGTTGTTAGTATTTTTATTTTTAAAGAAAGACTACCCAAATACATTTTCAAAAGAGACCCTATCATTTATACATGTGCAATACAAAGCACAACTGTGGGCAAGCTACTCAAAAATTAAGACAAAAGTAGCTAGTACAGTACACTGTAAGCTACATGGAAAAGGTACATTATCTTCCTACATTTATGCTACATAATAATTTTTGTGATATATTAAAATAAAAAGCTGTGATTATTAAAAAAAGAGGTGTAAAACTAAATTATACATAAATGTTTTATGCATATGTTTGAGAAGAAAATAATAATGTGACATTACATGACCGCATTCTATCAAGACAACTTTTCAAAGCAACTTTAACAGGAGTACAATGTACACTGAACAAAATTATAAACGCAACACTTTTGTTTTTGCCCCCATTTTTTCATGAGCTGAACTCAAAGGTCTAAGACTTTTTCTATGTACACAAAAGGCCTATTTCTCTCAAATATTGTTCACAAATCTGTCTAAATCTGTGTTAGTGAGCACTTCTCCTTTGCCGAGATAATCCATCCACCTCACAGGTGTGGCATATCAAGATACTGATTAGACAGCATGATTATTGCACAGGTGTGCCTTAGGCTGGCCACAATAAAAGGCCACTCTAAAATGTGCAGTTTTATTACACAGCACAATGCCACAGATGTTTTGAGGGAGCGTGCAAATTGGCATGCTGACTGCAGGAATGTCCACCAGAGCTGTTGCCCGTGAATTGAATGTTCATTTCTCTACCATAAGCTGTCTCCAAAGGCGTTTCAGAGAATTTGGCAGTAAATCCAACCGTCCTTACAACCGCAGACCACGTGTAACCACACCAGCCCAGGACCTCCACATCCAGCATCTTCACCTCCAAGATCGTCTGAGACCAGCCACCCGGACAGCTGCTGCAACAATCGGTTTGCATAGCCAAAGAATTTCTGCACAAACTGTCAGAAACCGTCTCAGGGAAGCTCATCTGCATGCTCGTCGTCCTCATCGGGTTCTCGACCTGACTGCAGTTCGTCGTCGTGACCAACTTGAGTGGACAAATGCTTACATTCGATGGCGTCTGGCACTTTGGAGAGGTGTTCTCTTCACGGATGAATCCCGTTTTCACTGTACTGGGCAGATGGCAGACAGCGTGTATGGCGTCGTGTGGGTGAACGGGTTTGCTGATGTCAATGTTGTGGATCGAATGGCCCATGGTGGCAGTGGGGATATGGTTTTGGCAGGCGTATATTATGGACAACGAACACATGTGCATTTTATTGATGGCATTTTGAATGCACAGAGATACCGTGACGAGATTGTGAGGCCCATTGTTGTGCCATTCATCCACGACCATCACCTCATGTTGCAGCATGATAATGCACGGCCCCATGTTGCAAGGATCTGTACACAATTCCTGGAAGCTGAAAACATCTCAGTTCTTGCATGGCCAGCATACTCACCTGACATGTCACCCATTGAGCATGTTTGGGATGCTCTGGATCGGCGTATACGACAGCGTGTTCCAGGTCCTGCTAATATCCAGCAACTTCGCACAGCCATTAAAGAGGAGTGGACCAACATTCCACAGGCCACAATCAACAACCTGATCAACTCTATGCGAAGGAGATGTGTTGCACTGTGTGAGGCAAATGGTGGTCACACGAGATACTGACTAGTTTTCTGACTATTTTTGAGAGAGATAGGCCTTTTGTGTACATAGAAAAAGTCTTAGATCTTTGAGTTCAGGTCATGAAAAATGGGGGCAAAAACAAGAGTGGTGCATTTATAATTTTGTTCAGTGTAAAACAGAATTTAAAGGAATAGTTCACCCAAAAATGAAAATTCACAATTCTCTATTCCAATTTCGAAATCACAGCTAAAACTACTAGCTAAATATAATATTTAAAACATTATTAAAGACAAGTAACAGTAGTTCTGTTTCATTCCTCATGACCGCCAGAGGCAGTGCTTAAGCACTAGTGGATTATCGCAGCGCGTTAAGCGAAGGGTCCCCCTCTCCAGTTCAGGTGGAGCTCGACCTACTCTAAATGTTCCAGAGGGGAGCGGCGAAACTCTCTATAGACTGGCCATCACAGCAGACAGACCAGGGGATGGAGAGAAATCTCTATGATGGCAAGAGACTTTTGTCACGTGCCCCACCCGTGAAACAGCTCAGTCCAGCGGTCCCCATTTGTTTTTTAGAAATGAAACATTTCTGGGATAAGCCTGTTTCACACAGGGTTCTTGTAAAAGGATTTTCTAGGCCGGGTGTTAATAGCATGGAGGAGATAGGGATGTCAAATGCCCATCCTGTTGACCTGTCAGTGGCACATCACTACTACGATCTACTGCTGTGCGCTCCATCATGGCAGCAGGCAGAGACAGAGAGAGAGACAAAAATGCACAAGTCTCATTTGTAGAGCTTAGGCTTCAAGATAAACAAGGCAAAAAGCTGCTTGGTGCCCACTAGATAATTTACCTGGGTCTCAGAATGAACTCAGACCTGTATCAAGCGTTTCTGTTGGAGGACTCTCTTCAGCTGGGCCCACGACCATCTGGCTGCCTTCATCTCAGCTTCAATGCACAGTCTGCACCTTCAAGTCTGTCTTGGCCTGCCTACTCTTCTCTTTCCTTGTGGGTTCCACTCCAGTGCCTGTTCGGTGACAATATCAGGGCTCTTGCGGAGGATGTGGCATATCCAGCCCCATTTCCTCTTGCATATTTCTAGATCTTTTCTGGCCATGTGATGTGTAGGATGTAGCTGAGGCATTTGTTGATGAAGGTCTAGAGTTTGTTGGTGGCTGTCTTTGTCAGTCTCCAGGTTTCAGATCCATACAACAAGACTGCTTTCACGTTGGTACTGAAGAAGCAGACCTTGGTCTGCTTGGAGAGTGCTGTTGAGTTCCAGATGAGGCGTAAAGTGTTGAAAGCATGTATGGCTTTGTTGATGCGGCTCCTGACGTTCTCATCTGCGAAATTGAGGTCCTCCAGCTGTTTGGTGAAAGACCAACGGATCCCTGTGTTGGCATTTTCTGTGGATATTTTCAATATCCAGTCCACTACCAGCAGAAAGATGGTCAGTGACAATAAGCAGCCCTGTCTCACTCCGGTCCGCACTTCAAAGGGTTCTGTAAGTTTTCCTTTGAAGTTTTCCATCCAATAGGCTGTCTGCTGGAAATATAGGTGGGGGTTGCTCTGGAGGAGGTCTGTTGAGAGTTTCTTTAAAATTTTCAGCCCATCTTGCTCTTTCTTGGCATTAGTTTGTGCTCCTGCCTGCAAGAGTTCTGGTGATCTCATACAGCCTTTTCATGTCCCTTTTCCCTGCTGCTGTTTCTGGCTCTGTCAGGTAGTGAATACATTTCCTCTTATCTGCCCTGGTGCTCTTCGTCACTCTTTGGTTGGTTTTCCAATACTGCAATGATTGCAGGTTTTCTCTTGCTGGTCTTGGCAGTGGTTGATCCTCTGTTTCAGTTCTTTCCTTTCTGTGATGAGGCCCCAGGTGTCTGCTGTTAGCCACTCCTTGTGCTCTCTGGTCTTCTTTCCCAAAACTTATTTGCAAGCGTCTGTCCATCTTCTTTAACTCTTGCTAATTGTCTTCTACAGTCTCCTCTGCCTAACTTCCCAATGCACTGAAGCAGTTTTTCAGGCTGCACTGATATCCCATGTTTTTCCTGGTTTTCTTTCAGGCTTTTGATGTTATATTTGAATGATGGCCTTTGTGCACGGTCTCTGTGCGCTTTCCGCTTCAGTTTCAGTGTTGCCTGCACTAGGTGGGGGTCTGATGCAGCATCCGCTACTCTCTTCACTCTTACATCTAGAAGATTTCTGCGCCATTTTCGACTGATGGTAATGTGGTCAATCTGGTTTTCTGTTTTTCCATCTCGGGAGGTCCAGATCTTCTTGTGGATGTCTTTGTGTGGAAAAAAGTGCCCCCTATGACAAGGTCGTTGAACGCACAGAAGTTCTAAATTTTTGTTCTTGCCCCCGAAACCATGCTTTTCCATAGTAAGCTCTTTGTTGCTGTTGTCATTTCCTACTTAGGCATTCAGGCCTCCCATTAGAACCTTTCAGTCTTTTCTGTGTAGCCTGTCAATGGTAGTGACATTGGTGGGTGCATAACACTGGATGATGCTAATGTTTGTTCCCTTAAAGTTTAATCTTGCTGTGAGGATTCTTGCAGAGACAGGTTCCCATTCCAGAGTGCCCTGGCTGTGTTTAGTATCATGAGTAGCCCAAATGTGCGTGTGCTTCTTCTGGGCCTGAATATATTATAGTCTCTCCGCTTGCCATTTTTGTCAGTCCTTTTGATCAGATAGAGACAACACATCGGATGTGGCATCGCCAGGAAGCCACATGCTCGCCTCAGCTTCACAGTTTGGCATGGAAACTGATTGTGTGGGACGTGAAGCATTTTCATTGCCCTCTATTCTTCTCTCAAGCGAGAGGCGGTGCGCCTATGGGTGTGGATGCTCTGGCTCAACCGCAGTCAAACAGAGTCTGATTGTGCCAACTTTAAGAAGGGTAAGAGAGTGTGGTCACTCAGTAATGCTGATTGCCCTGAACTGACCAGGGAAGTTGTGGCTGATGGAGATAAATCAACTCCTATCCGACCAGCCTTGGCCTCTCACATTGTGCAGGGACCTCCTCTCACAAGCAAGCCCATGGGGATAATTTTTTACCCAGTGGCTCTCTGGTCCTGGCCCGTGAAAGGTTAAACTTGAGTTTTTATGAGTTTACATCCGAGGGTGATTGAAAAAATTCAGAACGTACAAGCAGCTTCAACGCGCTCTACATATGCTCGGAAATGGAATGTGTTTGAGCGATGGTGCGCTCACAGACACATCGTCCCTTTTCTCTGTTCTGTTTACCTTGCGGGGTCAAGCAAACAGGTGGTGCATGCTCTTTCCAGGATCTTCTGCACCCAGGGGAATGGAGGCTTCACCCGGACATGGTGCAGAGTATATGGCAACAGTTCAGCGAAGCAGAAGTGGATCTTTTTGCAACGGAGATGACCACCCTCTATCACTTGTGGTTTGCAAGAACAGAGACATCTAGCCCATTGGGATAGGATGCTCTATCTTCAGAGTGGCCAAACCATCTACTGTATGCATTCCCACCTCTTCCGCTGCTGTGGGAAAAATTGCAGTGTGCTTATTGAGTGTTCCTTGTAGCACCCCGATGGCCAGCCAGGCCTTGGTTTCCCATGCTTCTGTCACTATTGGTGGGCAGGCTGTGGCAGCTTCAGCTTCGAAAGGATCAAAGATGGACAGAGCTGTTTGGCACCCAGATCCAGCCAGTCTACAGCTTTGGGTTTGGCCTCTAGGTCTGACTGTCTTTTAACCTATTGTGAACCCACTTTTGTATGTATATACCATAAATACAAAGTTCTGGCATGAAACTCTAGATGGTGCAGGCTAATAGGTCCTTTTACTCACCTGGTCATAATCACATCGTCATCTATAGGGCGCAGCTGATTGGTTCCTGCCGTATTAGTAGTCAATGGGCTCGCTGCTCAACCTTCAAATACTTGGGTAGCATTTACCCTAGCAGTGCAGCGTGCTTCAGAAACCCTCCACCTTCCCCAGTCCACCTGTATAGATCTGCTACGGGTAATTCATGTACACTATATTGTACAGCAGCAGCATGTCTTACTTGCTCACAGCAGCGTGTCGTGTATGTATTGGCAGTAGCAAGTCCCGTACTTGCTCTGCCGCAGCAGCAGCAATAACCTACAGCAGCAGCAACAACAGCGTAGCAGATCTATTCCACCAAGACCAAACATACAACATTGTCATACCTATTACCATGCCAATCACTCCGAGAGTTGTCATGACAGAACTAGTGCTAGAGCTGTATCCACAAGTCTGCTCTATGCAACACGTTGGAATTTCTACTCTTCATGGTACAAGAATCGTGGGTTGGATCCTACATTCTGTGAAGTTCCAAGAGTTCAAATTTTTTTTGCAACATGTTTTGGATTCTCACAAAGCAGCTTCCACGTTGAAGGTATGTGGCTGCAACCATTCGCCTTAGGCACACAGATCAACTTTTTTATTATGTTGGTGCCCAGAAATACCCTGGAAATCCAGAGTTCTCACGAGAGCACAAATTGAATTTGCTCAGCGAGTTTACTCTGGCGTCAAGTAATGATGCTCGTTAAAAATGCCCTTGTATCCGAGCTGCACCAATCACATCGGGTTATCTGATATAGGCGGGCCAGAGGCAAGCTAAACAGATGACGACAGCGCTGTGACGTCGAAGTCATTAGTAAACATTGCAAGATGGCTATGGATGAACACCAGTTGTTTGAAACGGCTTTGGCCGCTGCAATGAACCAGTTAGACTTGGCTTTTTATCTAAAAGAGGAACAGAAGACGGCGCTCTAATCGTTCCTTTGCAAGAAGGGCATTTTTGCTGTTTTGCCGACCGGGTACGGCAAGAGTCTAATCTACCAGTTAGCTCCGCTGGTAGCTAAGCGTATGGGGCTTGTTGTGATTGGTCGTAGTGTTATCCAATTGCGTGCAGTGAGATTTTTTAAATGCCTGCTTGGTGCCGCCCCTCGAGCTGGCCGTTAATCTCGATGCCAAACCATTAATCTTTCAGATTTAGGTCTGGATTTTCAGGCTAGCCCGGAAAGGGGCCGCTATATCAAAGCAGAGGTCATCACGATGGCATTCAAGAAAGTCCAAAGGCCTCTGCCAGAAGGTATCTCTTGTCATTCCACTGTGTCTACATCTTGGGCTGCTTTCAGAGGATTCTGTATGGTGGATATTTGTGCAGCTGCTACTTGGGCTTCTCCATGTACCTTTGCCCGCTTCTAAAAGCTCAATGTTTTTCAAACTGTGCTGTCAGTTCAGCAGTTCTCCAGGACCAACATTGAATTTTTTCAGGTGAGTGGCATTCCTCATGTTGGTAGGAGTCATCCACTAGTGCTTAAGCAACACCTCTAGTGGCCAGGAGGAATGAAACAGAACGCTAGTTGCGGAGGTAACTGTGGTTTTGTGAATTCTGGATGACCGCCAGAGTTATTTGTCACTCTGAATCCACGAGAAAGGCGTATCAGTAATACCTTCTTGTGACTTTTTTTTAATCTTCTACAGTACTTATCTAGAATTACCTTGATGAGCAAAACGTGTAAGAATCATAAACTTGTTGGTCACAGAGCTTATTTTTGTCAAAGAAACCAGGGTGATGCTAATTTTCAGCTTGACCTTACTTCAGAGGTTGACTTACGGCATCAGTTGTGTTGCTTCACTGCCATTCATACATTGGATGTACACTTAAGAATCTCTTCGGAAGTAGTAGGTCATACTTTCGCCTACTAATTTATTATCCTTTTCACAAACCGTTTTTCAACTACTATATACGTATAAAGTTTTAAAAATAAAAATGATAATTCCATGAGAATAGGGAAGTCCACACCACAACTATAATGATAATGCCACAGAGGAACTTTATCATTGGAATCACTTTCAGAATGTTATTATTTTTCAGTTGATGAACGACAAAAAAATAGAGAGCTAATCAGAATTCATCAACTTTAAAGAGCTTAAGCATTTAAAGTGGCAGTGTGAAATATCTGCAGCGTGCACTTATAATAAACAGAGCGTTATCGTGTGTTGGTGTGGACAATAATATAGTCAGCGTTATAGTTATTTTTTAGTTAGGCCTATTGTTCATGGTGTGAAATGGCCTTAAGGGCTGTGTAAATCCATTAGGCAAGAGACAAGCTACTTTACAATATATTTGGCATGACTTAATTGCACGGACTACAACGCATTCATCGACAAAGATTCATCACTGTGATTCTGCCTACCGTATATATCCTACTGGATATCCTCTTCATGTACTTCACAAAGGTCAGTCCCTCCATATGCCTTATTGTGACGAGGAATGAAGATTAAAGTATAAGAGAGACTGAAACTCTTAATATGTACAGTGTGCTCTTGCCTCAAAGGGTCAGAGCCATATAATCATTCGCAATAACATTCTTATCTACCTAGAACTGTAGTAACACTAGACACTGTGAACAATTGTCAAATTAATCAAGGTGTCAGGTTATGGTAGAACAAATAACCTCATTCAGCTTGTATGTGATTGGTAGATTGTACCTGGACTCTCTACTGTAGCTATAATTAAAAGCAGTAATACAGTTGTCAATGTCAATAAATCAATTCTCCCTCTCTGCAGGAAACAAGAGGAATGGCCTTGTCCCTGACTTTTAGTAGTAAACATATATTTTCATTCAGTTCTCACGAGAGATCTGCCCTTAACCTGAGCTAAAATAGCTGAAACAACCTTACTAATTGCTAAATATCCTGTTATTTTCTGTCATGTTAGCCCATGTTTTTGGCTGACCTTGGTTTAGACCTGACGATTGCGGCTAAAAACTCACTCATACTGTAACTTTTTATACTCTATTTACAATAACGCAAAAGTTTAGCATTTATAAAGGCTGGCTATCTAATCTCATTTAGAGTGAAAACAGAGATAATATCCCAAACTGTCCTCCCTGCAAATTTGGCAAAAAAATATTTTTGCATAATTTTTGGGAGCCTGAAACTGTCAAGGTAAGCCATAAATGTTCCATCTGCCTCTGCCGTTGCAGTGTCTCATTTAAATGAACACACTTGACACACCCTGGCAATTGAGACAAATGAACAGCACAGAAAGTATGCAGACGTGTTTGTGAAATGCACAAGTACAGATGGAGAGAGTTTCTGTACTGTTTTCCCAAAGTCCTCTGTGAGTGGGTGGTAAATTGACAGCCTGTAGTAATTACTGATTATGGCAGTGATAGCCCTGTAGATTAAATCCCAGATTGTTTTCAATCAGCTATTTGTGACTACGCCTTGTCTCATCGGATCTGGAAGGATGCCAGATAATTGGAATTAGAGCTTCGGAGGTGTGTTGCGCCATTAAACGGCAGAATCAATCATTGGGATTGGGACACTCGACTCACACTTCAGTTGTTCACATGCGGCATGTTTCATGGATTAAATATGAGAGCAGCTTTCATAACAGCTTTGGCAAGAAACAATATTCACGATTGTCTGCTGTGTGTGAAAATTACTTCTTTACAGTGTTTTATATTGTCTGCTCATTATCTCTTTATTATATGGCTTGCTCATTATCTTTATCCTATTTTATCACACAACTTAATCATTACAGTCAGAAACCTCAGCTGGAAAGATGCTGAGCAGCGGTGCTGTTTGCTCATGCTGTCTTGGCCCCAGACATACAGTTGTATCAGGTTAGTGTTAAACAGGAAGAGTGATGAGGTTTTGCTGAGAGACAGCATCTCTATCATGCCAAGAAAGTGTGGGCTCCGAGTCTACATCAGTGTCAGCGAGAAAAGTAACACACCATCAGGGAAACAGAATGTCTGATGGATGAGCCTCGAATACTTCTAGTTCACATTAATGGGCCTGCTCTACATTAATTGATGTGAAGGAAATTGTTTTCCATTTAAGAAGTACTAATAATGTTGTAATGGTAGTTAGTGTGGATACATTATGGAGGGGAAGAAACTCAAGAAGAGGTTTTTTTTTTTTTTTTTTTGCATAAATTTGGTCCAATTTATAGGAAACAATGCAACAATTTTGGGATGATCAGGAGATAATGAGTTTTTATTTTTTATTTTTTTTTATAAATACCGTAATATATACCCTTACAACTTGGATTATATAATTACAGAAAACTAGGATTATGACTGCCTTTAACATTTTTACAGGAAGGCATTATGTTAAAGGTAGGGTAGGCAATGTTTTTCATAAATACCTTTTGTCATACTGGTTGAAACTCTCTTCACATCCTGATAGCAATCAATAATAGAAGTGATCTAAATATTAAAAAACGTCCAAATATCTTCTGTGGACCAAAAATATTCTTCCAATCACTGCATTCGTCCCAAATGCAATAATAGGATGCCCTACCTGCTCTTCAAACTATGTATGTATACCTACCTCTGCGCACCCTGCTTGTGCAGACATCCGTGCATTCCATTAGGCTATTCAGAGTTGTAGACAGGGCGTCATTTATAAAAACAGATTTGATCTTAGAGTGCGTGTATGCTAAAATCCACTGCAACATTCATATTAATATCTAAGACTTAAACAAGATGGAGATCTGAAACCATTCAGCTGAGCACAGTTTCACGATCATGTACGATTTATAAATTTCACATCTGGACGAGAGGCGTACGCGTTTGTTTGATAATTTGAGAAATGATTGTAAGATCAAATGTAGGAGTAGGACGGTTTCTATATAACACTTTATAAATGAGGCCCACAGTCACAGGGCGCTGCAAAAAACAGCAGCCACAATTTACAGTTCCTCCTGAACCAAAGCAACGAGCTTATGCTGTGGTTACGCCATGTGGTAATTACTGTAATTAAGAGATGGCAGTTCGTGACGTTCTACTCCCTGCGCGATGTCATGCCTTTTTTAGGCCGAATTTTTTTTTGTCACAATCAGCAAACATCTCCTCACTATCCGCTAGCTGCCTGTCCCCTGAACACACCGTAAAAAAACACGGTCTCTGTAGGCAGCCCAGGCTCCACAAACGGCAACAAAAACAAACTGGGCCAACCTGCACCACGAAACATAACAAACAGTGTTCCAGCCAATAACCGACAAGAATGATTTGGGGGTGGGAGTTGGGGGGTTAGTGTGCATGCACATGAAGGGGAGTGTGTGGGGAGTGGAGGAGAGAGAAGCATGAAGAGGGAAGTTAGCTAGAGGAGAGATGTCCTAGACAACGACAACGACTAACGTTAGAATTATATTCTCTTGAATTTTGATATGGCCGACACACGACCAAAGAGACGACGATCCGATGAACAAATAGCAAAGAAGTATACTGTTAGAAGGATACACGGAAGGGATGGGGAGGGGATGGGATTAGGAGGGGGGAGGGGACGGGATGAGGAGGAGGGAGGATCGAGCTATCCTCCTTTTTTTTTTTTACAATACTTCGAACGTCAACAAGAAGTAACGTCACCCAACATCGTTTAGAGCACCTTTAAAGTTTGACAATAAAAATGTATATTATATAACAATGTTCTACACTAACAGAGCTAGGCAATGTCAATGGTATTCTTGAAAGCTAAAGTATAATTAATTAAAGGGAAGATCATTAAAAAAGATCAAACATAAAAAGAATTTGGTTACTTGAAAGTAATGCATGACTTGACTTTATGCTATTGTGCTAATGCTAACAGTGTTATAGACCAACTTCAATTGCGGTTTCTAATAGTAGTAACAATAACCCTTTAGTTCAAATAAATTATTTCATAACATAATGCAATTAGTAATCAATGATTTATTATTTCCTTTCTATCTGTTGTTGTAAAAAAAACATTGATATAAATGTAGGTGTGGTGAGAGTATTGAAAAGTTTTAGCTGGATAAAAAGTAGTTCATTGACAAACTGACCGTGGTTATTAATTCTTCAGTATGTTGATAGATTTTCTTAGATATTTTCAAATGAATTAGCTTTGCCTCGGTGCCCTGTAAAAGTGCCTAATACTGTAATGAGTTTGATTTTATAACAACACTTCACTGCACCAATCCCAAGGCCTGGGGCGCTAATTAAAACATTGAGCTATTAGCAATAATTCAAAAGGCAAGTTACAAAGAGATGAAAGCTCATAGAGGTTTAATAAAACACGTTAGCTTAAGAAATGTTCAATTATGTTGAAGTGAGCTGTCAAAAATACTAAACAGGCTACTGGGTGTGATATATGGTTTATATTTACAGAATTATTCTGTAGCAGTTTTGCTCAAGGGTGTAGAGGAACAATGACATGAAAAGTGACTTTCAATATCAAGTGAGGAACCGAGACAGTCTAATTGTCCGAAATAACAAATACTAATGTCTTTTGTTGGCAGTGTTATTAATTTTGTGTTTATAATTTGTTTTATGCAGCTTTGTTCTCAACTCATTTCCTACTTTAAAACCGTTGTATTTTGCAATACTTCTGGTGAAGAGGGTTTACAATATGTGAATCTAATAAAACATCATCTCAAAGAGGAAAATAAAACGCAGTTAAAGAGTGATGAAGTTCTTTCACATGGAATAATAAGGCATGTGCCGTTATGTCTAATATTGACTACTGGTTAACTCCATGCAATTTACATAAAGAAGATATTTCTGTTAAAATTCTTCCCACGCCATTAACAGATCATAAGGCAGTGTCTATCAACATTTCTTTACATTCCTCTCTTTCCTCCAACTACCGTAACTCTTATTGGAAGCTCAATAAGTCATTATTGGAACATGAATTTGTAAAGATGACCATTCGCAGTTTGATTGCACAATATTGGAACATAGCTCAGATTACTTTAGTAATAACTATTGCACTAATTGGGAGTCATTTCAATTTGAAGCTTGTAAATTTCTTTTAAAATTTGGCAGTTTATTATCTAAAGCTAAAAAACTTGAAGAGGAGATGAAAATTTCTAAAATCACGGCTTTTACTCATAAATCTCCTCCAAATTTGTTGTATAATGAATATCTTGAATTATTCACACTTCAAAGCCAATTAGATGATATTTATAAAAGAAGGGCAGAGGGGGATTCATTAGATCTAGATGGTTGGAAAAAGGTGAACAGAATTCGGCATATTTCTTTCAATTAGAAAAATTCCATGCAAAAACAAATACAATTTTGCATTTGAATATTAATGGTACGATAACACATGACTCAAATGACATTGCAGATTACTGTTCAACCTTTTTTAGCACTCTTTACAATTCAGGGTTTAATGAAAATAATTCCTCTGTTTTTCATAGTCCTACTAATTAGCTGTGCATTTAATGAATGAGCACTGTTCGTCCGACTGTTTGTACTGTACTGTATTTTATTTTATTTTTCTAAACTGTTTTAATTATTCTTATTTCTTTTTATTATTTAAATTTATTCTATGTAAAGCACTTTGGATTTAGCCTGACTACGTCAGACTTCGTACTTCCGCTCAATTTCAGTTCGCTTCTGTACTCAGTCTGAGATAGCGACCTATCTGCCAGGTTTTCTCCGGCCTCAAAACAGACGGCCAATCAACGAACAGAGGGTGGGCTGAGAGCCGTGACGTAGACGCTGATAGTACCGTGGATGCGTAGATTTACTTCACATAATCTGCAAAAGTCGTTCACAGCCATGTTCACTCCGGTATTTCGCTCTATGGTTTTGTTTTCGCATCATACATGTGTTTACAGTGGAAGTTAACACACGCGCATAACATACGTCATAACCAAACGTTATGTGATTGGCTTACGGGTAACCAATGATTTTAAACTTCAGACAAGCGCCCCCCCCCCCGCGAGAAAGAAAACGCTTTTCAATTATGCCCTTCCAGACTCTGTCTACGGAGCAATGCGAAGTAGCAGAGTTTGGTATTACCAGGCTACTTTGGATTGCCATTGTGTATGAAATGTTCTATATAAATAAACTTGCCTTGCCTAATTCGAAACCTATAAATGAAGATCAAAAAGAACATTGTGATAGTTCTATATGTATAAAGGAAGTCCTTCAAGCTATTACAGAGCTCAAGTTTAATAAATGCCCTGGTGTAGATGGTTTAAACTCTGAATTCTATAACACTTTCTCAGAAGAACTTGCTCCTTACTTACAATGTATTGAGTGTGGTAAACTCCCGCCTACCCTGACACAAGGCCTAATTATCTTAATTCCCAAACCAAAAAAATACACTTTAATTTTCGACAATTTGCGACCAATTTCCCTAGTTAATAATGATTATAAAATGTTAGCCTCTATATTAGCTTCTAGAATTAAGAAAACTTTGGATTTTATTATCGATGACACACAGTCAGGTTTTATGTGTAATAGACACATTTCAAATAATATTCACTTGGTATTAGACCTCGTTGATTACCCACATCTATACCCAGACGAGAGTTGAATTCTTTTCTTAGACTTCCATAAGGCCTTCGACACTGTTGAGCATCATTGAACAAAATTATAAACGCTATACTTTTGTTTTTGCCCCCCATTTTTCATGAGCTGAACTCAAAGATCTAAGGTTTTTCTATGTACACAAAAGGCCCATTTCTCTCAAATATTGTTCACAAATCTGTCTAAATCTGTGTTAGTGAGCACTTCTCCTTTGCCGAGATAATCCATCCACCTCACAGGTGTAGCATATCAAGATGCTGATTAGACAGCATGATTATTGCACAGGTGTGCCTTAGGCTGGCCACAATAAAAGGCCACTCTAAAGTGTGCAGTTTTATCACACAGCACAATGCCACAGATGTTGCAAGTTTTGAGGGAGCTTGCAATTGGCATGCTGACTGCAGGAATGTCCACCAGAGCTGTTGGCCATGAATTGAATGTTTATTTCTCTACCATAAGCTGTCTCCAAAGGCGTTTCAGAGAATTTGGCAATACATCCAACTGGTCTCACAACCGCAGACCACGTGTAACCACACCAGCCCAGGACCTCCACATCCATCATCTTCACCTCCAAGATCTTCTGAGACTAGCCACCCGGACAGCTGCTGCAACAATCGGTTTGCATAACCAAAGAATTTCTGCACAAACTGTCAGAAACCGTCTCAGGGAAGCTCTGTCTCATCTGCATGCTCGTCATCCTCATCGGGGTCTCGACCTGACTGCAGTTCGTCGTCGTAACCGACTTGAGTGGGCAAATGCTCACATTCGATAGCGTTTGGCACTTTGGAGAGGTTTTCTCTTCACGGATGAATCCCGGTTTTCACTGTACTGGGCAGATGGCAGACAGCGTGTATGGCGTCGTGTGGGTGACCGGTTTGCTGATGTCAACGTTGTGGATCGAGTGGCCCATGGTGGCGGTGGGGTTATGGTATGGGCAGGTGTATGTTATGGACAACGAACACTGTGCATTCAAAATGCCATCAATAAAATGCACAGAGATACCGTGACAAGATCCTGAGGCCCATTGTTGTGCCATTCATCCACGACCATCACCTCATGTTGCAGCATGATAATGCACGGCCCCATGTTGCAAGGATCTGTACACAATTCCTGGAAGCTGAAAACATCTCAGTTCTTGCATGGCCAGCATACTCACCAGACATGTCACCCATTGAGCATGTTTGGGATGCTCTGGATCGGCATATACGACAGCGTGTTCCGGTCCTGCCAATATCCAGCAACTTCCCACAGCCATTGAAGAGGAGTGGACCAACATTCCACAGGCCACCATCAACAACCTGATCAACTCTATGCGAAGGAGATGTGTTGCACTGCGTGAGGCAAATGGTGGTCACACCAGATACTGACTAGTTTTCGTGTTTACCCGAAATAGGTTTTGGTGATTTCTTCATTAATTCCATTAAAACTTTATATTCTAATGCAAATTGTTCAATCAAGCTGCATAATGGCACCTCACCCAGATTCAGTCTCAGTCGTGGTATCAGGCAGGGATGCCCTATTTCCACATATTTATTTTTACTTTGTTCACAACTTCTTGCAGATCATATTAAACAGAGCCCTTTAAGAGGTATCACTGCGGCTGGCAGTGAAATTATCATTAGTCAATTGACAGATGATACCACTCTTTTTTTTAAAGATGCAGGAGAAATACCTTTAGCCCTTAATATTATCCATACATTCTCTAAAGCTTCAGGGCTTTATCTGAATACAAATGTGTGAATTAATTTCTGTTAAAAACAGTAATCTTCTGACAATTTGTAATATTCCCATTAAAGATGAATTCACATATTTAGGTATTAAGATTGTAAAAAATGAAGAGGAACGATGTAAGCTTAATTTTTCATCAGTCATTGACAAAACAAAGAAAAAATTAAATCGGTTGTTACTGAGAGACCTACCCTTAAGGGGGAGAGTATTGATCACAAAGGCAGAGGGCATCTCAAGACTTACATATGCAGCACTCTCCTTAGCAGTTAATGATAATACTTGTAAAATTATTGATAAAATGCTGTTCAACTTCTTACGGAAAAATAAAACCCATTATATAAAGAAATCTGTGGTTATGAACTGACCTGAAAATGGAGGCCTGAACTTCTTTGATTTTACCACGAACGAACATACGAACATACACTGCTGCTGAACACGTAGTTTGCCACGTTTACAGTGAGAGCAGTTTAATGGAGGTTCCTGTCCCATGTCAGCTGGCTGCACTTCATCAGAGGATACAATTTAATATGGGCTGTAATGAGGGCTGACAGGAAATAAATATTAATTAAATGAGATCAAAAAGTGCTCCAGCACATGCCTTGATTAAACTTTTAGCGAATGCGTAATTTGGGGTATACTGCAATTCGGAAAGGGGCCGCATGTTGTTCTCCGAGTGTCTTCTAATCTGTTTGTGTACGTAAAATGGTGTTACTACAGGCTAATGGCCCAGCAGTCAAGCGCCAAATATCAGCTTTCATAGCTTTTATGAATTTTAAATTTCGAAATTAGCTCCAGCAGTCACATGAGTGATATCTATTTCATCCGTTTCGCGAGCGGTATCCATTTCATAGGAATGGATCAGCATTCTTCTTTTGATGTTCCCAGCGGTTTTCTGATTACCATTCGCTGTGTGGATTTTCCATTGTTTATTGATTAGGTGTTCATAAATTGTGAAAGAATATCGCAATGATGAAGTTGTTAAAAGCATTTTTAAATCGATTACTGTTGGCAAGTGGGAAAGTGCTAAAGCAGAGGAGAACTTTAAAATGAGTGAGGGCTTACTGCAAACCCCAGAGTCACATTGAGAGATTACAGGCAGAGCAGCACTGGAGCAGTCAGGATTTATTTCCTGTCCCCTTTGGTTGCAATATTGTGTTTTTAAATTGAATATGGTTATGGTAATGTTTTTGATCAAGGATGGTGGGGCTACAGATAATTGAGTTGTTTAGATTAGAAAAAGCATTTCTCCACGCCATTATGACATGCACTGCCTGGACGGCTAGCACACAACGTGGCTCGGTCGGCTGTTGCTATAGCCGTATAGAAAATAATGTTTGAATTGTAATGCTGTTCTCGTGTGTCAGAGTCATTTGTCTTTGTTCTGTGCGCTTGTGTCTCGCTGTGTATCACAGGAAAGATGAATGCGGCTAATAGACTGTGACACAACCATTAACTACAGCTGTAATGAAAGTGTAATAGAATCAAACAGTCATTTCTCTGCAGAGCCCCAGAAGATACAGGTAAACGTCTGAAGACCGGACACAAAGGCCTATGCTTTGCCTCCACATTTCGCCCTTGAACTCCCATCAGCCTCACTGGAAACATCAAACACCTGGGGAAAAAATTGGCTGACTGATCAGCTCCTTTACATATGAAACAAATCCACTGACTGCATTATTCTTTCAGTCTTCAACAAAGGAATAAGGTGTTCTTTCATGTGTGATCTCAGCTTTTGTGAGCTTTGTCCTTGCTCTGTAGGAAATATTGACTTTAGAGATATTCACTCATTTTATGGAAATGTTACGCATAAGGAACAATAATAAGCTCTTGTTATTAAAGGCTGCTGGCCCTCTTCTTTGGACCTGCAATAATGGAGGCACGAGTTTGTCTGGTGAACAATTGTCTTGTCAATGGGGAAATAATTCCCAGAACTAATTTTAATGTTTTTCATATCATTTACATAATATCAATATTTGTAATTACCCCTGGGTTATATCTATGTTTCATGAGATAAAATAAAACCACTTAAGCAGTGCCTTCTGTGTCCAAATGTAATAGTGAAGTGATTTTCACATTGGCTGGACAGACATACAAATGCTTATCAAATTATTAAACTATTATTATTAAAGTCCTGAAGTGATCTTCACACTTTAATCAAACAAAATATAATAAGTAACTTATTAAAGATACATTACCAGTTACGATTCAGTCTCGAGAAAATGTTGCTAGACCATATCTCAATATAATTGTCAGGTGTGTTTTGATCACTTGTTAGTTGTCATGGTTAGCACTAGAGTTGTGCACCTGTTTCTTGTGCAGTTTATCTACACACTCAGTTCTTTCTGTTCATTGTTCGGTGTTGTCTGTAGGTATTATGTAATGCTGTATTTTACTGGCGAGATCCTTCTCCTCATTGCCTTCTTCGTTCGGAGTAATCTTGTGACTGTCAGAGCAGAAACGAAAGCTGATGCTCTCCGTATGTTTTCCCGTCATCTCCGTGCGTGTTCATACGTAAATTGCGCCAGCTTATTTTGTCCATTACATCGAAAGATCTGAAAACATACATTTACCCATCCATAAACCCTCCCCTCAAAGAAATTGGGACAGAAGTGGTTGAAAGTGAAACAGATTAAAACACCAGGTGTAAATGGGTATTTGTCTCCCTCGTCTACTTGTGATTCGATCCACCAAAACGCATCTTATTGCAGGTATAAACAGGGCCTAAGTTACTGTGTGCTCTGGAACAATAACACAATGAAGATCTGCTTCAGGAGTGGGCTGGACAACCACCTCCTGATAGTAATGCTGGCAAGGAACCCCAGCTGCACGCTGCAGCAGTACATTGATTATGCACTGTGTCTATTAGGTTTCTCCATGATGGTGGGAGTATTTAAAGATGAATTTAATATCACCACCTGCTTGCCCACTCCTCATGTTCCAGGGCCCATCCACCCAGAGGACGCCCACCACGGATCCCAACAAGCATTCAGCCACGGCCACCATGGATCATCAACCAGAGCCCACTGCTGACTTAAAGCCCGTACCCACCACAAAGCCAGAGCAAACGCCAGAGGCCATCTTCGTCCCGGAGCCTGAGCCCAGCTCAGAGTCTGACCACGTGTGAGAGCCGGCAACAACGTTCTTTATGAAGGATAGTTAGTGGAGTTTGAGGGCATGGGGTGAAGTTCCGCCCATCCTCCCGCCACTTAAGTGATTGTGCTGAGCTGGGTCCCCACTGAGGTACTATTAGATGAATTGGGTGATGTAGTATTTTATGGTCTACAGTCTCCGCTGGTCCCGTCCAGTCCCAAGTCGTCTTCGTTGTCACTGGTTCAGCCCAGTCCCAAGTCATCTTTATCTCTGCTGGTTTAGCCCAGTCCCAAGTCATTTTGTATCTGCTGGTTTAGCCCAGCTCCAAGTCTCCTGATCGCCACTGGTTCCGCCCAACTCCACGTCTCCTTTCTCACTGTTGGCTGTGCTTAATTTGAGCCAGATCCTGCCGGATCCTATTCTGGAAAATGTCAGATTTGGGATTTTTGTGTTACAGCATTTGTTTTTGAACGATTCGGCATAAACAAGTGCATTACATGGTGACAGTGCGTGCATGTGAGAGACAGAGCGAGACAGAGCAAGACAGAGCGAGCGTGGGTTAATGCAGATGTATTTGGAGGTTATGTTTTGCTGGCCTTAGCATACATATTTTTATCAGCTTTCTTAAGTTCAAAATCATTCTCGTTGGTTGGTTCTTGCTGCTTATTGTTTTGCATGCAGTAAAGCGTAAAGTTTGTAGAGTAACAAAGTTTGGAGAGATTGTAAATACCTGATGAATTATTCTAATAAAAATTAAGCGTAGCGTCAGTTCTGGCAGGTAGTTAGTCAAGCTCGCATCAGCTGACTCTCAGCTGATCCACGTATACCTATAGGAATACGACGCCTATCACTGTATACATATATAAGCTCCTTCAGTATTATCAGCAGCTATTGCGTTCTCAGGAGCTAATTACCCTCCCCCATTCCCAGCTCCTCCTCTCGTCAGTCAGTATTTGGCCTTCTGAGTACCCACTGAATCAGAATAAATTCTCGAATTATGTTGTACTTTAAAATCTTGAATTAATGATATCTGAAATACATTCATGTTGGTTCTGTTCTGTTTACCCTAAGGGGGGTTATTGCTGCTCTCCCTGCTCTTATCCATGCTAGGCTGCATGGATGCGGAGGGAGTTCTTGCCCAGAACAGAACACTGTAAAAAAAAAATTACATCCCCAAGTCAAAAATTTAAAGTGACCGATAACATCAAAATTTTTCAATTAGTCTGACGTATTATTTCTCATTGAGCCAATGTTAACAGACTATTGCAACAAGAATTTCACTTGGGCCAATTGAAAAATTTAGATGTTATCGGTCACTTGAAATTTTTGATTTGGGAGGGTTAGAAATTTTTTACAGTGAACCATACCGCCAATCCTAACTATATGCTTATCGTCAATCGTATTTGACGATAGTTGTCCTGACAGAAATAAGTTAATATCACCAAAATGTCAATAAGACAGTCAAGCATATTTCAATTTCCAATATCCATACGTTTTTACTCCATGAGTAAAGCTGATGGTTTTTCTGATCAAAAGAGATCCCGAAGATGGAACTGGTAGTACTAATTAGGATGGTGGGAGACACAAGCAACGGGAGTTAGATCAGTCGGAATCAGAAATCGATGTAGTGGAAAAGGCAACTATGTCATCGGTGAGAGAATATCACTGATCAACTGAATGGTTTTTGGTCTCAACATAGCTATTTATGTGACAGAATAATATACCAGGCTGTAGTTAGGGCCCTGCAGAAACTTGTGAATGATGTTCGTCGGTCACAGCTCCTTTTAATTGCTGTTTTTGATCTGGCAATTTTTCATTTACAATTTAAACATTGGTTGTCCCATCCAGCCTCCCACTCCCTCCTCCTCTGCCAATGGCATCCAGTTCCTCAGCCCCACCTCTGCTGCTTCCCTTCACTTCCTCCTTCACTGGATCCGCCCTGCTGCTCAGATCCGCCTTGAGATCTCCAGGTCTCAAGCTCCGCCCTGGTTTGTCGATCCCCTAGCTTCACCTCAGGCCTCCGAGCGCTGGACTCAACCTCTTCAAGTTGACCCATCGGCTCCACCTTGGTTCCACGCTCCCTCGGCTCCACCATGGTACGTCATCCCTCAGGCTACGCCAGGCTCTTTCAACCCTGTCATCCTTATGGCTCTGCTCTGGGTCACTCCTTGGCTCTTACCTCTGTCGTCTCCTCCCTGGCTCCTCCCTGCATAGTCTCCTCCCTGGCTCTTCCTCCAATTTTCTCCCATAGACTCTTCCTCTGGTCCTCCCTTGGACTATTCTTCCTGCCCCCCTCCGATGGACCTTTTTTTCTGTTTCTCCCTCCTCCCACCATTAAGGTGTAGTTTCTGTTTACGGCACCAGGAGGCTCCTACCGGGAGAGGGGAGTTATATCAGATGTTTCGTTTTCATGGTGTTTGTTTCATGGTTTTCCTCTGTTTTAATAACTTGTTAGTTGTCATGGTTACTAAGCAAGTTGTGCACTTGCTTCTTATTCAATATTTAAGTATTTAAAGGGTTAGTTCACCCAAAAATGAAAATTCTGTTAGTAATTACTCACCCTCATGTTGTTCCAACCCCATAAGACTTTCGTTCATCTTCGGAACACAAATTAAGATATTTTTAATTAAATCTGAGAGCTGGATCACTCCTCCACAGGCTTATGGACACTATAACTTGCTGGCCCAGAAAATGTATTAAAGACATCGTTAATATAGTCCAAGTGACTCCAGTGGGTCAATCCTAAGTTTATAAAGCGACGAGAATACTTTTTGTGCGCAAAAACAAACAAAAATATCGACTTTATTCCACTATTCATTTCATTCTCTCTCTGTGCCTCGAGTTAGTTTACGTGGTGTTTTTGCGCAGCGCATCTGTGTTGCACGTCACCACGTAGGCTCACTATTGGGCGATGCTGGTCATGTGTGTGATGCGTGGTGACGTGCAACACAGACAGGGTTGGAACAACATGAGGGTGAGTAATTACTGACAGAATTTTCATTTTTGGGTGAACTAACCCTTTAAGCCCTCAGTTTTTTCTGTTCATTGTTCGATGTTGTCTTTATGTGTTATGTGAAGCCGTTGCGCTTGAGATTTGGGTTTTCTCTTTTGTAGATTACTTGTTTTTATTTTATTTTTGTTAAATAAAATTAGAAGTCTGCTGCAGCGATCTCTCTCCTCACTGCCATTATCCTCCTCATTCACTAAACCTGACTATAAAATAATTTATGATGTTTTTTATAATTTTATCACCAGCTCTTTGGAATACTCGATTCTGATTTGTCATTCACTGCAGTCAGCAGTCTGATATTTCCTAATGATATTTCTTCTGATATTTCTGATACGTCTTCCATAGTAATGCTCTGTAAAACCAGTGTCACACTAGAGACTTTTTACTCCATTGACCTCCATTCATATGAATTTGAACATGGCAGACTTCACTCTGAAAAGTTTTGTGAACTGACCAATAAAAGATCTAAACATCACACCTCTTGGCTAAATACAAATAACAAAATCCTCTGTAAAGTTGTGTATTTCAAATTTTGAATGTATTGTTTAATTTTTTATCATAAAAAAACAAGCCCTAGGACATGACATAATTTCCTGTTCGGTGTTGTGTCTAAAGTGATTTTGCAAGTCGTGGCTTAAAGTCTGCATGAAACGGAAGTTGCATATCCAAGTGAAATGGCTTCTCAAATGTGAGAAAATGTTGGGTGGGACTTGATTTTGTCTACTGGGAATTGATAGTTGGATTGTTGTCATTTGTTGGATCATTGAAGTTAATGGTTTTGAACAAAGAGGGCACATGAATAATAAAAAAAAAATTATGTGCTCAGATAAATCATTGATAATAAACACTACAACATTCCATAAAAAAAAAAAAAAACTGAAAAAGAAAAACAAACAAAACTGGCAACTAACTGAAACCCACAGCTGCCTTCCTGCCTCTCACATACAAACATAATTTTGGATTTTAGACTGTATTGACAATGACCCGTCAGGGTTTATTTTGTGGACTGTCTAACTGGATCCCTTACTTATTATAGTCCTAAAGTTAACCTCACATCTTAATCAAACAAAATCTAAATCATTATTTAGTATCTTAATTTAGTAATGGTCTAAAATCTAATGTAATAATTTGAAATCTTATTAAAGGTGCATATACTAGTTCAACTCAACCTTCAGGGGTATTGATGAACTATATGAAAACAATGATTTATCATATTTTCCATTTAATTGCATTTAATAATTGTTGAGGAGAGAAACATGTTTTCCTGCATTATCACCTTTCCAATATTATGGATTGCTCAGTTCACACATATTTGTGTGACACATGCAGATGAAGACACATGATTCATGATTAGCATGAAAGAAGAGTGACTTGTCACTCATAAGTCGTGATACACTCGAGTGGCTGTTAGAGAAAAGTTGTTGTTTTTTCTTCTCTCTATAGCTATGAGAGCAATGGACAGCAAATTACAAATATCCGGCTTACTAATGTCATGCAACGCCAACATACTTATATTGATCTTGCCTTCGCACCGAACCCTCATGACAGACAAGTTATAATAAACATATTTACCTTCAAATGATTATCTCTCTGCTTGAACACACAAACACGCAATTGGATGGATCCAGCAATATATCAAAGAAGGGTCTGGTGATGAAATTCCAGCTTGATGATGAATCTCTCATGGTTGTATATCTGGGGAAATAAAACAACCGAATTTAGTCTGATGAAGAAGCTCGATACACTCCACAATCTAATGATTTAATAATAAAAGATATATAATGTGCAAACGCAAAGTGCTTCAAAAGCTCAGATTCATTTCCTTTGTTTAAAATGCTAGATGATGCACCATTAAAACAAAACCATAGCAGGTGACTAATTAATCATAAAGCTTCATTACAACTGAATGCTAATCTCCACCGAGAGACAGTATTTCTCATTTAAATCATGAAAAGCAAAATACATGAAAACAGAAAAAAACATGATACTACACAATCCAAGTGTATCAATTTCTTTGAAGGAAAGCAACATTTTAAGGAAAGTACACTTTATAACTCAAGGACCATGTATCATATATCATTAGAAATATACAGTTCAGTCCAGTGTATAGTTATTTTCAGTTTATGGAGCTGTAAGATAGATGTGTCACATCTTTTCAAGTATTGTGGGGTCTGCTCGTCGATACCAATCCAATGTGCCAAAAATGTCTGAATTAGAGAATCTTTCTCTGGTTCTTCAAAGGTATTCTAACAATTTTCAAGACCAGCAACTTTAAAGTCTATAAAAATTGATTTGTTTGCCATGGGAGCAGACCCATTTAGACTCTTTGGGGCGTGAAATCTTTGTGAGAAATGGGTTTATCAATCAGAAACATGAAGAGATAGAAAGAAATAGAGGTTTGAGTTAAATATAGACATTGTTTGATGTACCGAATCCCTGCAGTATAAAACAAAGAAAAGAAATACTGCGACTCCACAGAGGTAGGTCTGTCCACACTTATGAAATCCAGTAGAAGAGGTTTCCTTAGCAGGGCTAATTATCAGAAATTATTCTGCCGTAGACTGCACTTTTATTACATCTACAATAAAAATTGGAAATATACGTTTCATTCAAATAGAAATATTTTAAATAACATTATTATAAAATACATCCCCAGGACACATGCTCTCTATTGTTTAGCATGTTGAAATTGCACATCAGGTTCAGGCATCCTTATGACCCGGAGCTCTGAATTCTCATTCCATCCATCATGTTAAAGAAGAACCCGGGAGAGATGTGAACAGATAGCACATCACAGACAACTGAAGCTGAAAATATAATTACAGATTTTATTGTCTTGCTATTTATAACTAATTTCAATTGTGAAGGTAAAAAACGAGACAATGTTTTGATCTACCGTTATAGGGTGTCATTGAGGTGGCATACAGTGTATGGAATATAGTTGCTGAGTGAATATATTTTTGCTATACTGTATACTGTCCATCATCCTAATCTCAATCAGGGTGACAGTATCAAAGTATCACATTTAAAGAAGGGCATTTATACTAAATATAACAAAATCACTCTAATTTATTCTATAGTACAAGAAGTCAAATCAGTGAAGAATTTTTGTGAATTTGTTCATAGCATAGATCCATCCCTAAATTTAACAATCAGTGTTCCATTGTAAAAAACATAAAATCCTACAAATTGCCATGGCCACTGTTGGAACGAACCAATTCATAGAATGAATCGAACTTTCTGCGTCAGTTCTGGCAGGTCACGTTGGTCAAGTTCGCATCAGCTTACACTCAGCTGATCCACGTCTACCTGTAGGAATACGACGCCTATCACTGTATATAAGCTCCTTCAGTATTATCAGCAGCTAATTACCCTCCCCCATTCCCAGCTCCTCCTCTCGTCAGTCAGTACCTGGCCTTCTGAGTACCCTATGAATCAGAATAAATTCTCAAATTATGTTGTACTTTAAAATCTTGAATTAATGATATCTGTAATACATTCATGTTGGTTTTGTTCTGTTTACCCTAAGGGGGGTTATTGCTGCTCTCCCTGCTCTTATCCATGCTATAGGCTGGAGAGCATGGAGAGCCATGCTATCCAGTTCTAGAGTTCTTGCCCAGAACAGAACCATACCGCCAATCCTAACTGTATGCTAATTGTCAATCGTATTTGACTATAGTGATCCTGACATAACAAAAATATATGGGAATATACTGCAAAATATAATGCGATATATTACATAATATATTTCCAAATGGGAAACTATAGTGCTTATATTTTTCAATATATTATGCAATGCATTAACCATGTATGGCTATATACATAAATATTTATAAATGAAGACAAAAATAGCATTACATGTAATATTTACAAAGTGTTATCCTTTATTGTATACATATATTGCACATACATGTTCTCATATAAATGTGAATGTATGTTCACACATATAAATACACACACATTCACGGAATGAGTTACAACAGATTTCTAGTTCCCAGCATGCTTTGCCTCTGACTAAAGGAGAGCAAATGTTAAAATTAAGTGTTATTTAATATGTTTTGCTCAATATTAATATAGGGGGAGATCTGTTAGTGTTTAATGTTCTATTATTTTGGAATTGAAATGGTTTTCTGGGATATCTGAGTTTTTGGGGTTACTGTTGTGCTGAAGTGTAGAGCCTGTGGTTCGGTTGACGATTGGCCGAAAGCCATTAAGACTGTAATTACTTTATTTTAAAAGTAATGGTTGTGCACCCCTCAGCACAGATAGTCCAGTGGCTGAATACTTTAGTACATGCAGGTGTGCTTGTGCTTTTGTTAACTGCTATTAAAATTGTGTGTTTATGCTGCATGAATAAATATGTCTGCAATATATTACACATGCAGTACCATATATGATCACATATACATCTTATGAAGTGTATTACTGAATATGAAATTACATACATTATAATATATTAGTAAATATATATATTTCAATATATGAAAAGCGGCAATTCCTTATGTATTATTCAGTATACTGTAATATATTAACAAAATATATTATTCTGTAGATATATTTTCTTTTCATAAGGGACCATTAGGACAATCCGATTCACTAGAATGAATCTGACCTTCCAACGCTTGTTAAGTCTCACGTTACATGTCAATGGTTTAGGGTGCAAATGCTCTATGAGATGCTAAAGGCAAACAAATATGCTTTTTAAAAATCATGATCCTAATTTTTATCTCCATTCCGTAATCTCAGATGGCCAGTCAGTGATTCATCTTTAATGAATCATTAAAATATTGCTGTCCGGGATGGTGTGAGCCCAGAGACTGCAGTGTACACAGTGAGTTTTTAAAAGCTTAGCTTAAATGTGTGATATGAATAATAGTGTTCATAAACGGCTGTTGAGAGAGTATTCTCAATTGAAACGAGTAGAGGCTTGAACCTGGAAACAGTTGGCTAGTCCTTATGTCACGACTTAACAAGCAGATAAGGGAGAGAAGGGCCATTTAGGTGAATATACAATTAAAACATGTTTTAGCATTTGGTTGCGCTAATGCTAGCCATTGTATAAAGTAGCTTGTTACTGAAAAAGTTAGACTATTATGAAAATAGCTACTTTCATACTACTGAAAAATGTAGCATCGTTACTTTTAGATTCTCTGCCCGTTTCATATTGTTTTTAACCTTCATTAACCATTAATACATACAACAGATAAGATTCCAAGTCATTTAACTAATATATGAACATATAGCACGGTTCAGCGGCATCAGTGCTCAGTGGGTTCTCAGATATTGCTCTGAACATTGTGATGTGTGTGTGTAGTGGAGGTGGGGGTTGCTAAAGCGATTTGATGAATCACATGTCATCATTTTCCGTCTTGAATTTCAACCCATAAATCTTCTGATCTCTGTCGCCAGTAATTGTTGCTTCATACCAGTGTCCCAAACCTCAGCCCCTGAACTAAAAACCCAATTACTCTTGCATGAAAGCCAGAGTAATTAGCCTTGACTGATAGGTTACCATACCATTATGCTCCTAATTAGGTCCCTATCAGACCCAATAATATATAATATTGTACTTCAGACTCTACATAATCAACCCGGATGACATAACTCAGTGCGTAATCATCTGTCTGCAGGAGAGATAAAGCTGTTAACTGATGCTAATGTACTTTTTAAGCAGCTTGGTGTTGACAGGGATTTCCTGTACTGTTATTGGCAACAATTTACTAAGCATATATTTGACATGTGACTGACGTGCCAAAGCACCAAATTTGAGGAAGATGGTTGTGTCTGTATTGAAGGGCAAAGAGGACACCGGTGCTACCAACTATAACAAAAATATGTTTTAAGAATGTTTTTTGCTAAGTTCTAGTTCTAACAAACTCTAAGGAAGCATTTAATTTGAGAATTTTTCAAACATTATTGAACATTCTTCAACTCTTGTACTAGTAAAAAACTGCGAGCGAAATAAACTCTCAGCTGGCTGGCTTTTAAAAAAACGTGGCGCTCCCATTGGAAACAATTATGGAAAAATACGCTAGCCTATAAAACAATGCTTTGGTGGACACATAGCCTTACAGAGAATTTTAGCCAAAGTTCTGAGAACGTTCCCTGTTTGCTGGGTAGCAACCAGTTCTACGCTTGCTAACAGCATTGTGTGCTTTGTGGGCACTTAGCAAAATGAGCCCAGGCTAATGTATCTCAAACGTACCCACCTGGGACACACAAAGTCACTGTCAGACAGATAGCTTTATTAGCACAGAATTGCAGAAAGGAGAAAATTGATTTAAATTAGGGTTAATAGAACTTGCAGAGAAATCTAAAGCAGCATCCATTAAGTGTCTTTAATTCTCCTTTCATTTTCTCTCTAATCCACCTCCTGGCCTCCAGCCTCTACCCACTGACATGGAGGATAATGAGTACTGGCAGGCGTTAATTGCACCGTCCATTTTACAAAGACCTCATCCTCCAGCCTTGACCATTAGCTCCTCTCTATGAGCGCGAGATAAGGCCCGACTGACTGCGTTTGGGGTTGACGACATGTTGGCCACAGAGAACACAGTATTCTGTCTTTCATGTATCCCTCAGGGTTTCTTCACATGGCAGATTTCAGGCTAATTAATACAATTACCGAGCCATTGACCATAAGTTAGACACAAAGACTCCCCTCTGTTAATGAAATGCACACGCTGTGTGGAAGCTGAGGAGTCGGACCGGGAACCGCGCTGCAGGAAGATGCTGCTGATGTGATTTTCTTTCTTTTTTTTCCCATATGGCACAACATTCTGTTTGGAATCTTCTTAAACATCATCACCATCTGTTTTCAAAGAATAAAAACAGTTGAGTTGCAATTTATGCACTACCGTTCAAAAGTTAGAAGAAATGAATCGGTTTATTCAGAAAGTATGCATTTAATTAAAACATTTATAAAAGAGTTCTATTACAAATATATACTGTCCCACTGAACTCTCAATTCATAAAAGTATCCTGAAAAAAATGTATCATGGTTTCCACAAAAATTTTAAGCAGCACAACTGTTTTCAATATTTATATTTAATAATAAATGTTCCTTGATCAGCATATTAGACCGATTTCTGAAGGACCGTGTGACATTGAAGACTGCAATGGCTGCTTTATTGATCTTTGCCATCATTAAAATTACATTTTAAAATATATTAAAATATATTAACATAAAACTGTTATAATATTTCACAATCTTACAGTTTTTACAGTTTTAGATCAAATAAATGCAGCCTTGCGTAAGAGACTTTTAAAAACATGGAAAAATTCTTACCGACTCCAATTTTTTTGAACGGTACTGTATAATAACTTAATAATCACAATGACAATTATTTTTAATAAAAAGTATAGCATTGTAAAAATAGTTTTTAAAAAGTTATGTGTATTTCCATTTGTAAGACATGCCTTTATCCTCGTAGTATGTTCCTAGCAAATAGTGTTCCCCCGAATCCAGTGTGCGGATCTTTGAGAGCAGATATGATTACTCTGGGATGTGAAGAGTAATGCGGGGGAACAATAACACAATTCTCTCAAAGGTCTTGAGAAAGCTCTCCACCATCTGCTTCAACCATATGGCTGTACTATATCAAATGAGATATTGCTTTTGAAACACAAATATCTCTACTGCTTCTGAACTAATTCTATTTGGCTTTGCAGCTCTATTCCATTACCACAGAGTATTCACAGAGCACGGCCGGAGTGGCTAATCAGAGAGGAGTGGAGACAATTCCCGATAGGCTGTGCCTCATTTGGGTGTGATGTAATGTAATGTGATAACCAGCTATGACGATAGAATAAAGACGATTCTCTACAGAAAGTACAATAAGAACATTTTGTGATTTTATTATTATATGATCATTGCCCAATGTGTCATAGTGGGCCATGCGTTTGGCAAGCCATGCTTGCAGGCTGGCTTTAAAGGAGAACTCCGGTCAATTTTAACATTGAGCTCATTTTTTTGTACATTTGGAGTGCTGTCAGTACAGAGAACAACGACAAAAATCGGTGTTGCCTACACCGAGTTATCCTCGTTTTAAAATTTGCACCCTGTTGACTTCACTGGGGCAAGTTTTAAACCTGCTTTTAGCCTCTTAACATCCTTGATGTGTCATTACAAGTGCACAGGTCATGTGAGTGATTCCTTCGGAGTGAACGCGGGTGAATCTGACTGCAGTAGATGTGAAAGAAATATATAAAAAATGATGTTTATTCAGCCAGCGCACATACCTGTATTTACATCCTGTTTTCGGTTGAAGTCCACAGTAATCGATTGTCGAGTTCACGCGCCTAGGTTTAGTACCTATGATCGGAGTTCTCCTTTAAGTTCCTTGAAAAATTAAAAAGTATTGTTTTTAAAAGACATATGGGATTAATGTGTAGGAAATTGTTCTGTTTATATACACCAATGAGCCGAAACATTATGACCACCTGCCTAATATGCTGCTAAAACAGAGCTGACTTGCCAATGCAATGGACTCTACAAGACCCCTAAAGGTGTCCTGTGGTATCTGGCACCAAGATGTTAGCAGCAGATCCTTCAAGTCCTGTAGGTTGCGAGGTAGAGCCATTGTGGACCGAACTCGTTGGTCCAGTAATACCACAGATGCTCAATTGGATTGAGATCTGTTGAATTCCAGGTCAGGGCAACACCTTGAACTCTTCCTCAAACCATTCCTGAAAAATGCATTATCCTGCTGAAAGAGGCACCTTCCACCAGGAAACACCATTGTCATGAAGGGAGTTTGCAACAACATTTAGGTAGGTGGCATGTGTTAAACCCAGGGTTTTAGAAACCCAGGGTTTCTAAGCATTGCCCAGAGTATCGCACTCCCTCCTCCGGCTTGTCGTCGTCTCACAGGGCATCCTGGTACCATCACTTCCCCAGGTATACGGCACACATTGAGTGCACTTACAAGGTCGTCCACAGGATGTAAAAGAAAACAGGGCTCATTGGACCAGCTGACCTTCTTCCACTGCTGGACAGGGGTCATAGGCACTCTGGTACTGTAGGTCTGGCCAATAAAAGCACCAGAGTGTGATGCGTTGTATGACAACTCCTATAACCATCATTACAATTTTTGCTTGACTTGTGCCACAGTAGACCTTCTGTTGGCTCGGACTAGACAGGATAGTCTTTGTTGCCTTCGGGAATCGACGAGCCTTGGGCACCCAATACCCTGTTGCCGGTTTGTGGTTTGTGCCTCCTCGGATCATTGTTGGTAAATTCTCACCACTGCTGACTTGCCGTTTCAGAGATACTCTGACCCAGTCGCCTTTCCATAACAATTCAGCCCTTATCAAAGTCACTCAGATCTTCCTGATTCCTGCCCATTTCTCCTGTACCCAACACAGTGATTATGAAAACTGATTGTTTGCTTACCATCTTACAAAGGACATTAAGCACACATCTTATTTTTGTATACTTTAAAATATTTTCGTTTGAAATGAAATATTTTATTGTGATTTACATCAGAAAAGGTTGATTTATCTTTCTTAGGAATCAGGAATGTATTTAATGTATGCATTTTTAGACACATGTATCCAAAGCAACACATATACCATTTCACTTTGTAAAACTATGCTCTTTTGCAGGGCTGGGCAACTCTGGCCCTCGAGATCCACTTTCCTGCAGAGTTTATTACCAACCCTTATCAATTTCATCTGCCTGTAATTTCTAGTAGTCCTGAAGACTTTAATTAGCTTGTTCAGGTGTGTTTGATTAGAAGTGGAGCTCAAATCTGCATGAGAGTGGATTTCAAGTGCCATATTTGCGCACCCATGTTCTGTTGTTTGAGCTTCAGCAGGAACAAGCATCTTCGGTCCTGAAGGGCCACTGACCTGCAGAGCCCTGATAAAAACTCACCTGCCTGTAGCTTTCTAGAAATCCTGAAGACGTTAGGTGTGTTCGACTTGCAGCGGCGCTGCGCAGACCAATCCGTGTATGACATTAAAATACAGCGAGAGCGATATTCGAAAGCATACGGAGCCGTCTGCTCTCTGTCATGCACCGACAACCCTTCGCCGCTTCAAGTTGAACACACCTATTGATTAGCTTGTTCAGGTGTGTTTGAACATTGATGGGCCCCAATGGCCCCTGCTGGTAGGTACTCTAACTATAATTTTAAAATGGCAAAAACACTATGTATTTTCACAAATAAATATACAGGCCTAGATAAAAATCCAAGCATCATTATAAATGAACACATAAATTGCTAAATATTTTATTGTATTTTATTGATATTATTTTTTTGGAGGCTTGCAGTAAGTTACTTATTTCCCTGTCCACTGCCATTTGTCATGTGATCAGTCACGACATATATTCCTGTAATTCAGTGCCCATAAGCAAGATGGCATCCTCCATCCGGAGAACCCTGTGCCAACTGACTGCCATTGAGATGAATGACAATGCTTACAGATAAGATTACATCTTCTCCAGATATTATAGACCTCCTTGGTAATATTTCAACAGGAATTCTACACAATTTTGCACGTCAAAATGACTTGACTTCAAGTGTGAAGCCATGCCACGGATTGAGGGGATCTTAGATTTTGAAATGAGTCATCGTGAAATATGTCAGATAAGAATATTTAGCACATATCAGTGGTGTTGGACATCCTTCAAATGAGACTTTTTATCACAATGAGCTTCCCACTCAACTTTCAGTCCTCTGCTCAGTCTGTTAGATTGAAATTCAGTTGCTGATGTAGCTCCTTTTGAAGCTCATCTCAATTTGAATTTCATTTTCATGTCTTAACCTTGCAGTCTTAATCAAAACTGTGCTTTATAAGACACATCAGTGAATGAGTGAGCAGGAATCAGTGGCCAGCAGTTAATGTTCAAGTCTCTTCTGATCCACTCAAAGGTCAGTCAAAATCACACCCCAGGCTTTCGAACCTCACAAAAGCAACCAGTTATTTAAAAGATGAGATTATTAAGATGATAATGAATACTGACATTTACTGACAGTGATTTTTAATAACCTCCCAGGATAAGTGATGGATATTTTGGTTGCAAAAATTGGTTGTTTCGATCAAGAACTTGTGCATTACTAATACATACACACACACACATATATATATATTATAGTTAGTTTATATTATATATCTCATCTCAATCATGGGCCATTTAGAACTAAACTAAGCTTAGAAATGATCTCATTAATCATTCAGGGTCAAAAAAGATGATATCAAAACGAACGAGGGACATTTCCTATTACGACTGCATCATCTTTGACAGTAATCTATTCCCTCTTCTTGGGTACTAAGAAACCAAGGCCTGCTGTGGCCTCATTGACAGTAGTGTAAATGAGTTATAGATCCATTTCCTCCCTCTACACAAGATCACTGCCAGGTAATTGGGATGCCAGATCATGAAGAAAGAAAGAAAAATCATTGGCTCTCGCAAACCGGACAGCTCTGTCCCTTCCCCCCTTGTCTCTGAGAGTAATATAGATATTATTTCAGCCTCTGCTCCATTTTCCTTTCAATGAAATTATGATGTCCTCCACCCAGTGTAAAGGGGAGAATTGGATGCAATATGAAAGCTTTATTGATGTAGACAATAACTGTTTGGGCACTACATAGGTCAGGTAGGGAGGAGCTGGGGGGTGTCTTTGTGAGTCAAAGCAACATGGGACTAGTAGGGGAAAGATAAATAATCTGCTAAATAATGTTAGCATCTGACAGATACACAACAGAGATATGTAACAGTACACAGTGAGTGTGTTCAAATAATGATTGGGTGTTTCTTGTCAAGTATAAACTTACTCTTAGTTTGTTTTTAAAGTTTTTTTTTAAGTAGGGCCGGCGATATGGCAACAAACAAAAAAATCACAATATTTTTCCCATATCATATGATATCGATATTTACTAATAGAGAAGGAAATGCTTTCCACGTATTTGTTAGACCTTGAGAATGAATGGAAACTTGTTTGTTCACAATTGAACTCCACAGAGTATAGCTACCTTTTATTTATTTCCTTTTAATTCTTTTATCTGAATAAAAGCTTGAATTATCTGTTCATCATATAAAGCGATTTTTAAACCGCTCAATTCATATGGATTAGTTTTACAATCTCTTTATGAACTTTTTGAAGTGTCAAAGTGGTAGTTGGGTGGACTGTCAATGGAGGGACAGAAATCGTTTAAATTTCATTTAAAATATCTTCATTTGTGTTCCGTAGATGAAAGAAAGTCTTACAGGTTTGGAGCAACATGAAGGTGAGTAAATGATGACAGAATTTTCATTTTTTTGGGTGAACTATTCCTTTAAGATTTTTATGGTTTTAAACATGGCATAATTCAAATTTGCATGAGATCTACATTTTTTAAGACTAAACCGATAAAATCTATGCACAAAAGGATTTGAAAAGTAGAAAAAGTCAATTTTACTGTCTTCTTTCGCTTCAGTGTTAGGTATGTTTAGGGATACTTTTTTCTAATAATAATTATGATAGGGTCATATAGGGATTGTCAAAAATTTTTTTTTTTTTTTGTCAATCTACTGAATTTTCCGTCAACGATACCAGGGACACCGAAACACCGGGGAACATGAAATTTGGTGGGCATGTAGCCCCACTAGACTTTTACGGAAAAATTTCATTTGGTCCCCGGGGGCCACTCCCCCCCGCGCTGGGCCCCACCAAACCCAAAAAATGCAGTTTTTCCTAAATAACTACTTGAACCGTGGAACCGAGGATGAAGACATTATTATGGTATGTTGGTCTTAAGGGCCCACATCACCCTAACCCATAATCACTCATTTGTGATTTGCGCCCCTCCCATAAAAAATGAAAATGCAATATTATTCTGCTTTAATCGCCCCTATCTTCAGTGGAGATGTTCAGAACTGCACCATATTTCATGTGTATGATTAACTTGACATCCTCTGGGGGTATGCTAAGTTTCGTAGAATTTCATCCATGGGGGGGTATAAAATAACTTCATTTATGTGCACATTTAGTGACTGTACACTCATCGGCCTGTAGATGGTGCTGTTGAGTGAAGGGTTGCTGGTTTAGGATGATACTGTCACACACACACATGCAGGAATACAAACAAACGCAAGCATGCACACAAACTGACATCCACACGCACAGACACACACCCATACACACACATACAAATCCACATGCACAGACACACACACACAAACACACATGCGCACACACAAACACACACACATACACACACACACAGACAGACATGCACATACTACTACTTTTTTTAGGTATATACATAAACACGCAATACAGCCAAATTGCTCCACGTCATTTATTTTTGTGGAAAGCCAGTGCAGGCCTGAGCGGCGGTCATATTTTGTACCGCCATGCGGTACATCTAGTTGTATATATCATTGATAAAAATCAGGTTGGATTTTCATCTAGCAAAATTAAAAAGTTGTATTCTTTTAGAAAACACACATTTTTGTCACGCAAAAAAAAAAAAAAAAATACTTTGGACACTTGCTCATCCAATGGACATCTCACGTCTAATTGTAGCAGTTTTATTAGTTACTTGAAACAAACAGAACATTTAATGATGTCATTACTCAAAACTCACCCTACAGTGCACTAACCTTGAATATGTTTATTACAAGTACATTCACATAAAATGTATTTTATGGAGGGGTGGAAAATGAAAATGTATGCTGCAAGCCATCATTCTGTGTTTTCATCTTACATATATTTCTCTGAAATGAGCTCCATGGCATTTGACTGTGAACAAGTTGAAGGACCCACGCTGCATTCTCTGATGGCTGATCTAATATTGTAGGGGAAAGTGAGCCTGCAGGGCCAGAGCTAACAGACAGAGGTTCAGCCCTCACGTGCAATGAGAAGTGACCGTGTGTGTGTGTGTGGGTATCTGTTACAAAGCTCTAATTGGATGTTTGATATACCCTGACCTCCTGACAAAGCACACCTCTTCAGGTGAAGAGCACAGGAGGTGCATGCAGCAACATGATAGACTAAAAGTTAAAGGTCTTGTTAAACAAAGGTGGGTATGTTTGGGCCGTTTTTTTCCCCCGACTACCACATGAGGTAATGTTCTAATTGGATTTCTTCTGGAAAATTCCGCTCTCAGATTGCTGCCACATCAGACAGCGTGACCTTTTTGGTCTTAACAATGTGCATTGTCCTTTCATTGAAGGAGGAAGGTGTTTAATTCACATACAAGTATGAGGTAAATTGCTCCTTTTGTTTGTTCCATGTCCACTTTTGAAGCTAGAGAATATTAGGTTTCAGATGTACGAGTTGTAATAAAGAATGCAGGCCTTACTTTCAATATGAAGGGCCATTGCTGTTCAGGCAGACTACTTTTGTTCATAAAATTGATCATTTAACATTATATGTTAAAATATTACAATATATTGAATAATACATAAGAAATTATATTTATATTTACAATATATTTACTAATATATCATAATGTATGTGCTTTTATATACAGTAATACACTTCATTATATATAGATGTGTGATCAGATATGGTTCTGCATGTATAATATATTGCAGATATATTTACTCATGCAGCATAAACACACATTTATAGAGAAATATATAATGTAATATATTTCTTATATTTTTTAATTATTTACATTATAAATGTTTAATATTTTCAAGATAGTTAACAAAAGCACAAGCACACCTGCATGTACTAAAGTACTCAGCCACTAGACTATCACTGTGCTGAGGGGTGCACAACCATTACTTTTAAAATAAAGTAATTACAGTCTTAATGGCTTTCGGCCAATCGTCAACCGAACCACAGGCTCTACACTTCAGCACAACAGTAACCCCAAAAACTCAGACATCCCAGAAAACCATTTCAATTCCAAAATAATAGAACATTAAACACTAACAGATCTCCCCCATATTAATATTGAGCAAAACACATTAAATAACACTTAATTTTAACATTTGCTATCCTTTAACAGTCAGAAGCAAAGCATGCTGGGAACTAGAAATCTGTTTTAACTCATTCAGTGAATGTGTGTGTATTTATATGTGTGAACATACATTCACATTTATATGAGAACATGTATGTGCAATATAAAATATTTATAAATGAAGACAAAAATAGCATTACATGTGATATACATGTGTTATCCTTTATTGTGTACATATATGTATTAATATAGCCATACATGGTCAATGCATATATTGCAGTATATTGAAAAATACAAGCACTAGTATGGAAATGTATTATGTAATATATCACATTATATTTTGCAGTATATTCCTGTATATTTTTGTTCCTTAAGGGTATACCATGGATATTTCTTATATCAGTACGTAAACTGTTCTCTTGAATGCCTAAGACAAATTTCTCCCATGGGAGACTGTGCTTCTCAAACAAAAAAAAATGTATGCCCCAGGACATAAATGAAAGCTTTAGCATAAGTTCTGCCGGGAAGACTCAATTGTTACGTCACTTTACCTTCTCATATCCAATCACATTCTAATACTCGTGGTATAAAAGATTGGTACTTACACACGTTTGAGTTCGCAGATGCTGACGCTTCCATTCACCTCCATTCGCCCCACCACCACCAGGGTGGTCCCTTCCCATACCTCACAGGGGGTCGGCTGCGCCCCTGCCTTTGTCTTCAGGCAGGATATGCAGAGTCCGGACCCTCGGATTGCGAGCTACGGACGGGGCCTACGCCAAAGAACTTTATTGCTTGCTGGGCTGTTAATAAATGTATAATTGTCACAGTATTTATCCTCCCGAGTCTTTCTGGTAGAACTGATTGGATCGTTGTGGTTGATAAATACTCCAATATTCCATAAAAAAACATTTAAAAAATATATATTTTGTGGTGCCATTATGTGTTAGCCTATACAATATTGTTCATGTGTGTCAGTCTTTTGCTCTATTTAGAGTGAATCATTCATCATGGTGGATGCAAACAATTCAAAATTGAAGGTCAAGATTTTATATTTCAAATGATTAAATAATATATTAATTAATTCTGCTCAACTGAATAAATAGATGAATCACCCTCTGTGTAAATGAGTGTAATCATAAAATCAGCGCTTAAAGGAATTGATTACGACAGCTATACATATTGTTCAGACAAATTCTGATCATTTGGCCATAAAAAATCTGGATGGCATCTTCCAAAAGGCAGGTCTCCTAAAAGTTATAATCATGCTTTGTTTTTGAGAAAACTGCCACTTTTTAAAAGAATAATTTACATGTATGACTTTCTGCTGTGAAAAAAAAAGGATGGTGCCAGTCCTTTTTTATTTATATTTTATGTTTACTTTATTTCACATTTATGTAATATTATATTTAATATTTATAATACTAAACTTTCTTCTAATACAAATGCCTTTTAAATCCTAATGTCAGCAGTGGCAAAGAATGGAAGCTTGTTTCTGCCACAGAATAAAAAAAAAAAAAGGTAATTGCAACATCTCACAATGTGTGTTTTTTCTTAGAATTGTGAGTTTCTATCTCGCAATTTGAACTTTATTTCTTGCAATCCCAAGTTTATAACTCGCAATTCTGGGGCTGGTTGCATAAACCGCTAAGACAGTCTTACAAGTTAGTCATCCATTTTTTTTTTTCTGTTCATAAAGACTGTTCATACATTTTTTAAGTTAGTTACATAAAAAACGTAAATTAGTCTAATCTGATACTGAAACTGACTACCCCTAACTAACTGCTAGTTGGCCATACTAGTTCACAAGACACAGACTTAACTTAATGGCTATGTTTATGCACCTGGCCCCTGCTGGAGACGAGAGATAGACGTTTTTGTGAGGTATAAATTCTTGAATATCTTGTATTCAAAATAACCAAATATAAACTCGCAACTGTGAGAAGAAAAGTCAGAATTGTGAGATACATACTCACAATTATGAGTTATAAAGTCCACCTTGTGAGATATAAACGTGCAGTTGCAAGAAAAAAAGTCAGAATTGTGAGGCGCACTTCCCTTTTCTATTATTATTCCATGGTGGAAACAAGCTTCCATAGTAAAGGAAAAGGACACAACATGACATTAGATTTCTCGTGACATTTGATAAGGCAACTTGAGGACACTAAAGCTTTTGTGCTGTAAGAGACTAGCAATGCTCCTGTTTACCCTCAGGGAAAGTCCCTCACACTTAAGCAGACAGGTCAGTCTACTTTACACTCGAGGAAAGCTCAACCTTCATGAAATCTAGCTCTGTCCTCCAATAGTCATGACACGGAACCTGCTTACATGTAGCATGCATTTATGTAATACTTTAAACATGCTCTGATTTTTAGACACTCTTTGTAAGATAACAGATACGACACCCGCGTTAGACTTCTAGCCCGCAAGTCCAATAAGACCTCACAGTGCCAGAATTAGCATTTTGTCTTCAGACTTCTATACAAGAGACTATTTTTAATCTGGTAATTGGCAAACGCACAAAACCACTTAAATATGTGTGAGAGTGAGACTATAGGATCCGTTTAGAGTGGCTAGACCCTCAAAACATCTAGTTTCTCTCAAGCAAGACATCTCACACCCATTTAAACAATGCTAACAACAGACTCACAGTATATATAGAGAGAAATACACAGTTCTCATTTAGCAGCATATTTTTATGAAATGATGAAGTACGTGCTGTGAAATATGTTAAGAATAATGCTAAAGCAAGGAAAAAGGTAATCAAGATCTGCAGAGCACAGCCGTTTTACTGTACGGCAGCTGCACGCTGAGGTCGCGAGTATTTCACTGGTTTTCTGTTGCTATGTCTGCCACACAGTGATGTACTTCATGTACTAAATAACTGAACTATGAGTCAAAACACCATGACCTGACAGCTCCCTTGGCCTAACTCAAGCAGAACAGCTCTGCCAATGCACTGTAATCTCATGTTTATGCTGGTGTTTGTATCCAGCCTCCTATAACAATACACCACGGTGACATTTTGCAGGGAGACAGCCCTGGTAATAAAGGTCTTAGCAAACACTGCTACCTGCCACAGCCAAGTGTCTACTAACTTATAACTGCGAGAAGCTGCTAGAAGATAACCTGCCGAGTCAGCATTCATATAATTGCCATAGGAGCTGTGAGTGGTACGATTGTAGAGAGAAGGAAACAGTCAAGACAGCAGAGAAAAAGTTTGCCTTTTCAAAAGTTCGGGGAAAACTTCATAAGGTAATTATAATGGATATTCACATTAAAAGCCTGCCAAAACATCCATAAGGCGAGTCTGACATGCTTATCAAGGGCTTGAAATTGTTGTTAATAATCTTCAACAGAATGATTAGCTAAAGGTATAAGGTAGATCTCAGCAGTCAAACCTAAGCACACGTTGTGCTATCCCTATTCGCACAAGTAGAATTTTTAATTGATGTGCTGATAACAACAACCCCTCTTCAAATTACCACGAGATATGCAAATTAACTCTCAGATTCTCGGCTGTACAGTCGGATTCATGAGTGAATAAGTCCTACATTTATTCAAATCATCTAGCTGAGTTCCTTCGCTTAGCGATGCTAGTCTATGACAACAAACGAAGAATACTTGGCTGTCATTTTCAGTTGAATATATATATAGTGCTTGAGCAAAATAACAAACAGTGTGGCACAGATGACTGTTATTTGGACAGGGCAAGGAGGCTGTTACTATAATCACTGCAGACCAGCCATCCTTAGGGATGCACATTAAAACCCACACACTGGAATAAACACAAGCCTAACGAAATCATTTGAGCTAGAAAGCTTCACTGTCAAACCTCACACTCATTAAAACCATCCGCGCAGAGCTAATTATAGTTTTATATGGGGCCTGTAGTGCGCAACTTATTTCTCTGGTTCATCCACTCAAGACATAAACATTGCATGCTTCGGTTGTGTGACCTCTCACTTCTCGACGCTTGCTTAAACAAACATATAGACGAAAAAGGTGTAGTTGCAAAATGTTGCTATAAATAAAAAAGGTGAAGACAGAAGGGAAACAGAGTGGGGGCCGCGTAAGAGTGCAGGGACAGGCAGATCTTTCATAATGTTATTGCTCTGGCTTATTTTAGTCTTGTGTGTTACCACATATCTGCTGGCCCACGAGTACAATCTCTTCATGAGTACACTGTTTACCTCTTCTGCTATCATAAAAATCATCCTATTTCTAGCTATCATATGACTCTGTTTGTTTACTGTAGCTGACTGCATATGCAGGTTAAACAAAAATAACCTGTTTTACTTTAGAAAATGTCAAAAATGATTTTTCATCTTTATAATTGAAGAGTGCCATCAGTCTCAATCTGAAATCTAAAATAGTAAACGTAATCTTTTCTATGTGTATTTTTTGTATCTTTTCTAAGTCGTGCTAACATTTTTAAAAAAGGCTGTTCAAGTGTAAAACCTAAGATTGTCCTTTTATATGCTGCACTTCATGCACAAAATAATGTTCAGTTGGTTTCACTTTCATGGACTTTTAGTTTGTTTTTTGTCTGTTTCCTGTGTTTTAGTTTTCCCGCCATTCATCTGTTACCATGGATATTCATTTAATTATCACAGCTGATTATTAAGTTCATTATCATTGAGTATTTAAGTTTCTCATTTCCTTCCATTTGTTTGCTTTTATTAATAAACCTTGTTATTATTTTGAAACTCTTAACCTGCCTTCATCATCTTTGGACTTTAAATGTTACAGAAATATAGTTCTAATTCAGTTATCATGTTTTGACTCTTTTAATTTATTTAAATTTTATTTACACAATCTAAATGTGCACATTGATTCTTAAATTCCACAGTGTTTAATTTACACATCCAAGTTTTAATTCACACCAACCTTGGTGATAACATCTATGAACTGCCTGTTTCTCAACCAAACACAACCAATATGTGTTTAATATAATATAATTATGCCACTTTTATCTATTTTGAGTCATTATAAAATTGGTGTCTTTTTTACTTTTGTGATTTTTTATCTTGATGCATTTTCTGCATCCGTTCAGTCCTTGCTACCTCAGCATCATAGATTAAGTACACTAAAAACAAAATGTGGCAATGTGCATAAATTATGTCCGTAAATTATATAGTCTCTTCAACAAAAAGAAGAAGTATAGCATTACTTAAATTGAAGTACTGTGATCATCCCTTAAGTCAAAATTAAGTTGTGTTTCTATACATTTAAGTATGCCTTTTGGAAGCATGTAATAAAGCAAGTCTCATAATATGAATAATAACTGAATGCAACAGAAACATGCTTTTGGGGAGTTTGGGAATTGTAGGTCAAGTAAAAAATATAAGCATTGTCCTGTCACTGAAATGTGTCTTACTTTAATGCTAATTTTCAGATGAAATCAATCCCATTACACCTCCTCACTGTTCCCTTCTGATCATTGACTGAAGTTGAAGCATATTGACTATACTTTAAATTAATTTCAACTTCCATCAAACCCACGCTCCCACTCTCTATCGCTATCCGAGCAAATTGTAGCATAAATCTCTGACTAAATAATGAATAGACATGTCAGCCAAAGCTTTCATGCCCTCGCCCTATCTGTATCTGTATCTCTATCTTCAGTATAATCCCCTATCTCTGTCCACAGAACTGTATCTAATGGTCCACCCTGATACCTTGCAGAGACATACAGGAGTGGTCATAAATCTATTCAGCCTTATTTACAGCCTCTGCTGTAGTCAGCGCTTTGAAAGGAACAAATCCTCTGTGTTCCCTTTGCCATCTGTGGAGCTCTCAAGCCAGTGCCATTCTGCTGGCCTGCTCACTATGAGAGATGCAACGGAGGTGGACCGAGTGTTGACACAAGCTGCGCATTCTGGTTTGAATGGCTTGTCTGTTGTCTCAGTCATTTTTGACATCCTTGCTTTTCAAACGACACATACTGTAGGCGAAGGACACGGCTGAGTTAATGTTACGAAGGAGTTATAGTTGTGTTAAGCCAGTTCTTATCATAGGAATATGATCTTATCACAGGGAATGCAATGAAAGAACAGAAGCTCTCTCATAGTGAAATCAAACCTTGTTTGAAATCAGTGATCATCAATTAGCTCTTTCCTCAGGCAAGAACCCAAACAACACTCGGTTTTGGGGTATTGGCACAAAATTCAGCAGGGAATTTGAGAAAAACTCCTTCTGCAGACAATCAGCCATTCATTGTCATCTCTGACGGTTCACTTGTCTGAAATGTGACATTTGACCTTATATATTATAATTAAGTGATAAGTGCTGTCTACATGTCTCTGTCTTGTACTGAACCTGCTCTTTGTATAGGGAGACACATGTTCATTCATGATCAGATCAAAGTAAATTTTAATTACATATTTTATTTCATTATCTTTATTGTTCCAGCCTTTATTGTTCCTGTTCATCTTTGCTGCTTATATTTTATGCTTTGTGTCAATCTCATGCATTATTTAAATACATATTTGGAGCTTTACAGCATAGAATTGTGGAGTTGATGAAATGAAGATTGCATTTAGAGCAATGCTTCTCAACCAGGGGGTCGCGACCCACTAGCGGGCCACAGCACTTCTGAAGGGGCCTAAATTTATTTCTAAACCATGGAAACAAAAAAACAAAACAAAAAACAAATATATATATATAGCTCCAACGACATTTCTCTTTACAAATTCTCGTTTTAGACTTCTAATTCGTTACCGGTGTTTTGTTTTGCTCTAAATACGTCATGCGTTGGTTCAGCAGTCACTCTTCCGCCGGAACTAGACTCGCGTACGGCCATTACCGGTGATTATAGTTTATAAAGTTATAAATATGGATTTTTTTTCTTACAAAGACGCATCGCTTCGCCTCAGAAGGCCTTTATTAACACCCTGGAGCCGTGTGGAGCACTTTAATGATGGATGGATTGTTGGATGGATGCACTTTTTTGGCCTTCAAAATGTAAGGTACCATTCACTCCCATTGTAAAGATATTTTTTAATATAACTCCAGCTGAAAGAAGAAAGTAATACACAGGATGGCTTGAGGGTGAGTAAATTATGGGATAATTTTCATTTTTGAGTGAACCAACCCTTTAAATGGATAGACCAACCCCCCAAAAAATGTCACAATTTACTCACCCTATAATGTAGAAACCTTAAAAGTCACAATACTCTATTATTCCACAATGTGTGATATATATTTCACATCTTCTGAAGCTATGCAATTGTTTTGGATATGAAAATAAAGTCACATTGTGAGTGATTTACTAAAAATCTTGAGGTCATCTTCTCTGTGTGTTCATGAGAGAATAAGTGACGTCTGATTTATGAGCTAATCAATGAATCAGATGATCCAGTTCATAATGCCCTGTCTGAACAATTTCTTCACAAATGAGTCATCCTTCTCTATTTTTGTGTTTCACAGGAGGAGTAAAATCACATGTTAGGATTAACAGTAAACAATATACAATTTTCACTTTTAGGTGAACTCACTTTAATGAGGGTTCTTTCTTCTAATCATATTATTTTACCTCATCATTTGCAGTAGCCTAGGCCTATCCCTCTTTGTCAACTGCTCCATGACATGCCACATGGAAAAAGTCCAGAAATTTTCCACCGAAATAGGTGGTAGAGAGGGCATATGCGTGTTAAATACATCTTAAAAAGTCATTTCAGACAAAAATGGGTAGTAGTGTGTGTTCAGACGCCCTCTTCTTGCACAATTTGACGCTACAGGAAGCAAGCCTGGACTGTCTGTCTTCTGTTTTCAAGCTCAGCCAATCCTCTATGTGCGAGGGGCTTCAGCATCATGATATTTAACACACCCACCCTGAACTCCGACAGAGGTATTTCCTCAAGCGCCTGTCAACGGGCAGGTATCACCTTCATACCAGCTGGATGTTCAGGATGAAACGTTGAAACTTTCTCCACAGATCCCATTTATCGACGGAAGGAGCTCGATGCGATGCCAGACTTTTTCGAAACCTGCCATGCGTTCATCGCTTTCAACGACTGAACAGCCTCGATTTGTAGCTACTGGATGAGAAAAGCGAATGAACTTGTGCAGCTGCGGCATCGAGAACACGCACTTTTGTGGATAATTTATCTGATGAGGCTTGACTTAATTATATTTCGCAAAGACTTGCAGCGTAACAGCTATTACGTGTTAAAATAGACTATGAGCGATTGTGTCGAGACTGTTCTCGTGTCTCGTCAACTGACTGCACGGGAGGACTTTAATCGCGAGCGCACGTAAATAACTGGATTATTGTTTCGCATGGATGTGGATGAGCGCTTTTTCTAAATAAACCCTAATTTCTGCCCTTAAACTGGAAAATGAAAACGAAAACGTTCCATGTGTTCTTCTCACAAAATTGGGAGCCCGTGTTTTATGTACTGTTGGCGATGTAGTGCGCTTGCTCACTTTTATCCCTGCCATTCCAAACAAGTCATTTCTCGAACAAGAGACCCTGAAGATGATCCTCTTTAGAAAATTCCGCGTCTTGATTCTGATGGTGTTTCTTATAGCCTGCTCTATGCACATTATGATAGACTTGTTACCGAAGCTGGAGAGACGGAGCAGTAGCGCGTGCTCGTGCTCGCACACACCCAGCGAAGAGCCGCAGAACTGGGCTAAGCATCGAGCCAAGCCGGGATCAGAGTCCGGCTGGCCTAATAAACACACTCTCAGAATACTTCAAGACTTCAGCAACGAGCCGAACTCAAACCTGTCCTCTCACTCGCTGGAAAAGATCACCGTTGGGGAGAGACCTGAGGCTTTGAAAAGATTTGAGCAGTTGACAGGTGACGAGAAGAGGCACGCGACGCGGGACTCTACCCTGAAGAACGCAGTTGTGAAGGGTTCGAGGCTCTCTGCGCTATTTGACCATCCTTTGTACAACAGGCCATTGCCTACTTTAAATGAAGATGAAGACACTTTATTCAATGTCAACACTGATATAAGATTTGACCCTAAAGCTGCACAGAACCCAGAGTGGTAGGTTGAGAATCTCAGGGGGTTTCTTTCTGTTTTCCCCAATTAATATCAATTTACTCATAACAACAACAATAATAAGTGTAGTGATAATATTATCTATTATAATAATAATAGCTAACTGCATGATTTGTATTATCTTAGAACTTTAAAAATGTTGGGCACTTTTTGGACACATTTTGGTCACCTCACCTCTGGTAACAGATTACTCTAAATTGTAATGTAGAAACATGCATTTTTCTGTAAAGCTGCTTTGAAATGAAATGTATTGTGAAAAGCCCTACACAAATAAATGTGAATTGAATTGAATTAAACGAATTGTTATTATCATCATGCATTTGATCTTGATGATGTCAATAAACTGATGCGTTCAGAACAACATATTATGCTTATTCATTGCATTTGGGACATGTTGTCTTTCCGCAGGAATGGGGAAGGTAAAGATGGGGATTATGCTCCTACCGGCGAGATGTCCTCAGACTCATACCCAAACTGGCTCCGCTTCCACATTGGGATCAACCGGTATGAGCTTTACTCCAGGCACAACCCAGTCATTGATGCAATGCTGAAGGATCTGGTGTCGCAAAGGATCACAAGTGTTGGTAAGACAACATTTGAGATTACACAATTAAGTAGCATTAAATGGGGAAGTGATTTTTAGGATTGCAGTGGTTGTGATGCGTGATTTGAGTGCAGCGTCATCTTTCAGTGCTGCTCCTCTTAACAGATTTAAATAGATACTTTGAATGAAGTTTCTCAAAGATAATAGCTAGACTCTTCCTGCACTCTGGCTGCGGATGCATCAATAAAATTGGACTGAGATTCACTGGTAGTGGATTCCAGCAGGGTAAATGAACGAGAAGAGCGTGCAATTTAGACTTAATCAAACGCCATGCTGTGGAAAAGTATCTCCTGCCAAGCATTCATATTGTCAAGTAGACTTGTGCTTGATGGGCTGCATTTATGTGAAGCCCCAAGGTCAATTTCTCAACTTATTATTAACAGGCTCTCCTGAATACTTGATTCTGATTGGATGATTGCTGTATTCTGTGTTCAGAATATTTTTGTATAATAATCACTAAACTACATATTTGACCACTGTCCTTGGCAACCAATCTCACTCGTATCAACCCGCTCTCTCTTTCTTCTCGGATGATGGATTTCGTGTCCATTTATTTACTTATTTGCTAAGTAGCTGTGTAATAAGTTACAGAATGCATATTCACATTATCACAAAACAAACCAATTTAGGATGATCCATTAAGGAACAAAGACCCCCTGTTTGGGATCTGTGTTTATTTAATTTTATAGGAAGTTGCATGTTAATCTACGGTGATAGTGATCTTTAAAAAACCTGGTATGGGCACAGCAGCCTAATAAGTGACTTGAGGCGGTGTCCCTTTGTTTTCTTCATCTGTTTGTGATTGCCTGCATATTCATTACAACAATTCATTACAGCTTTTAAAAAAGGTCTTATCAACTTCCCGAAAAGGACAGTGTGTATGGCCAAAATACACTTATTGCCTTTCGTTTTTTTCAACCTTGTATAATCAAAAACAAGACTATAACCATCTACGATTACAGGACAAAGAATTTTCACATTGTTATTACCACTTGCATAATGAGTCTTATCTTAAATGGTTAATTGTAAGAAAGCTCAAGTTGTTTTCCTGAGACGAGTGTTTAGCGCCACTCTTGTTCTCTCTGTAGCAATGAAATCTGGAGGCACGCAGCTGAAGCTCATCATGACATTCCAGAACTATGGCCAGGCGCTCTTCAAGCCCATGAAGTAAGTGATGCAGCAATAGGAAAATGTTAATGAAATGACTAATTTACCCATGGTTAAACATTATAGTTGTGTGAACATCTATAATCTCAGCAGCTTTGATTTTTACATCTTCTGATTGTCTTATGGGACTATTTCCTGTGCTATATAGTTGTCTATACTCTGTTATTAAATCTTCTGACGGACACCATTGTGTGGTACTTTTAGCTCATCTGCTCAATTCTATTTGGATATGTCTGTTATTATAATCGTGTGATAATATGCTGGGATCAGAGCTATTGAAAATGGATTTATAGTCGTCTGCGTAGTGATCCACAATGGACGGATCACATCCTATTTGAAAAGTAGGTTACAAAGGGAGGGAGGTTGTTTTTACGGATTTGACAACCCCTCAGCACAAATAATAGTTGCCTCCCTGTAATTTTCCAGATCTATAAATGGCAGCAAGTAAATCTTTGGTGTCATTGTCAGATTCAGAGCAGCAGCCCCTCCATCTGCATGCGCCTTAACTATCTGTTTCACAGACACTGCTTATGCTTTCTCTGGCAGATTAGTATTTAATGTCTTAGTGGTTTCATTATTATCATTGAGATCCTCTCTGTTTCCTCAATGGTTTTTCATAGCACCACCGGTTAAAGAGTAATGTATACAGGATGTGGGCCTTGGTGACTGAATCATTTCTAATGTGTTGGTCGACCGTATGTCCTGCCAGCTGAGTGCCTTTATTGGCCATGAAGCTGGTGTTCAGACTGCAGACATCCTGCATTCATAAAGACACGCTTTAGCATTGACAAACTTTAATATGAGACGCGTTTCCGTGTGTGAGCATGAAATCGAAGAGCTGATCAATATTCTTGAATTTTATATAGACAAATGTAAAATGTCCATGTTGTTTTCTGTATTCTTCGATAATGTTTTCAGAATTAAGGAAGCCAAATAGGAGGCACATGTGTCCCAGAGGATTCAGTCGTTCAGAGATGTTCTTGGTTTGTTCTTGGGGAGTATTTGAGGAGAGATGAGAACAATGGGTCTTTGGTGACAAGATGCTGATAAATGTTATTAGAGAGAGGAGGTCTGAGCCCAGGCTGTTCCTGCTATAATTAGCACAGACCAACAAAGACACATTTATTTCTTTTCCAGCCACAAGCTAAACACTTCACCCCCATCTTGCTTTTGGAGATCATCTTTTCTCTTGCATTCTCCTTTTTCACTGATAGTTTGAAACCCAGGACTTGCTCGACCTTCTTTGAGGACACGATCTCAGATGTTTGCCAGCCAGTACATTGCTAATGTAATCAAAGTCAAGATGAAACTTCAAACGTCTTTACTCATCTTGCCTTTGTTTGTAATTACATTTTGTAAATATTGTTTTCATGAACTGATTTGTCTACGTGCTTTCCATGCCTTCTCTGAAGTCAGGCAAGGATGTGTTCTTGCAACACTTGTGGTTGAGTATGACGTTTCTTTCGTTTTGATTCATGTCAAGTCAAGTCAAGTCAAGTCATCTTCATTTATATAGCGCTTTTAACAATGTAGATTGTCTCAAAGCAGCTTCACAGAGATAAATGTATAATATAACGTAAGATTGTTTTGGCTTTATAGCGGTTCTTTAATAAAGTTATTTTCCAGCTAAAGTTATTTTTGATTGATTCGCTTCCGTCGCAACGATCATTTGTTTTTAAATTAGGGGCCGCCAAGACGACACCATTCTCTCTACACAGACTTTAAACGCGAACCTGTGAGAAACGCTGATGGCGTTCAGATGCACATTAAGAACGGGTTCTATAGTTATGTGCGTTTGAATATATGTGTGCAGGTTTGGAATTCCCTACAAACCAAACCTAAACAAATTACTGGTGTTTCCTTATAGTTTTGATTCAGAATTTTATTTTATTTTATCAATTCGGGGTAGATACGCAAATTGAGTTTTCCCGACGACGCGTTATCTGTAGAGTGGGAAAGGGATCCTCCATAGGGAGAGACTAGTTGGCCCTTCAGCACTGCATTGACATCGGGTCCAGGCGAAGGTCCTTCATCAGATCTGGAAACGGCCTGGATCCGGCAGGCTGCGGGAAAACCTTGGGATAAACAAAGACACTAAAATTAGCGTAGATGCCATTCTTCTCATGATGTAACAAGTACATCAGGATTTATGGGAAGTGTTCCCGGTTCCAGCTGACCTAATCTATGCAGCCTAATATTGAATTATAGAAGTCTATAATGTATTATGTGAACGCTATGTCAAAGAGATGTGTCTTTAATCTAGATTTGAACTGACAGAGTGTGTCTGCTTCCCGGACAATGGTAGGAAGGCTGTTCCAAAGTTTTGGTGCTAAATAGGAAAAGGATCTACCGCCAGCAGTCGATTTAGATATTCTAGGTATTATCAACTGGCCGGAATTTTGAGATCGCAATAGACGTGAAGGAGTATAATGCGTTAAGAGCTCGCTCAAGTACCGCGGAGCTAAACCATTTAGTGCTTTGTAAGTAATCAGCAATATTTTAAAATTGATGCGATGTTTAATAGGGAGCCAGTGCAGTTTTGACAGAACCGGGCTAATATGGTCATACTTCCTGGTTCTGGTAAGAACTCGAGCTGCTGCGTTTTGGACCAGCTGTAGTTTGTTTATTAAGCGTGCAGGGCAACCACCCAGTAGAGCATTACAATAATCTAGCCTTGAGGTCATGAACGCATGGACTAATTGTTCCGCATTTGTCAATGAGAGCATATGGCGTAATTTAGATATATTTTTAAGATGGAAAAATGCGGTTTTACAGATACTAGACACGTGACTTTCAAATGAAAGATTGGTATCAAAGAGCACACCCAGGTTCCTAACCGACGACGAAGACTTAACAGAGCAGCCATCAAGTGTTAGACAGTATTCTAGGTTATTACGTGAGGAAGTTTTTTGTCCAATAATTAGAATCTCTGTTTTTTCAGAATTTAGAAGTAGGAAATTACGAGTCATCCAGTTTTTTATATCAGCTATGCATTCTGTTAATTTAGTGAATTGGTAAGTTTCGTTAGGTTTTGAAGAAATATAGAGCTGAGTATCGTCGGCATAACAGTGGAAGCTAATTCCATGTTTCCTAATAATATCTCCTAATGGCAGCATGTACAGAGTGAACAGCAGCGGTCCTAGTACTGAGCCCTGTGGTACGCCATACTGAACTTGTGATTGATAAGACATCTCTTCATTTACTGCTACAAACTGATAACGGTCAGATAAGTATGATTTAAACCATGCTAGTGCAATTCCACTAATGCCAACATAGTTTTCTAGTCTATTTAAAAGAATGTCGTGGTCAATGGTGTCAAACGCAGCACTAAGATCGAGTAACACTAATAGAGAGACACAACCACGATCGGATGATAAGAGCAAATCATTTGTTACTCTAACGAGAGCAGTCTCAGTACTATGGTATGGTCTAAATCCGGACTGAAAATCCTCGCAGATATCATTTCTTTCTAGAAAGGAACATAGTTGTGAAGATACTGCCTTTTCTAGTATCTTTGACAGAAAGGGTAGATTCGAGATCGGCCTGTAATTGACTAATTCTGAAGGATCAAGTTGCATTTTTTTAACAAGCGGTTTAATCATAGCCAGCTTAAAGTTTTTTGGTACGTATCCTAGAGACAAAGAGGAATTAATGATATTAAGAAGAGGATCTATGACCTCTGGAAGCATCTCTTTCAGTAGCTTAGTCGGTATAGGGTCTAACATACATGTTGTAGATTTAGATGATTTAACGAGTTTAGTAAATTCTTCCTCTCCTATAGCAATGAATGAATCAAATTTTTCCTCAGGGAGACTACAATGCACTGCCTGATGCGATACTGTAGTAGACGGTTGCATAGTTATAATTTTCTCCCTGATATTATCAATCTTATAAGTGAAGAAGTTCATAAAGTCATTACTGCTGTGCTGCTTGGAACCTTCTGTGTTTGAAGCTTTCTTTTTCGTTAGTTTAGCCACTGTTTCAAATAAATACCTAGGATTATGTTTATTTTCTTCTAATAGGTTTGAAAAATAAGCAGATCTAGCAGCTTTTAAAGCCTCTCTGTAAGCAATCGAGCTCTCTTTCCATGAAATGCGAAATACCTCTAATTTTGTTTTCTTCCAGTTGCGCTCCATTTTTCTGGCTGCTCTCTTAAGGGCCCGAGTGTGCTCGTTGTACCACGGCGTTGGATTATTTTCTTTAATCTTCTTTAAGCGCAAAGGAGCAACTGTGTCTAAAGTGCTGGAAAAGAGAGAGTTAAAAGTCCACATGTTCAAATATGTTCAAATATGCCACACACTCAGATATTCCTATATTACTGTATAGCCTGAGGAAATTGCTTAATCAGCTATAATTATCTTAATCATATTAGCTGAGAAATAATAGAAAACTTTGCTCATTTGCTCAGCTTCATGTTGTTCCAAACCTGTATATTTTTCTTTCTTTTCTGGAGCACAAAATAAGATGTTTAGCAGAATGTTCCTGCTGCTCCTCCCAATGAAAGCGAATGGTGACCAGAGGCTGTCAAACTCTAAAAATAAGAGAAAGATCTTAAGCAAATAACGATTTAAAGGTCATATGGTTCTTTTTTTTAATCATTTTTTGGCACATAGTTGCCATTCGCTTTCATTCTATGGAAACGAGCAGCCTCAAAACCACAAATAACATCTCCTTTTATGATCTAAAGAACAAAGGAAACTATACAGGTGTGGTGCAGCATTAAATGTTTCATTCATTTATTCATTTATGGCTTGTGTTTTTGGCAGAGGCACTGAGCTCCTGAAATAGAAAACTGGTTAGATTGTTAGCAAATTCCCTGTGATCATTTGATAGAATAAAAGCTGCTTGATTGGTCTCAAAAGCAGGTAATTTGGTCTGGAATTCTTATGTGGTTTCTGCTTAGGCTAGTACTTAGGCTATTTAACAGAATTAATGAAACTCTGTGATGAATGGGTGTGTGAGTGGATTAGTGGGTGGACAGATCAGAGGGAGTGATAGTTTTTAAGAACTTCCACAGTTGGGCTTCTCGAGGTTTAATAAAGAAAAGATACAAGAACTCAATGTAGGAGAGGCGAGCTCCTCTGAATGCATCATTACTCAAGCACTATTTAAAGATAAAGGAGATTTCAATAGCAAACAGACGCGTCTTAAAGGCTGCTCTCTGAGGCATGAAATGCTTAAAAATGGATCTTCCTCTGTTCTGAGATAGAGGCGAATGGACAACAACACAATTGTTCTCATCTGCTTGCGTTGTTTGACATATCCCTGTAAATATCACATGACAAGCACACAGCACTGACTTTGAGCAGTGGTTCTCCACTGGTTTTGCTTTAGGACTTAGTTTGTGAGAGTCAATGGAAATCAAATGTCAATTCAAATACTGAAAATGTTTCTTTGACAAAAGTTTACTAGATTTTTTACTGAAAATGTATTAATATTACTATGAACTGTATTGGTCCAACAATATTAGGGATGCACCGATATCAAAATTTGGGCAATACTGATAACCGATAATTCTTTAGTTGAAAGCCGATAACCGATATATTGGCCAATAAATCTGAATCCAAATGTTTTGATCACAAAACAAAAGTCTCACCATTAAAACCCATGTCCCAAGCACACAATTATAATGTTCTCATTATAATTTTATGTAGCTTATATGACAGACTTGCACTGCACATAACTGTATTTTCCTTTTTTAAGTGATTCCAATCATATTTCAAGCAATTCAAAAACATCATGGTGAACAGTGAGCATCTGAATTGTCTGCTGAAGGAAATAATCCATTATTTATCGGCTTTAATATATCGGCCATATTTTCTTTTCAGGCCGATAACGATAACATTAAAATGTAACATATTTTAGCCGATACCGATATGGTGGCCGATGTATTGTGCATCCCTAAACAATATGCAAAATTACTAATTATACACAGATTATTCTAATATAGCTTGAATGTGAACATTTTGTTTTAGATTTGATTTAGGTGTGTAAATTAAAAAAATGATATTGTGTAGTGGGCACAAACCAAAAAAGTTAAGCATATTAAAAATGGTCTTTTTTTACCATATGTTGTTTTGTTCTTAGTTTTTGAGGCATATTTGTCATATTTATTTTGTCATCCTAACTATGGTTGATTATATAGTTAAGTGCATTTTATTATTCACATTTAGCTTTTTTTATTTATTTTTTCATGTTGTCTGGACCCACCTGTTGAGGACAACTAGATAGAGAACATCTTAGTACGTGTGCATGACTATGAGTTTCAGAGTTTGAATGAAATGAATCAGATGAATGAGTGTTTGCCTGATATCTCTCACTCATGAAACCTCCATTAGTGTTGATCCACCATGAAGCTGACTGCAGCCCCCCCACAGAAACACTGACATGCTTCATCCATAATTAGCTCCTCCCTGGTCACACTAGACAGGATTTTTTGGACAAACATGCTGTCATTGATTAAGCTAATCTGATGAGTCATTCCGTTGCTGCACGTTTAGCTGTTTGACTGATGAGAGATGCTAATGTAAAATTTATTCTAGAGGTAAAAATTTCACCAAGGAGAAAGAGACAGACCACTTATAATTTGAGAATGGAAGTCTCACCCCTCAGTTAAGAGAACCAGTTAATCAGCTTTTTGTTAGTTGCTTACTGTAGATTAGAACATCTGTGTGCTTTAGCTGGATCCCCCTGACATATAGATTTTGCTAGATTGTGTGGAAATCATTTATAATAAACACAATATTGCATAAAAAAACAAGAATTGGTGACGTTAATATAATATACTATAATGTTATGTTCACTATAGTTAATGATGTATAAAAGACAGAAAACAGATAAAGAATTTATTGTAAAATAATTCATCTGATTGAATCGCATTAATTACAACCTATTTTTTCAATTCAAAATGGAGAAAATTACCAAAGAAACGAGTAGTTTGCATCACTGGATATGTTTATCTTACCTCACTCTTTCACAGTTAAAACTGAAGAGTCATGCTGCAATTCACGTTTTGGCTTCTGTGTAGAGTAAAGCCCGCCTTCTATGATTTGATTGGCCATCTCAATCATTTTGTCATTGATGAGCACTGTTAGACCACTTAAGCAGACCATCTTGAAAAATCTACTTTTAAAACTTTTTGTCATCCTAAAAACAAACAGAGTGGTGTGTAATAAAGTCCATATGTTACTGAAAAGTGATCTTGACAAGCACTTTTTGAGATTTCATTATTTTCCCTTGCATTCCCATTGCATTAAAGCTACATGATTCCATTTAGGAGTAAAAAAAAAAAAAAGGTAGGCCAGTGGACATTGGACCTAATCATCAAAATAAAAGCTTTTATTTCATAATGAAGTTTCAGCATTTGCAAACATGGATGTCAGAGTCAATCTTTCTTTTTATAAAACTGCAATAATCTAAAATAGCTCCCAGCCACTACTTGACAACACTTATGCTGTCAATACTTTGAGAATTTTCTTTGCTTTAACATTAACTAGGGCTGGACTGGGACTGAAAAATAGCCTGAGCCCAATCCTGGCCCATCACAAACCAAAGCAGATAATCTCCCACTAAATGTATCACTTATGCATATACAAACTACTGCCTGCTGTACTTTCTTGTTGATATTGATTTTGTATTGTGTGTGAAAAAGACATGTTTACATTGAAAAGGCAGTGCAATTAAATTACACAACAAATGAAAAAATCTATAAAGCTTAAGTGTGCAATTTTTTTTAATGTTCAAATACTTTCTTATATCCCAGATTTATATAAATAAGTACATTTTTTGTAGGCTCACTTCCTGAGAAATGTTAACACTGTGGTTCTGTGCATCCAGAACATCACAACACAACCACATTGGCTGGGACTATGTTTGACTAAACAGTTGGCGAGACACTTGATCTGTCCATTTGGAAAAGCCCCGGTGCCATTAACTTGTCTTTATGCGTTGTGTTTAGTCATGCTGAAAGCGTCTTTGTTATTTCATGTGGTTTATACTGATGCTTGTGATTCATAGTCTCAGAAGCATGTACTTCAGGGGTGTCTGTCATAAAGTATTACTGTCTGAATGATCTGAGGTTTTGTGCATCGACAAGGTTAATGATATCTGCCCTGGCAGCGCAGTTCTACCAGAAAGACTCGGGAGGCAAAATAACGTAACAAAGCATACATTTATTAACAGCCCAGCAAGCAAGTATTTATAAAGTTCTTTGGCGTAGGCCCCATCCGTAGCTCGCAATCCGAGGGTAACGGAATCTGCATTTCCTGCCTGAAGACGAAGGCAGGGGCGCAGCCGACCCCCCGGGAGGTACGGACAGGACCATCCTGGTGGTGGTGGGGAGGATGGAGGTAATTGATGGCATCAGCATCTGCGAACTCAGACATGTGTAAGTACCGATCTTTTATACTGCAAATATTAGAACACGATTGGTTAGATGTGAAGGTAATAAGTGACGTAACAATTGAGTCTTCCTGGCAGAACTTTTTCCACAGATCTGTTCCCATCCAAGATATGACTCTCATGATGACAGACCTTAAGTCTTCCATAAGACAGCTCAGAGCTCACTCACATTTGTAGGGCTTTTGCTTAGTTCTTGTCCTGTCTTTATCAAGGCCTTTTTGCAGGTCTTTGACTCAAAAAAGGGAAACCATGAAATTCCATGTCGCTTTAAAGAATTCATTTTCTCAGTTTTGTTTGCAGTGTTCATTTATTAGAGATCAGTAATTGATTTGACCAATATTTTTTACTGATACGTTTCTACAATACTGGGACCATCGATAAATGGCATAATTTAGTGGATCTCTAAAGATTTGCACCCAACAATGCAACTGTGCGTTCAAAAGGAAGTGGTCACATGTGAAGTAACATACTTAATTTAAGAAATATGCAACATTTTAAACTTAGCAGTGAGTCAATATATACGTATAAGTCTAACAGCTAAGTGTAAAGTCTAATTTAAAAAGGAATAATACAAATAATATTTATAATGCATATTATATAATTAGTTGTGGTACACTGAAAAAATGTTGCTGCCTTCAATTTTTAAGTACAATCAACTTGGATGTTTAAGTCATTTCAACTTAAATAACATTAAACTGACTTAAGTGTTTAATGTATTTTGATGAGTTAAAGCAATGTAAAAACATAAGGTATCATAACTTATTGATCATATCATTTACAGTGTACCAAGGGTTTTGAAATGTATTATTACTACGACTATTATACTGCTACTAATTATTATACATTTTTCTCCCAAAAACAAACGTTTACAAAAACAATATCAGCCAATCTCTGTTACGTAGTGTCTGTCTGTTGGTGTAGTTTTAACAGCAGATGGGTATATAAGCAGCATCACAGAGCACAACAGCAGAAACAGATCTATTTTATAACCTGTAGTTACTGTCAGTCGAGTACCTCGGGGAATAATTATCTGATAATTGAGGCACAAGGTAAAATACTGTTTTCACAGTTGTTAAAATTCTTGATCGTCACTCTTAATTATAACAGCACAGGCGTTACATGCACGATTTTATCTGTTCTCATTAGGACAAATTCCCTAATTGGTCCTGAATGTTTCAGATCTGAAACATAACCCTGAATAATGGCATAATTGGGGGACAACAGAATGCACACACCTTGGGGACAACAGAGTACCATAATACTAACTCTGTGAAGTTCTCTGCAGTGTACTGCAGCTTATGAGCAACACCGAAGCTTTGAAGACGTCTGTTCTACAGCTTCAGATAGAGCTGATCTGTGGAGGACGAGGACTGCTCGGCTGAATGGCCTTGACTTTCCTCTTAACTTTCCTCTCACTTGTGTTGGAGTAACGGTGAGGTTGGGTAGACAAAATAAATGATGTAACTGGCCTTGGATACAAATGCCCACAACTAATCTGTGTTAGCAGGCGGACTCCCTCCCTCTTACCCTGTCTCTTTCGCTTCTTCCCTCACATTCTTTCTATTTCTCCTTCTGCTTCTTCCAGGATTACGGCAGATACTTGTTTGTGTTGTGATAAGCGCTTCACTATATCCAGGAAAAGCACGTTGCATTGTACCTCTTAAGCCTCTGCATCAGGGCTCTTTGCTCCTCTCCATAGACTTTCATAGTGAAGGATCAAGAGAAAAGAGAATAACATCGCAGGGTCATTCCTACTGTGCCATACATTTTTATGTCCCCATCATATATGTCTTAATATATTGGAACTCACAATGTTTGAGGATTGAATTCATATTAGTTTGATTTTCTTCTCTTTTTTATCATGGTATTACAGTTATGTGAACAAACATGGGGTAATATTTGATTCATTTCACCAGTTTGCTTCGAGCAGATGCCACTTGTCCCCAGGTACACTAACTTCTGACATAAAAAATTTACAGTTTATTAAAAAATATTCTAGATTCAGTTCCTAGAATGAGAAATATTCTGGTTTCATCATATGAAGTCTCTTATGCTCACCAATGCTTCATTTGTTTGTTTAAAATACAGTAAAAAAAGTCAAATAAAATATTTTGAATATGATGGTAAAATATTTATTTTATTATAAATATTTATATTTATTCTTTTATTTTTTAAACCATTTTAAATAACTGCTTTCTATATTAATAAATTTTAAAGTGTCATTTATTCCTGTGATGGCAAAGCTGCAATTTTCAGCATCATTGCTCTAGTTTTCAGTGTCACATGATTTGGTGCTCAAGAAAAATGTCTCATTACTATCAATTTTGAAAACAGTACTTGCTGCTCAATATTTTTGTGGAAAACATGATTTTTTTTTCAGGATTCTTTGATGAATAGAAAGTTCAAAAGAACAGCATTTATTTGAAAAACAGTTTTTGTAACAATGTAAATGTCTTTACTGTCACATTTGATCAATTTGTTGTGTCCTTGCTGAATAAAAGTAACATCTTTCTTAAAAAAAAAAAACTCCCATACTGATCCCATACTTTTGAAAGGTAATGTGTATATATTTTCCTAGTCTTTTGTAATAACCCATTAACTAACAGAAATCAGGTCTTTAATACTCCAGGAAGTGACATCATTTTAAGTGGAAAAACTACAGCCAAAACATCATTATTAGCTATGAATTAAAAAAAAAATGCAATGTTCTATGGTATTTATTGGTTTCTCATTCAATCTTGGTATGTCAAATTGGTATGATAATACCCACCAACATTTCAAAAGAGAGTTAAAAAATATGTCAAAATGAATTTAACACCGTCATATATCTATGACACGTCTCAATCCTCACTGAGAAATTGCTCTTTATTTCCACCCTGTTAGATTCCATCCTGTTAATTTTATTTGATAGCCTGCCATACCCTTTTCATAGAAATTGCAACTCAAATATATTACATTTTTAAAAGTCAAAAGGTACTGCATAACAGGAATGACCCAACAATAGATTAACATCTTTTAAAACTGAAAGAGTGACAATTGTCTGCATCTTAGACTATAGGCATAATTCTAATGTGCTGTTAGACTGGGAGATGTAGGCGAATAACTGAACAGCACTAGAGCAAAACAACTTGCAGAAAACCATTGATCTGTTTACTCAGGATTGCAGAAAAAGGCAATAGACCTGAGAAAACATGTGACCCCATTTGTGGCACAGCATATGCAAATATGAGCTTTGGAGTCTAATTTCTGGTTGATGCACATGGTTTTGTGTCTAATCTCCAATCATGCAATGATGCAGCCATTATAATTTGGGCATTAGAATAATGCTGTTGCTCAGTTAGAGGATTCAGAGGAAATGGCTTTTGTCATGCACAGACACACCTTCACAATAGCCAACACCCAAAAAGCTCTTATTGAGAAACTGTCTCAAAGTTCGCCATAATCCTTGTCTCAACAAACACAGTACCTCCTAAAAAGCAGCTTAACCAACACACATTATATAAGCCTAATGAGTCATTCCAAGAGTACAATGTATGAAGTTTTTTTGGGGGGTCAGGAAGTCAATGAATACTTGCACAACCAGTATACCTAAAAACATTATGCATGCACACACTGTATATAGAGTGAGGGAACTGCAGGATATTTCTCTATTGTCTACCCTTCCTCTATAATCTATATAGCCTGTAATCTACTCGCTCTTCAGAAAGGCAGTATGCCACGTACTTCACTCTACCAGTGGGACTGCTGAGGATTTCAGGGCTTGCAGCCTAGCAAATGTGTTTTTTTCCTTCTTTCCCCTGTCTTTTGTGTCTATGCTCTGGGAATTATGAAAGGAACTTCTATATAGCTGGAAAATGTGAACTCTTCAAACCAAGCCAGCATCAAAAGTGCAGTTAATCCAAGCTTTCTCTCACAGACTTGTTTTTCCCCCCTCTAAAGCATCTCAGACTGTTTCTATAAATGTTTAATGATTTCGATTCTGGCACTGCTTTCCTCAGCGTGGCCGATATGTTTCCTATTGTGCTACGGCCAGCTACTGGATTCCATGTTCTCACCACACGGTCAATAGCGTGTGATTTCAGTTGAATTTTAGAGTATTTTGACCCTTTGAACGAAGCTATATTTCTTTGTGTTAGATCTCAGAAGCCTTTGTCTCTTTTAGTCTGTGTTGCTTTAATTACAGGTGCCTGTCTGTCATCTTTTCACAATTATAAAAGAATCAGATAAACCTTAAAGGAATTTTCCAGGTTCCATATAAGTTATCAATCAACTGCATGTGTGGCAAAAACCACAAAAATAATTTCGACTTCAGGCACTTACAATGAATAGGAGGTGAATAGGGCCAATCTATGAACTTAAAAAAGTTACATTTAAAAAAAAATGACTAGCACAACTTTACAACTCTAAGAATTGACCATGTTTGAACAAAAACAAAAATCTTATTTTTAACAAATGCTGAAAACAGTTGCTTAATTTTGCCTTCTTGTGAAAACCTTGATATATATTCTTTGAAAAAATAATAGCATTTATTTGAAATAAACATTATAAACGTATTTACTGTCACTTCTGATCAATTAAATGCAACCTTTCTGAATAAAAGTAAAACATTTAAAAAGTAGTGACCAAGTAGTGTGCTTTTACATTTATTCTTAGTTTTTACATTTCTGTTTTTAAATCCTCCCAAATTTGGCCCCATTCACTTCCAACATTGAACTCTTGTAACACTGATTTATTTTTACAGAAAATGATGGACGAATCGAAGTGTGTTGTGTTAATCAGCATTATACCACCCATACTATCGATTGATCTTAACTTATATTGAACTTGGAATATTATTTTTGAAAACACTCCTGAAGGGGAAGCGCTCGCACCTAAGTGAGGAGTGAAAGCGCAATGTCTGCGAAAGCCAGTGTTTTTTTTTTTTTTTGACGTTAGACTGTTGTAACCAGGGCTGGGCCTTTTCTTGCCCTTTAATTTATAGAGCTCTGCTTATCAACTCTCGCTTTACTTTTCCACCCACTAATTTACCTAATTTCATGGTGGGATGCTTACCACAGACTCAGGGAGTTTTTTTTCCCTGTTCATTGCTTACGGCTGCATTTTTACCTGGGCATGATGTTTGTTATGGGGGCTGTAAGGAATACTAAAATATTACTCTGGATTAAAGAACTGCAATTGTGATGTGTTGACTTTTTAAACAGAAAGTAATCTAACGTGTATTTATGGAGAAGAGGTTTGCATTAGTCTCCGTTAGGGAGTCTGCAACTGCACTGCAGGGGGCCTGGCAATTATTATTATTAGATCTTTGAGGAAAAAAATGCATTAAATAAAATGCAATATTATGTTCAACCACTTCTACCAATTCACTATAAGAAGTTAACATTTAGCTAAATGTATAATTGTCCTTCAATTCGGTAATGGATATTTTAATTGCTTTGCAATGTGAGCATCATAGCAAAGAATGTATATGCATTAAGTTTACGCGTCGTATTATAGGCCAGGCTTAAAATGTGACACTCAATTTTATATGTTATGTAACAGGGGTCTCTGGCTGTCCACCAAAGAAGTCATTGGCCTCAGAAGGTTGAAGACACCTGGTCTAAATGATTTAAACATACAACAAAGGGATGCTGCTTTTGCAATTAAGTATGAGAAAATAAGAAAACATGTTGGGCACAAGTCAGGCCTTGCCAGCACCGTTGCCACCAACAGTCAGACCAGACTCCAGCAGTATAATTACTCTAATTGTCTCGGCAATAAATCTGAAGCCAGACATGAAAGAATTCAGGGAACATCTTTAATTACACTCAGTGGGGACCAAATAAGCACTTAGCAACTTAAAAGATGTTTTATATAGAATTTATCTAGGGAATGTTTGATTTTAAAATATTTGGAGGAATGCTTCAAAAATGGTGTCTCTTCAGTTTGTTGATGTGCTAAAGCTTAAGCCTCTTTTCACTTCAGAAGACCTATTAAAACAGTGGCAAACAAGGAGACTTGTTCTCATGTCTAAATCATTTCCAAGCACAGGAAAGCTGATTGATTTTGCATTTGAAGCACTTCCAGTGCAATATGTTGTTGTCATCAAGAATTTCAGTGCGCAACCAGTCAGGAAACTGATCTTGAGGGTCCACCCATCCCCCCCCCCCCCCCCCCCCCCCTCCCTCCGTGATGGGACAGAAGAGCGTCTCTGGTGCAGGTGCAGTGTTCTGCTATTGTCCGTCTTCTGATTGCTCCCCCTCAGGGCCTGAGGAGTGGGTGTTGACTGCCCGCCTATGGGAAATACACACTATGGTAGTAAAAGGAGACAGCGGGAGACAGGAGGGGTGAAGATTTTAGCTCGGTTTCAAAACCTAGTGAGCAACCTTGTGAGTCTACGTACATAGGCAGCAGTTTAAATTAACTGAAATCGAACCTCATAAGTGACTAATGTAGAAGGCTTTTCTTAAGGTGCTGCCACATTAGTGAAGTTTCTGTGAAATTTCATGGTCAAAAAAAGTTCCATTGTCTATTGTCAATAGTGTAGCTCACACACAATTCACTTTCAAACCAAGCAGCTTTCTGTTGGTTAACCCAGCAAATTTGTGTGACCAACTTGAACCCATTTCAAAATCTGCCTGAGGGAAACTTTGAAAAATACAGTAAGTATCAGAAATACAGTAAAATACAGTACTATTGAAATAATATTACAATTTAAAATTAATGTTTTGTATTTTAATATATTTAAAATTGTAATTTATTTGTGTGAGGCAAAGCTGAATTGTCAGCAGTTATTACTCTTCATTGTCAAATGATTCTTCAGAAATCATTCTAATATGCTGAGTTGGTGTTCAAGAAACATTTCATTTTGAAAACAGTTGTGCTGATTCATATTTTTGTGGAAATGTGATGTTTTCAAGATTCTTCAATGAATAGAAAGTTTAAAAGAACTGCATTTAATGAAATTATATATATATATATATATATATATATAACTCTGTTAGTGAGTCCGATTTCTCATAAGGCGGAGCTTTCTCTGTAGTCGAAAGAGAGGAGTTAAACATGCAAAATATTTATTAATACTTTTCAGTATTTAGGGAAAAATAGAAGTATTTTTAATCTACTGTACATTTGTTCACCAATGGATCCTGCTTGGAGCACAGCTGTGAGGTTTAGGAGCATAACAAAAGATGACATGTAATAGTGTGATAATGTTATATTGAGAGCAAAGAAGTTTACTTGTCATAAACAGTACAAGGCCTCTTGTAAGAGTCTTTCTCAGCAGTGACATTTTTACCGCTGCTGTCAGAACACCAAGGACAGGAAACAACAGAACACCCTTCTGCAGGCAGATGTTTCTTCCATTCACAGCGTGGCCTCAGTAAATCCCTTTGGGCAAAGTAGCCAAGCTGTTTACAAGGAAAATAGAGACCAGCATCCCAGCAAAAGAGGAAATGCCTTTTAATCGCATGCAGTCGCTCTTCTGAATTATCTGTGCAGCTGCAAGTGAGGTTGACACCATCCTTCCTGACCTGAGAAAAAGTCTGAAAATGTCGATAAATGTCAAGTGCTTGATCTGAAGCCTGTTGACAGGGTATTATAGAAGGAAAAAGCATTTAAACATCCTGCCGATTCCCTTTTGTTTTATCGCCGGCAATTTTCTGTTTCTGCATGTGGACGGCAGATTTCCCATCCTTAGAGCAGCAATCACTAAATGCTTTGTATGCAAGCACTATGTGACTATGCTTGTATGGCTTGCAGACTTTCAGTTTCTGTGATGCATTAAATATTGTTTATGTGAATTCTGTAAAGTAAATGAAGTAAAATGTTATTATTTCTGCTTCTTCGGGGAGAGACACACAAACTTGTCTTTATTAGTATAATAGATAATATCTTGGAAGCCTTAGTAATAATAGGTTTGTAATTATAAACAAATCAGTAATGTTTTGCAGAATATGCCAACATTTTCCGGCCGAAGTGTTTAAAGCTGTCACAGAGTAATATTATAGACATTATATGTCAAATTTCCAGAATGATAATCATATTGTACAATAGGTACATTGGCTTTTCAGTCATGTGAACTATGTCAGTCAAGAAAGGCATCAAGTATAATTATTGAATAATGATTAACTTGTTTTAATCTTTTTTTGCACATTTAAAAAACATTTGACCCTTGTCCCCTTCATCTGTTTGATCCTTTCCTTCCTTCTTTCCTTCCTTTGCTCCCCTGGGTTAAGCAGTAGTTCAAGATCAAGTAAAACTAAATAATTAGGTATAAGTAATATTTGTCCCTTGATTTCTAGTCATTGGTGTTATCAATGTTATCAGTGCAATTTTGAAAATACAATAAGTTGTGGATAAATACTTCCAGGTAAAAGTTCTGAGTAAGAAGAGGCTTTTTTTATTATGTGATTATGTCAAGATGTTAATTTCTTACCATCAGATTAGATTTTTTTTTTGAGAATGACCCTTCACTCAGAACTTTTCCACTGAGAAACAGTTTCGTTCGCGTCTTGTGTCCTTTACAGCATCTTGCACATGACTTAAGTTAAAATAAGTTAAACTTTCCACTCTCCTGCGTCTCAGATTAACAGCAAAAACGCGTTCTGTTTAAAGAAAACATTTAATGAATAGTTTAAATAAATTTGTCTTACACCTACATAAATATGTTGTTTGAGTCCTAATTCCCAGTGAGAGGTCTGGTGTATGTATTTCCATGTTCCGTATCTGGTGCCAAATCTGGCTCATAACAGCATCTCTCTATTCTCCACACCCATTCTCTCTTCCCGCCCAGATAGATATCACTGCCTTCAGAATGACCATCCCCTCCGGAGAGTTTTTTCTTCTCTTTCTCTCCCGTGTCCCGCTCGTCCGCGTCTGTCTCGATATCTCTCAATGTCTTTCTGCCCTCACGCTGCGCTCTGGCCTCGGATCCTGTCCATTAAGCCGTTTCCAGCAGCTCTGTAATATGAAGGAATGGAGTGCCCTCGGCACCCTGACATTCTAGCTGTGTCATCATTAACCTGCCCGTCTGTGTATCTGCCCTCTGCGGGGCTTGCGTTTGCTGCATGGCTGAGGCGGGCGCTGGAATGGCACAAATGATGTGCTTTTTATTAGACGTTGGGGTTATCCTATTAAGGCGAAGGTAGAGTGGGGTGGATATGATATTGAGTGTAAAGCCCTAAAAAGCTCTCTGAATGCCGTCTAGAGATAATCCCTACCTTCACAACACAGACGTGCTCTTTTCTAAGCCTTTTCCCCATGCACTTATACACATTGATCCAAGAGCACTCCTAAACTGCTCACTGAATGCATGGTGATAAGAGAATAATTATTGCTATTATATCAGCTAAATATTGAGATTTTTTCAGCTCGCATATTTTAATAATCAAATAAATTATTATTTCCCCCTATATAACGGTAAAGAAAACAAAAACAATAAGATAAGTTATGTCACAACCATGAAATATGCTACTTGCTGGCCTTTATTTATTTATTTTATTTTTTGTGCCCCTATTATGCATTTTCAAATATTGCCTTTCATGAAGTGTGTAATAATGCTGTTTGTGAATGTAAAAGGTCTGAAAGTTTTAAAGGTCAAAGTGCACAACAAATAAAGTTATTGTCACATTAAATAAAGAATCGATTTGAACTGCCAAAATGAGTCGTCATCAATTCCATTCTCACTCGCCTACCTAGCATTGAGCATTGAGGAAGCCTCTGGAGCTGAAGTTCAGATATGGTAATGATCATTTCGTTTCTGTCACACGCTGTAAGCGGTAGACCAATCACAACAGACTGGGCCGTCTGACCAATCAGAGCAGAGTAGACCAGAAAGGAGGGGTTTAGAGAGACTGAAACTTTAAGAAATGAGGTGATGTGCAATGTATATTATGGGAAATTTAAAATGTTTTTTTGATCTTGGATGTATGTAAACCTGTTGTAGGAGACCTCTAGCCTGGAATTCCAGACCTAAATCTAAAAGATGAATGGTCTGGCGTCGACTAATAAAAATCGGCCAGCTCGAGGGGCGGCACCAAGCATGCATTTGAAAATCTCACTGCACGCAATTGGATAACACTACGACCAATCACAACAATAAACCCCATACGCTTAGCTATGATGCGTTGAACACACTGTTCTGATGACGCAAGAGTTGCAACTATGGCAGCTGAGAAGGCCATTCTTTGTGAAGAATTTTGTGAGCCTGATGAAGTCGGTATAAATATGTGTTTAATACTACAAAATATGCCCGATGTTACAGTTACTGCACTTGCCGCCCAGAACAAAAGAGAACATCCCAATCGAGTGAAGGGATTTGTGGAAACTGAAATGGAAGCACACATCTTACCTAATTCAGACTAAAACACATCTATTTAGCCCTCACATACTGACTTTATTTGTAGGTCATACTGTTTTAATACCCTGTATTTTCTTTCTCATTTTTAGGAAAAGCACTTAATTACCATTGTTTATTTCTATACCAAATGTCATACACTTGCAATGAAGCTAAAAATATAAACAACTACATCATTATGTTGATATCCTATATTTTTACAATAAAACTTACGACAAACATGTCTTCTAATATCCTCAGTTGTTGCATATACCGAGCTGCATGGAACACATTTGTAAATTACTTTCCATTGTGCGAGTTCACTTTAATACCGCGTGCTTTATATACATGTTGCTGCTGATTGGACTGCAGTTCTGACACACCCACCAAACAAGAGAAAACGTATCTCAAACCCCGTTGCACACCGGTACACGCCGTTTCCAGGAAACATGACGTTCAACCCGGAAACCGTAGCAAAACGTTGCGCACCGTTTTGAACTTGACCGTGCCCGTTTAGCTCGGCTCTGGCCCGCCTATATCAGATAACCCGATGTGATTGGTGCAGCTCAGATTGAGGGGCATATTTAATGAGCATCATTATTCGACACCAGAGTAACTCGCTGAGCAAATTCAACTTGTGCTCTCGCGAGAACTCTGGATTACCAGGGTAGGAGACCTCAGAAATAAAAATAGGAATCTTTAAAATTGCATAATAGGTGCACTTTAAGATAATTTGCTGGTTTTATTTTGTTTTGTTTTCTAGACTTGACAGATGTCTTGTACAGAAGACTGAAGAGACAAAAAAAAGTTATTGGGTTCCACAGGAATTCCAGTCGGAATTCTGTTACTGCGTTAAACAGAGCTAAGAGTAGCTGAAAACATAATCAAAATAGCCATAATGTTAAATAAATAAACACAATGTTGAGATTGTGTACTAATTTCCGGAGCTTTCTGCAGGCACAGATTCCATGTGGGTCTAGTTATTGTAAAATGTCTAGTTGACTCATCCTGTGCTGTAAATAATCGACCTTTAAATGCACACATACACACAACACACTCACAGCAGCTTATGACCATTAGGCTGTTGGAATGCTAGACATTCCTGGTAATGCCCCTTAAGAGAGTAATATGGGAATATAGGATATAAATTATGTAAAGCCTTCTCCCAAGAGCTCTGTCATATCCTGCTGTTTTGCTTTTGACTGCGTTGCAGCAAACTCTGTGTTGTTTTCCAGTCAGAAGATAACACCTAATGCTGCGGACCGATATTCGCCTCAGTAAAAAGGCTTTTCCACTGTAAGACAATGGCTAATGTGGTAGCTTGTATTTAACAATAAAGCAAACGTCCCCTTGTAAAGTCAAGAGTTGGTCATCCCCTGAGCAGTTATTCTGCTGTTCCCAGGGTTAGCATTAGCATTGTTTTCCTGTGGTTGAAGAATTGCCTTTGTGTTCTCAGCTGCAGGCTTTAGTCTGAGGAGAGACAATTAAGGTGTGCTACGTGCACTGAGAGCCAAATCCAAAATGGAGGACTCAGCCTGACTAATTAGTGCTAATTGCTGTATAGGCAAAGCAATTTGCTTGTTTTCTCTTCTGTACTGTAAGTCATACATCTTAAGACACCACTTTCCTTTCAGAGCTTTGCAGTGTACCATGAGCATGCTGACACTTACGATTGTTTTAGAGGCAACAGTGATTAATGGGCTTTTTAAAAAGGTGTTGTATTGTCTGATCCTTACATTTCTGTTTTATAAAGCTTTTTCACTTGACATTTTAGATACAGAATGTAATCACTCGTTTTCGGTTCTGTGTTGTTGTTCCTTTTGAAAGAAGAACATGGAGTCGATAAGATTAAGTTATGTCACAACCATGAAAGATGATTTGCTACTTGCTGCTCATTTGTATTTATTTTTTTATTTGTTTTGTTTTGTTTTTCTTGTTTTTTTTCTATATGTACAGTATTACAGCCATCCAATCTTGAGGTTGAGCATGCTTCTATGATTGTCATTCTATACAGTTTCAATAAAGATAATAAAAATAAGTGGGATTTGCGTGGATGGGGGCATCTATGTTTTGACAAATTTTAGGAGTACACTAGAATATAGATGACCTCAAAGCTAAAATCTAAAAGCCATAAAAACTAAAAATTTTGATTTTATGTAGCCTGCAAACCTGTTTAGTGAAACTTAGGTCTAGATCGAGCTGTGAAAGCCTGTAATGGATGCCACTACTATCAAAACAAAAGACAATAAAGAGCATGGAGGTTGCACCAGATACTGAAGTCAATCGATAAAGTGCCTTGAAAAATGTTAAGGAGAAAACAAAAACAAAATTTTTATTGAGATCTTTGTTTGATGGGAATCACAATAACCTCAATTATAGCCTACTTGTTTTCAGCAAAATCTCGGCAAAATCTCAGATGATGCATTTAACATTGACCTCGTCAGGGCTTTGTTCTGTTTTTATAAGCAATGAAAAGGACATGTTTGCCTAGAAAAGCATGGCTGAGCACCAGAAATCAATGAGAAATACTCACTGATCCCATGGGTCAGTTGTAATTATAAATGATAATGGCAGATGCTTTCTTGCTGCTGGAAAGCAGTGGCTGAGATGGAGCAGTCAATTCCAGTTACTGTACATGGAGGTGTTTGGAACTCCAGTATTGCACAAACTTGACATGGCCCATAAGTAGAGTCGGAAATGACAGGGGCTTGGGGCAAAAATGCCAAGTTTGTCCCCAAAATGTCCCTAAAATGTCCCTATTAGGGGTGTAAGAAAATATTGATACACTGGAATATTGCGATATTATATTTGGCGATACTGTATCGATTCTCAAAAACACTGTATCGATATTTGTTACTTTAAATCCAAGATTCGTTTCAGTGGCTTTGTGTTAGGTTTAAACCCGACCGCCAGATGGCAGTGTTATCTGAGAATGCAAACTGTGAAGGGGAGATGCAAACATGGGTGAATCGCTAGCATTAGCATTAGCAAATCCAGCTCACAAGATGATACAATTATTCCGGTTCTGGCGCGGTGATTAGTGATATAAATGCAAATGCAGATCCCACAGTTTTTGATTTTGTTTTTGCTCAGGTTTAATGCATATGGTGGTATGTTCTTTATAAAAAAAAAAAAAAATTATTACTGTCTTACAGTATCGCAATATATCGTATTGTACCTCTGTAACGTGATACGTATTGTATCGCCAGATTCTTGCCAATACAAAGCCCTAGTCCCTACAGAATTAATTTAAATCTATTATGACTTTTGCGAACCAATCACATGCATTTCTGTTGAGTGTATGAATGTAATGATCCAATCAGAGTCGTTTAGTTTAGACCAGTGATAAAGAGTTTTGTTTAGTGCTCACGCTCACTGAATTATGCTCTCTTGCGGATTCTCTCATCATAAACAATGAAGTGCAGATACAATGTAAAAGAGAATCGTTTAGCAATGTAGACAAAGATTATAATGGAAGTTTTTGCGAGAGTGCATAACTCATGCTAGACTGAAGTCATGGACTGCTTCAGTGATGGGGAATGTGTTTGCTTTCTGTATTTATTCTCAGTAGTACGAAGAACAAACCGGTTTTCGAACTAAGACAACCAATGTAAAGTCTTAATTTTCTAATGCATAAAAAGCAATAAACTGATTCATAAATAGTTTTTAACTTGTTTTGTCTGTGTAGCCTACAAGGAAGAGCCAATTTATGTATTAATCAACATTAAAAATCATTATTACAATATCACAAACAATAATGATTTGTCATAATGCAGTTCTGCCCTGTAATTAATTCCTGTTTTTTTATGTTTATAATTATATACTTCATGTAGGCTATTTGCATGCAATTGTCATGTAAATAAACATGCCATGTTAGATGCAGATTCTGTTCCACCTTTGCACTGTTCTGATTTTTGATGATGTTGATAAAATTGTATTGATAACAGTCTAAGTAATTAGTTAAATTTACGCATTTGACATAAAATACAACAGATACATTTAATAAGGTGATCATAAAAATTGCCCCTGAAAATCAATTCCAGTGGACAATATTGCCCCTAAATGGAAAAGTTCATTTCTGGCCCTGCCCATAATTAATATAAAATTTAGCATGAACTTGGTTCCTTGCAGAGCATATGCCCTCTGTTTTATAATTTAACCAATTAAACAATACAGTTGAAAACAGTAGCTCGTACTGTTCGACGTGTCGACTGATTGGGATCAAGCTTAGGGAGCCTGTCATCTTCAAGTATTGTTAAAACGAGCCAATGCACATTGGCGTGCGTGAATTGCATCACACGCTCCGCCCCGCAACGTGGGTATAAATATGGAAGTGGATGCACACACTAGTTGTCTTTCGCTTCGGAGCCGATCTGTGTATCGATGTCTCTGAAGAGTGTTTTCTATACAACGAGCGAGTGTGTCTGTGTTCTTCTGGAAGACTCTCCCAGTGCGGGTGTTTCTACAGCGAGTGCAGGTTGGTAGCATGCCATGGCGTGAAGTGCATGAGGAGGACTTCCCTGAAGTGCATGAGGAGCTTACTATGTCGTAGACAGCACCTTTCTCTGCCAGAAACCGGCTAAGTAGTTCCTCCCCCCTCAGTTTCCGTCAAGGGAGGGAGCTGCAAAGGGATATGAGGCTATCCCTCCAGTGGAGCAGTCTGTCGTGCAGATCGCAAGCTTCTAGGCTAACCCTAACAGCATCAAATTTTGTGTTTGTGTTTGTTGACGGTTGGTTAGAGGGTGTAGAAGTGAGTGCTTCACTCTTTCAGTTCAAGCGCTGCCCCAGACGAGGCAGACCCAGCCCTGGCTTTTCTCTGCTCCTTGCGGTTATAACAGGACAGAATGCAAAGCCTCAGGACCTCAGACCAGCTCGTCTGTTACGGAGACCAGCAGAAGGGAAGCCTGTTTCCAAGCTGAGGTTGGCCCACTGGATAAGTGGTTGCCATCATCTTGGTGTATATTTCCAAGGCGCATATTTCCAAGGCCTAACTCTCGGATGCACTGGTGGAACCTGTGCTGGGCCGGGTCCATATGTTGTGGTCCCTACGGCCCATATGTGTATTCTTCCACGGTACGGCTCCCTGCGGCATGCCCGTGTCTTCCCTTGGCAGAGCCTGCTCTGCCGTCACTGATTGGTTGCGTCTCCCCCTGTTATAGGCTGGAGCCACCTCAGTGACATTCCATATGTTGTGCTGCCCGGTAAATCGCCCAGTTCATATGTGTTATTCCCCACATGTTACCTCCCTTCGGTCAGGATGTGGCCTCCGCAACGTATTCCTTCCAACGAAAGGTTAATGCTTTACCAGTGGCAGTAACTTGGGGGGATCAGGAGCCTTTTTTCTAGGCACTGGAAGGTGGCAGCACTAGTGGCGTTTTAATAGGGATCCCAATCAGTCGACTTGTCAACTACGTTGAACGTGAGCGACTGAAAGGGAACGTCTCGGTTACGTATGTAACCCTCGTTCCCTGAAGGAGGTAAAGGAGATGTAGTCCTGTCGCCACTATTGCTGGACCACCGCTGACTCCGGGCTCCGCTCAGCTCCTCAGCAAAAAACAACGAGTGCGTGCATCCACTTCCGTATTTATACCCGTGCTGCGGGGCGGAGCGTGTGATGCAATTCACGCACGCTCGTTTTAACAATACTCGAAGATGACAGGCTCCCTAAGAGTGATCCCAATCAGTCGACGCGTCGACTACGTCTCCGTTCCCTCCTTCAAGGAACGAGGGTTACATACCTTACCGAGACGTATCACATCACTGCATGTTTTACAATATATTTTAATTTAACAAAAAGTCTTAAAATAAGTAACAACTGACAGGCGAATGTTTGATGTTTAAACTTTATTGGTCATTTTGACAGATGTATTGGCAGTGTGATTCATCGATTTGAATCTCTTTTTGTAACCTAGTTTATGACTGTTATTCTTGGTTAACATTCAGTGTCACGTTTGATTTTAGGTCATTACAAATCATGTGTCCCATTTCACCATTTCATCATTAACCCACCCTGGGGTTTTTTACGACCAGCAGAAAGTGATAAAGCTTGGTAATAGAGACTGACAGGGTCACAGCCTTGATCATGGATACAAAGCTCTATTTCACATCAGAGGCACCTAGGTACAGCATTCATGGCTGAACGCCCCATAGACCTCGTCTTAAACGATACACGTTTATGTTTGAATGACCAAAATAAATGAATAAAGGAGTGAGAGTTTTGATTCAGTGAGGTCGGCCAGCCAATGAGAGAGGAGACGAGCAGACCTGCAGGGCAGAGATAGGAGCTATTTGTCTCTGGATGTTAGGCCTGTGTGGATCATGGAGTTTCAGTACGCTGTCTCTCAAGGATGATACTAGGCAGTGGGTGAAATAGGAAATCGTATTTTTAAGCCCATTTTTAAATCAAAGACTTTAATTAACTTGTAAAATACGAGTAAGATGAGAACATTCTGGGAGTTCTGGGAGACCTCCAGTTAGACTTTCAGTGATTTCAGAGAGTTTGTTATCCAGTGAGGGTCTATGTGTATTGCTGCAATATTTCCACAGAGCCTTATGATAATATAAATATATAATATAAAAAAAAAAAAAAAAAAAGACATAAAAAAAAAAAATGTAACTGTAGTAATGCATTATCATTAATTATAATGATACATTACGGTCCGTTTATTGTTTATATTATTTTATATTTTAACGTGCATTTAGTTTTTGGTTATATTAAGTAATAATTATATATATATTTTTTTTATATATATTATATATACATATTATATAATATATAATTATATAAGTCCTTATTTTATAAATATAATTAATATATGTACTTATCTTTTTTCTTTAATTTGTATCTAATTTATCTTGTTTTATTTTATGTATATAATTTTTATGTTAACAATCCTCGGTTATAGTAAATAATAATAATAATAATAATAATCCTGACATAATTTTATTATATTTTAACTTGTATCTAGGTTCTCTTTTATTTTTGTTTGTTTGTTTGTTTTGTGTTATTATATTATTTGTTTTGTTGTTTTTTTATAATTTTTTTAAACATGGATTTAATTCTTGGCTATAGTGAATGATGATGATGATGATGATTATGATTATGATGATAAGCATTCTGGCAACATTTTTACTTTCTATTTTTACTATTCTATTTTATTTTATCTGCATTTAGGTTTTCTTTGATTATTTATAGTGACCCATGAAATTGTCATATGAAAGTCAAATGAAATATATACCACAATGCATCCGAAAACTTTTTGCGTCTCAAAACATATCTAATCACTAAATGTATCGTATTGTTGCCCAAACCCAGGCGATTCCCACCTCTGCCATTCCTCCACTTTGAGATGTGTGACAGCAGCCCCTTCAACATTGGAGAGCCCAGATCAAACCACAAGACTGAAAGCACACCATCCACACACTGCACACTTTAACCTGACCTTAACCACTTGTCAGGCGGGAGATGTGTTCTGTGGCTTGTGTGTGTGTGTGTGTGTGTGTGTGTGTGTGTGTGTGTGTGTGTGTGTGTGTGTGTGTGTGTGTGTGTGTGCACATGTGGGGGGTGTTATCCCAGACGTGCCATCATACAGGGAGCCCTGTCAGCCCAGGCCAGTAAATCTGTCAGAGATTATGTGCAGATGATGGATTCCTCTTTATGGCTTGTTGATCTGGCTGGAATATTTACACGATGCCATTACAGGGATGATGCGCATGAGAGGCTGATGCTGTGGTCTCACTTATTTAAGCCTGCCTGTCTTTCAGCTCAGTGTGTGCTCTCTTTTTTTTCTCTCTTTCTCTCTCTCTTCATTAACCCCTAGCTCTTCCTCTCTGACTCTCTCCATTTGTGTGTGTTTGTGTGTGTGTACTGTTTCCTGTGAGTGCCTGGGTTTTCTTTGCAGTCAGGTTCTATTAGTCCATTGTCATCTCAGAAGTCTCATGTTCAGTGATTGTGAGAGCACTCAATGCTTATCTCAGAAACACAATACATGTGCAAAGGATCTTTCATTATTTTCAGCCTAGCCAAGTTTCTCATAGCAAATTTTTTTGCTCTGTACAAAAAGCAGCCTGTTCCTGAGGTTTTTTTTTGTTTGTTTTTGTCTTGCGAGTTGTAGTCTTGTATTCACGTCAAGCCATTTTTCACACTTGTACTGGATTTAAAGAAAACAGCTGGCTCTCAGAGCTTCATATCATAGGCTACCCTTGAGCACATCTGTGAAAGTGTGAGAAAAGAGAGAGAGGTGAAATGCAAACATTACACTTGATATTAAAGGTGATATATATTTTTTCACTCTTAAAAGTTTGATTCTAGATCCTAGATTAACCTAGCCTGGATGCCAGCCGAACTTAGCCCCGCCCACAACATTTTATCCGTTGTGGAGCTATTATGCCCGAACCAAAGCTGTTCGGACCAATCAAATTGTCAGGGCGGGCTTTATACGATGATGGACAGATGATCAACAGTAACGTAATCATCCACGTCACCAAAGAGCGCTTGGGTTGAATTTGTTTACAACAAAGATGACTGCCGCTGGAGAATTGAGATTTCACACTTACAAATAAGTCAGATAGAATAAATGCGTATTTGGCGTACTTTCCGAGGAAAGGGCTCCGAGCTTGGTATTCGGCCCGAACCCAAAGTACCCCCCCGTATTTCAGGCTGTGGAAGAACAGGCCAAGAGTGAGTGGAGGGATGCTGAAAACTGTCAAGGAATGTTAGGTGAGTGTACAGAGTGAATAAATATATGCCTCCTCTCATGCTGATAGGGACTAGACATGGTAATTGTTTGATGACAAGTTGATTGGATTGATTATTTGAACGTGCTCCTCCCGAACTTTGTTTATGAAACATCATGTGTAGATTCCGCCATCGCATCTGTTATAGAAGATATCGACAACGCATTAATTTGAAAAGAGGAACAGAGAACCGCGATCAAGGCATTTGTCGATCAGAAAGATGAATGAAGAACATACGTCACTTACTCCGTTGCTCTGATTGGTTGTAGGTCTATCCAATTGAGTGCAGAGGCATTTTCCTTCCTGGTTCAGTTGAAACACACCCCTTAATCACAGCCCGATGGAGCAGTATCAGACTCATATTCTGACTAGAATCGGAGTATGATGACGTCAGGCTAAGATTAACCCTGTAAAGCCTGAGAAATATAATAATATTAGTCAGAAAAATCTCATTTTTGAAATCGAACTGTTAGACAAAATATCTTTAAAAAGTTTGCATGTGTATTTCATGTAGGGCTGCATGATATATCGAAATAATCAAATGTACATTATGATTTGCATATCAAAACGGCTTGCAATAACTGCAGGATTTAAAAAAAAAAGGTCGCCACAGACAGCAGAGAGTAGACTGGACTCATGACTGTCGCATACGTGTAATATGCTTAATGTTATTAAATGCAACATGCGAAGTACTCACACGCACAGAAAGCCGCCTCTCAGAGAGTGCATGATCCCGAGTTCAGTTCTCTTCCACAGCTTATATGGCCAAATTCACACACAGTTATGTCAAAATGCCTGTCTTGGTGAGTATTCATGTAAACACAGTCAGTTATGTCTTAAGTGGACTAAACAGTTGAGAAAGGACACGTGTAGCTCTTAAAGTGAGAGCAGCCTAATAAACCTGTTTCCATACTGTATGTGTGCTTAATGTTAATCAAACAACAAAAGACTAAGAGAAAATCACTCACTGCTCCTGACTAAACAACTTTTGTAGCTTTAAAGGGATACTCCACTTTTTTTGGAAATAGGCTCATTTTACAACTCCCCCAGTTTTCGAATCCATTCAGCCGATCTCCGGGTCTGGCGGTACCACTTTTAGCATAGCTTAGCATAGATCATTGAATCGGACAAGACCATTAGCATCTCTCTCAAAAAAATGACCAAAGAGTTTCAATATTTTTCCTATTTAAAACTTGACTCTTCTGTAGTTACATCGTGTACTAAGACCGACGGAAAATGAAAAGATATGGCTAGGAACTATACTCTCATTCCTGCGTAATAATCAAGAAACTTTGCTGCCGTACCATGAGTCCAGCAGGCGTAATGATATGACGCAGTGCCTGAAAATAGTCCCCAGCTCGGAAACTTCCAACGTGACCGGGACTAAGTTTGTCTAACCTATTAGACCTATTTTCAGGCGCTGCGTCATATCATTACGCCAGACCCGGAGATCGACTGAATGGATTCGAAAACGGTAAAACTCAACTGTTTAACTCTGGGGGAGTTGTAAAATGAACCTATTTCCAAAAAAAGTAGAGTGTCCCTTTAATAAGAATCAGTATGTATTTAATTCATCCATACCTGGTTTACACAGATGTTAAAATGAAATTTTTTACGTAATGCTACAGTAAAACACTGCTGTTAACTTTCAGAATTTATAAGGATTCTTTCTTCTCACAAAAAGAAGAATGTGAAACATGTATGTTGGTTCTATTGTTTTCAGTTTTTAAATATTTAAATATAATTGAAATTTATTCTACACACTTAAAGCATTATCGAATATCGCATTATTTAACGAGTTATCGCATATCACATTTTATGTTATATCATATTTGATACTGCATGCTTTTTTTGGCTCATATATTATGATATAGTAAAAATATGGAGCTCAAAACTCAAGGAATGTGAAAAGAGACCTAAATTGAGCAAATCTGCAATTTGGTGCTGATATGGCCAAAAAGTAAGAAGAAATTGATTTAAACAGTGAGAATTTAACAACATCAGATCACTTGCATAACATGCATATAAATATCTGTTGTCACTCTACAGTAGATTTTACAATGATATGTCTTTTCATTATGGGGGGCAAAACATAATGCAATACGAGACTGTTTGTCCAGGCAATGGAAGACAGAGGGGGCAGAGTACTGCACCATTCAGAACTTTTTAAATACCAGTTCAAATCATATTTTTGAAAGCCCATTTGAATGTGAGGATGAAGAAATAAAATTAATTGTATTTTTAGAACAGAAAAACAGATATATTCAAGTGTAGCAGTTTTTTTTTGTTGTTTTTTTTTTATGCTAACTTTAAAAAGCCTTGATGTTTGAATGTTTATAGTGGACAGAGATAATGGTAAATAGATTAATCTATTAGTTTTTGCAGACCAGGATGGAAGAACACAGCATTTCCCAGAAGGCATCACCTGTGTTGAATTTCTTTGAATTATTGTTCTGTAAATTTCTCTTCTTTTCATTCCAATTCAAATTTCCATTCATTGTGCTTCTTGTGGGTTGTGGTAATTGAATTCAAATTCACATTCAGGGAGCCAGATCATCATTTCATTTTGAATTTTGCCTAATCCTACTGGCGTTGATGGATAGATTTGGAAAAATAATGACTGCTTTCACAAACACTCGCTGAAACCTCATCCATTATTTTTGCAATCTCATTAATGCCAAAACACCAAACAACAAAAATACGTGTGGGAGTGACATGTAGGTGAGTAAATGATGACAAAACTTGTGAACTGGCCCTTTGACGCTCACAATTAAGCACATTAAATTCATAAAGCCTATATTCCAAAAAGTATATGCTGGCCTTGTGCGTAAGCAAATTTAGAAATGTAACTCAATAAACCTGTCAGAGCTTTAAAATAAAAAAAGCCGCATCCAGAGACAGAGAGAAAAGCATTTCTCTGTGGAATTTTTACAGCAGGTCTGAATATCCCCTCACATAAAGCAGGCTCAAGGTCGACGTCAGTCTCTTCTCTCATGCTCATCAACAACTCGACCGCCACTGTCAGATGCAATACTAAATACCAGACATCCCCACTGACCTGCCAGTAGCACTTCTAAGCCAGATAGGAGGAATGGTTTGGCCTTAACTCAGGAGAGGTCGCCCTTAAGAGATGGAAAAGCATCAACCACTTACATTTTCAAACAAAGAAAAATTACGCCGCTGTTTGCTTTGACAAGTTCCTTAAAACAATGATGCATGTCACTGGTGCAGAACAAGTAGAAAACGGTAGAAAAGAGGCCTGGCTAAATATATAGCAGCATTTCTGCACTTTTCTGTGTTTTTTTTTAACTCTAATGTTATTATGCAGTGCTGTGAGAAACAGCGACTGCTGAAGTTTGTAATGTGAGCCGCCTCTTGACATTACCTGTTACCTGTTATCACAAACAAGCCAGAATGTAGCTTTATTCCCGTCCTGGTGCCTCCTTCTCTAATATTTGCTCCCAACGCCATGACATTCGCTCCAAAGGTCGTTTCTGCATGCTTCTGCAGTTTAAACAATGCTCCGTTTGATCATCATTCACAGTCAAAAAGTCACTGAGTGGCTCTGGTGGAAAACAGCTTGGGAAGTGACCAAATTTAGTACTTGCACCAACAGTTTTTCTTTTAAGTGAAAGTTCACCTAGAAATGATAATTCTGTCATCATTTACTCCCTCATGTCGCTCCAAACCTGTCAGACTTTTTTCTTCTGTGGAACAAAAAAAATATATATTTTGAAGAATGTCCAAGCTGTTCCTTTGTATATAATGAAAGTGAATGGGGACAGTGGCTGGTATTGTATGAAAAAGAGCAGCTTGGCCAATACTGCTTGATAACTCATTTTGTGTTCAAGTCATTCAGGTTTGAAAAGATGCAAGGATCAGTAAATAATGACTACCGGTAATCATTTTTTTATTTTTGGGTGAACTGTCCCTTTAAGGCTCCAGAAGTGTCTGCTTGAACATTGTTTTTTCTTCATTCGCAATCGCAGTCTGACCAACACACCTCCTAAGAATGCTGGGATAAGCTTTTACAAGTGCTGCAGCCATCAGGCTTTGTGAGATGAATTTGCTTTCATGGCTACTGTGTGAGCTTTTTTCGTGTTTGTCCAGTGTAAAGCCAACTAAGGGATTTGGCAGAATATAGTGTCCTAGATACTGTGTCCTGTTTGATTCATTTGTTTGCTCCTGTGTGTTTTCTTAATAGATCAGGGTTTTATTATACATTTTTTTGGTGGTTGTCTGTACCTTTTGCACTTTGTCCATCAGGAATTTTCTAATCTGCTACTGTTTTATTGTTTGCAATGCCAGCTTTTACATGTAGCCATGGCCTTGAAACCTTATGTGTACAGTGCGAGACTGATATAGGCCTATATCTCAGCCAGGGCGATTGATCGGCTGATATTTGGCTATTTCATGCCGGGTTTGGACTAATTAACAAAAGTTCCTAGCATCTGTTTAGTGTCAGCTCCAAAACCTGGGATGTTAATTGAATGAAATCCATTAGAAACTGTTGTACAATGACTATAAATTCTATATTACTCAAAATGTCATGTTCTTTATTTCAATATACAGGGTGGGCCATTTATATGGATACACCATAATAACATGGGAATGGTTGGTGATATTAAAGTCCTGTTTGTGGCACATTAGTATATGTGAGGGGGCAAACTCCTCAAGATGGGTGGTGACCATCACATATACTAATGTGCCACAAACAGGACTTTAATATCACCAACCATTCCCATGTTATTACGGTGTACTGTATCCATATAAATGGCCCACCCTGTAGTTGCTTGCTTGGCATCCTCAAACAGCCAACAATTGAGTTAATGAACTACTAATTAGTTCAGGGGTCGGCAACCCAAAATGTTGAAAGAGCCATATTGGACCAAATAAAAAAATAAAAAAATCTGTCTGGAGCCGCAAAAATTTAAAAGCCTTATATAAGCCTTATAATGAAGGCAACACATGCTGTAAGTGTCTATATTAGCTTTATTAGCCCCCTAGTATCAAAATGATAAGTGGGCTACAAATACATAATGAGCATTCATGATTAAATGTTTGTTGACAGAAATGTTGAAATTAAATATTTATTATACACATTTTTACAATGTTGAAAAACTTTAACCCTTTCACACGTTAGTTTAAAATATTCTGACTGACCCCCCAGCGTGAGTTTTTCAAGGCGACCGTTATTTAGAATGTGTCGCTTTATGGTTTCCATGGTGACGCGTCATTGCGTGTCACGTGACACACTGCAGCAACAACATCGCTGAATGAATGATGATCTGCTTTTATGTCATTTTTCCTTTTATTCAAAATATTCACACATTTGTTAGATATGGCATGAAATATCTGATATTCCGATTGTCAAATATATGCAAGTGGAAGTGTTTTGTTGTTTAAACACCTTTATAACGATCGCGTTAGTTGAGCTGTATGCGCGATGGGCGCCGTTTGTGCCGCAGACGCAGTTCAGAGAATCGGATCTGTTGGATTTACAACACGTGAATTCATCCTCTTCTCCCGAAATACATAAAAGTAAGTGGCTGGTGAACTGGGAGGAGAATAGAGTAAACTTTAAAGTTACTTACACAATGTGTATGTTATCTGATATGAATAAAACGTGTCTAATTATAATGGAAAGGATTATTATTGCCTCTTCCTTTGACATCAGTGTGTATTTTACAAACTCTAAATGTATTTTTTTTTTAGTACTTATATGTTTGAAACCTAAAATAAACATTATGTGGTTGAAAACACTGAGAAGTTGTGATATATGACAGCTCTGAACGCGCCTGTCTCTGGCTCAGCGCCAGCCAATGCGCGAAAGCACATTTGAATTTAGCAGTTGATCACGTCATGCACTAATCACACCGATGTGATCGTACGTTCGAAAGGGTTTTAAGAATGTTTGTCATGTTTTTCCTCCTACAGAAATTATATTAAAACAAAAAATATTTTTTCCATTTTCATATTTTTGAAAAAGCTCCAGGGAGCCACTAGGGCGGCGCTTAAGAGCCGCATGCGGCTCTAGAGCCGCGGGTTGCCGACCCCTGAATTAGTTGAATGAATAATAATAATTAGAGATGCACAATATGTAAGTACAGTATCGCTAATAGCCAGTGTTTGAGTTTTTTAAAATCTTAAATATAGGCAGACACTGGATATGTAATTGCGAGCTAATTAAATGTTCAAAATGAATATCCATTGTTAATATTATACATTATAATGTTGTGATGCCTAAGTTCACTTGTAGCATTCATTTCTTTTTATTGTTTTATTTGCAATTTATTTACACAAAATAGTATTAAATGTCAGTATCAGCCATTTATGGTTATTGGCCATAACATAAAAATATAATAGTATTATTCCAATATTGCCGTTTATATTGCCATTATATAAGTCGACGACTAGCGTTTATACTAGTGTCTTTGTTAGCCTGTTTGCATGAATCAATAATCTATTGGCTTGGCAGGAGTAAACAGAGTGTTTACCTTGAAGTGCAGGGTCATGGAGAGCGCTCTCTCAGCGTATTTTGATCACTAGAGACATTCTGCTCTCAGCTGAGTTGGTTTTAAGATCCCAGAGGGCGGCCCATCTTGAGGCTCATTTAAGTGTAGGCTACTTTAAGAGTGGCCACCATTCCCATGGCGTCTTTTATGGTGAACCACATCCACCGATCGCGCATTTGAAGAAAATGTAGGAAAAAAATCACCTTGAGCTGAGCTTTCAATCTATATCCCAACAACCCCCCACGCACACAGATTGCACCTGTTTTTCCTTTTGTTTTTATATTCAGCACCTCATAAACTTGTCTTTGTTGGTTTGTTAATTTAATGAAATCCATTAGAAACTGTTGTTACTCTAAATGCTATGTTCTCTATTTTTTTTTATTTTTATGTAGCTGTCTTTACATTTCTATATGTTGTCTTTAAAGAGGTTTTTTTTTTTTCCTCTCTCCGAGGTGTAGTTAATGTCGAATGTAGGAAACTAAGCGTTACAGAATTCTTCGGAGGGATTGTTTTGACCCTTTGACAGGCTGGCCTGTGTCTGGTTACTTTTGTTATAATTTTCTGGTCCAGCAGCCAGTCGAATGTTGTTTTCCTCATGTCTCTCTGGGGTTTTACGGGAATAAATGAGAGCTCTCAAGCTCCAGCTTAACAAGGTTGTCTGGAGTGCCAGCGTGAGTGGAGGGAGTTTCGAGTTCTCCACCCACAGAACACTCCTCAGAGGGTTTTGCCATCAGCTGCGGTCTATGAGCTTTTAAAAAGCCTGTGTATTATTATTATTATTTATTTTTTTCCTTTTGGGACCATTTGTGTTATGGAGCTGATGTTAATCACAAATTTTACCTTGATGGAATCCTATTTGATGAATAGCATATACAGAATAGAGGCAGATGTGTGCAGATGCTAAGTGCTGTCACCGCAGCGGAGGCCTCGGCTGGGTCAAGTCCTTGGGCACAGTGGTGCTCAATAAGTGCTTAGAGACTTAATATTACTTTACAGTGCATTAGACAGTGAGCTATCATAATAACTGTGAAAACAAGCCTGATGCGGTTCCCGGAGTACTGAAATTATGAGCTAAAGCAAGTGGAATTGTGGTACACTGTCTGTCACACAAGTGAACAGGTGTTTCCTTCAGAGACTTTTATGTCCAATTATGATTTTTATTAAAACAGCTTTGTGCTTTGGAAGGTGTGTTTTTTTTTTTCTTTGTTTGTTTTTTGGTTCTTTAAAAATGTTGTATAAATGTATAGAGATACACTATCGTTCACAAGTTTGGGGTCGGTAAGATTGAAATTTATTTGATCAAAAATATAGTAAATTTGTGTAATATAATAATTTAAAATGTGTTTTCTATTTTGATATTTTAAAATGTAATTTATTTCTGTGATGCAAATCATTTCTGTCTTTAGTGTCACATGATCCTTCAGAAATCATACTAATATGCTGATTTGGTGCTCGAGAAACATTTCTGAATATTATTATCAATTCTGAAAAGAGTTGTGCTGAAACCATGATACAGTATTTTTAGGATTCTTTGCTGAATATTAAGTTCAAAAGAACAGCTTTTAATTGAAGTAGAAATCTTTTGCAACATTATAATTGTCTTTCACTTTTAATCAGTTTAATGCATTATGCTGAATAATAGTGTTCATTTCTTTGAAAAAATCGAACTTTTGTACAGTAGTCTATTTTTTTAAATCTTAAAATGAATTTTTTTTAAATGACCCAGTATTTCAAATAGACAGTGGTGTTGGCGAAGAGCTTGTGTGTGAATAAACATCTCCTATGAGATATTTTATTGAGATTTATATTGTGCATCATTTCTAGTCAATTTTGTTACACAATTTCATGTGTATAAATAAATATTTAATATGTTTTTAATCGTAAATAGACTGTCGTGGACAAATGAAGAAAAAAATATTGTGAGAGTGAAAAGTCCTTTAGGGGTGTTTACTTTCCACACACACACAAAAAAAAAAAAACACATACACACTTCTCTGCCAATTAAACATCTGAGCGTCTGAGGGCAAGCGTCCAATGGGTTCATCACCAGGACACTTCTGGGTTTGTTGCAGAAGTAGGCCTGTTTCTTCCGGCAGAAACACAAATCCATTTTAATTCTCTTCATGCCTGAAAAGAGGTTCACAGTTGGCGAGTGGAGCGATATTATCCGGGGCTCTGAGGAGCGAACTGCAGAAGAATGTGAAGTTGGAGACTCTCGTTTGGCAGGTCCCATGCTGTGTTATTTAACGATCGGTGAGCGTGTCAGTCTCACAGCTGCGCCTTGAACGACTGCCGCCAGCTGAGGACGATACTGAATGCCTGATTTCGCCAAGATAAGGATCTGTTTCCATTACAGAGCTGGCACTCCTCCCGCCAGCTACCTTGCCTTCGGTTTGCCACAAAGATGTTGGGATGTGACAAGATTCAGTTCCCAGAGAAGTCATTGTTTTGAACCGTCCTTACATGATTAAGGCTGTTACGAAAGGCGAGAAACCCAGCTGGATTTAATTGTTCTGACATTCGGACAGCATTCAGAGAGAGAGAGAGAAGGGAAGAGCAGAGAGAGAAATCTCAAGTATGTTTGAAATGGAGTCTGCTGAAAACATTTCAGCGGGACCGTATGAAGTCGGCCCAGGTTAAAAATAGTTTCTCTGGCTCTTGTCTGTGGAGAAATGTTTGCCTGGAACTTGATATGTCCTCCAATGACCTACAAGTATTGATTAAATGATATTGTTTTCATATTGTTTGGCCTGTTATTAACTGCTCATGTACAATATCATAATTTTGGATGTTTCAATGAAATCAAAATGGAAGTTCTGTGGCTTTAAGTCCATGTCAGTTAGCTTAAGAGCCATCAGTATGGTAGTGTACTCCTAAACGCTAACAAAATTAGCCTTTAGAAATATAACATTAATGGGAAAACTGACTGGGAAATGATTGATGACTCATCCTGCACTACACAGATTTCTGTCCAATGAAATGCTCTCTTAGACAAAAATATCCCTCCCCCTAAAACGTCCTGCAAATTCTAACAATAGCAGATCATGGCCCTTTGATTACTATTTAAAAAAAGAAGGACAAGCCATTTGAAATGTCCCATTCAAACATACTCTTTCCAGAGGAAATAAGGGGATGTTTACACGACACCGTTTTCAACTAAAACCGTAAAACTTTGTATGCGTTTTGGCCGTTCGTTTACACGACAACGCAAACGTTTGAAACCGGCAGCTGAATAGAGCGTTTTAGTCGTTTTCGTGGATCCGTGTGAATGGGAATCGTTTTGACAATGGTGTCGTCTGTACGCGGAAAACTCAAAAGGAAAAACTTCTCCGTTTTAAGCATATTGTTATTGTGTCAAAACAGGAAGGAAAACTGTTCTTCAAGCAATTTTGTGATCTTTAATATACAAGCTTTAAGGTATTAGCATGAAAATGAAAGTTATTGTCTCTGTCAATTATTTTAGTAATAATTAAAATAAGGTATTTTTTCAAAAATATGTTAAGAAAAGACATTTCCTTCCAGACATCAATCCAGAAATAATGGAGTTTTCTTGACAGGGTGGCTTTAGTTTCAAGGGCTAGGGCTGTGATTATGGCTTTGTTGATGAAAGGGGCTCACAGCAGATTAACCTTTGCCTTGCAGGCAGACACGGGAGCAGGAGACACCCCCAGACTTCTTCTACTTCTCCGATTTCGAGAGGCACAATGCCGAGATCGCAGCATATCATCTAGACAGGTAAAGCGCCATAAATGTCAGCCTCTGGCATGAATAGAGTGTGTGGGATGTTTGTCTTCCTCTGAATATATGTGTATGGATACATGCACCACATGCTACTTATAAGTATGTTTGCCTGCTTGTGTATATGAACCTGTGGGGCCGCGTTTGTTTGCACAAGAATGTTTTGTGTGCGTGTGGATGTATAACGCTTGTGGTGTCCTGCATGTTTTCAGCACGTTTGAACTTGTGTTTGTATGTATGTGTGAAAGTACAGCATGTGAGCATATCTCGGGGCAGTAAGCAGTTTGAAACCTGCAGTTTAACACTTATAAACACCAAATGCAGAGAGAATATAATGACTCACTCCGAATGAACGCAAACACATCCGTCAGTATCTGATCACCGATCGAGCTCCATCCAACAATGTCTGCTTATTGGTGATTACCCTTCTGATGAATGTCAGTTAGTGATTGAGAGGCTTTAATTTGTGTCAGCCGCAACAACCCGTGTACATCTGTCATTGTCAGCTCATTGCAGCCGAGTTTATTGGTTGTTTGCTATGTGAGTCAGATTTTCCTCGATTGTGATCTGAGACTCTGGGATTTATTCCCATTATAGTTCATTTCCATTCTCATCTCGTTTTCTCCTCATCATTGTGATGGGTGTGAACATCCGGAAACATTGTCCGGCCCTGTCGAAGAGGAGACTCAATGGATAAAAAACATTTGAGAAAAAAAGTCTAATCTAATCTAATATAATATAATATAATATAATATAATATAATATAATATAATATAATATAATATAATATAATATAATATAATATATTATAATATAATATAATATAATATAAAATAATATAATATAATATAATATAATATAATATAATATAATATAATATAATATACAGTTCAAAAGTTTGGGGCCAATATGAATTATTTTTAAAGAAAGAAATACTTTAAGCAAGGATTCAGAAATACACTCCCACTACTGTCTAGCTGTTTTTTTAGAACAATATCCTTATGATGTTTATGCAAACCAGGTGTGCATGTAAATACATTATTTTATACAGTATATTAAGTATATGGAATACTTAATGTGAACTTTTAAGTACATTCCATCAACTCCATATAGTTTTTTTTTTTTTTTTCATATAGCTCACTTTTTTTTTATGTATATTACTTTAAGTTTGGATTTAATTCTACTTATTTAATTCTTTCTCTCTATTCTCTTGTGTATATTTGTATGTAAGTAAGTATCTAGAGCTTCTGGAAACCAGACCAAATTCCTTGTGTGGTTTTGCACACCTGCAGAATAAAACACACATTCTGATTCTGAATTTGATCAAAAGTGACAGTAAATAGATTTATAATGTTACTTTTGAACTTTCTAATGAATGCTGAATGCTATATTTATTAGTGCTGTTAAATCGATCAATCGATTAAAATTTTTGTTTATACAAAATATGTGCATATATATTATATTATAGTGTCTGTGTGTATAAATATACAGCACTAATAAATGTGACCCTGGACCACAAAACCAGTCAAATTTTTTGCAATTGAGATCTATACATCATCTAAAAGCTGAATAAATAAGCTTTCCATTGATGTATGTATTTGTTAGGATAGGACAATATTTGGTCGAGACACAACTATTAGAAAATCTGGAATCTCAGGGTGCAAAAAAATCGAAACATTGAGAAAATCGCCTTTAAAGTTGTCCATTTATGTTCGCGATTGTGCTGCATTCACTCACAAAAATAAATGTTTTATATATTTACGGTAGGAAATGTACTTAATATCTTCATGGAACATGATCTTTACTTAATATCCTAATGATTTTTGGCATAAAAGAAAAATCGACCATTTTGACCCATACAATGTATTGTTGGCTATTGCCGTGCCAATGTTACTGGTTTTGTGATCCAGGGTCACATATATATATATATATATGTATGAAAATTAAGCTTTTCCATCAGAGGAATACATTTTAATAATATAAAGAATACATTTTAAAATATATTATATCGGTATATCATATAACACAGAAAACAGTTATTTTAAATTGTAATAATATTTCTCAGTATTATTGTTTTACTGTATTTTTGCTCAAATAAGATAAGAAATAAAAATTAAGAACAGAATAAGATGTTAGGTGTTAGTATAGATGTTAGTAATTATATTTATATTTAGTCTTATCTTACACAATTTTACTTCTCACATATTTACCAGTATTATTTAGTTTGAATATGTTTAAGAATGCTTATTTTAGCTAGAAAACAAATATCCATCAAGAAGATGATTTTTGGAGTATAATGTCTACTTGTAGTTTCTCGGGAGAGGAGGCCCAACCATACACATCTGAAGGTCCCTCACATGATCGGCGTGTTGTCTTGTCCTGTTCTGTTCTCTAGCCGGCACTGGATCCTCCTCTCCGGCAGTGCGAGCGTGAGTCAGACTGAACCCAGCATGAGTCTTGGGCACAATATAATCATTCAGCAGGCCCAGACCGGCCTGGTCCGCCTCGCTTCTGCACATCTGGCCGGGAGTAAAATCTAGTCAGAACACACAGGCATGTGTGTGGGTAGAAAGCGCAAACCAAGAACATGAAAAAAACACCAGCTTTTCTAAATAAAGTTCATCTGGGTTAGACAAAAGTGCAGGTTGTTATTTCTATTTTAAAGCGCCATCACCCAGTGGGCCTCTCTGCCCTCGCAAAGCCCACCACGGCTAAATCTGACAACGTACCATTAATTATCGGATTTTAGCTGATGGGAAACGCTTATTGTAGCGTGGCTTTGGGGAGGAAGACGGGATTGAGGGAGAAGAGAGGTTTGAAAGGACAACTTTTCATTTGCCCCACAGTTCCCACTGAGTTATGCATCGGACAGTGAAAGCGCTCCCGCACACAAACTCTCTCTGTCATCTCTGTCAGCATGACTGGGCAATTAGTAGCTTCAAGTGCTTTTATCCCTTCGGCCCTCGTCCATTAGTTGTTTTCAGGGTGGGTTTTTTTTCCAAGTTGCCCTGTCAGCAGAGAGTCTACACTTGCACGCAGGGTGAACATGTTTTAAAACATGGATGAGCAGACCACGCTCACAAATAACCAGGAAGAAAGCCAACACATTTATGTTACATTCAGTAATAAATTCAGCTTCGTGCAAGGTCAGTTCCGTCAAAAGATACAGTATGAAATATGAAATATACAGTAAGTAAAAGGGTTTTGATAGGAAACGAATGTTTCATCCCTTGACAGGCTAGTGATTTATTATTCACAATCTGTGAAGTGTATTTTATGTAGTGTACTTTGAGCGCCCTCTACTGGTGAAAGTTATTACCAATTTTACCTCCCATAGTTTCTTCCCACAATTCTCTATGAATGAGTGTTTTTATTTATTTGAGCAAATCTGTACATAAGCTGCAACATTTTTTATTGGGCTTCGATCCGTATGTGGTATCCATGTAAAAACGAACTTATGTCTCATTTGATTGATGATCAGGATCCTGGATTTCCGCCGAGTGCCGCCGGTGACTGGGCGACTGGTGAATATGACCAAAGAGATCAGAGATGTGACCCGTGACAAAAAACTGTGGAGAACCTTTTTCATTTCACCAGGTACTCAACATCCAGCAGTCACTCTCTCGTCACTTATTATCAATTTACTGACTAAAGGGGACTTATCAAAATCAATAGTTTTGGCCCAAATAGCCCTTACTGAGGCAAGATCATTTCTTATCACCAATTCAAACTATGCTTTTTCTGATCTTTCTGATCTCTTTTGTGCTTATCTTTATTATCTAATCAGAGGATTCTGCGATTTTCTACTACTGTAGGTAACCAGTAGATGGCGCTGTTGGTCAATTAATTGTCAAGTGAGAACTCATTTGACACCACCTTCAGATTTATGCCAAATAATCCCCTTGATAGGCTGCAATTAAAATATGTACACTACCTTTATTGTGAAATAAGCCTATTATTTATTACAATTAAAAAATAACTGTTTTCTATTTAAAAATAGCAAAGCTGTATTTTTCAGCATCATTACTCCAGTCTTCAGTGTCACATGATCCTTCACAAATCATTCTTATTTGCTGATTTGATGCTCAAGAAACATTTCTTATTATCAATGTTTGAAACAGTTTTTCCGCTTGATATTTTTGTGGTAAATGTGACACATTTTTTCAACATTCTTTGATGAATACAAAGTTTAAAAGAGCAGCATTCATTTGAAATAGAAATCTTTTGTAACATTATAAATGTCTTTACTGTCATTAAATGCATCATTGTTGAAGAAAAGTATTAATTCCTTAAGTTCTTTTACAAAACAAAATCTTTCCGCAAACTGTCGTGTATATTAACGTCATGACAATGGTTTTTAATTAACTAATTATTTGATGCTGCCACAGAATTTTAAAACAAAAATCATAATTTAAAGTCAATGTGAAATGCTATTTACTTCCAATACAATAATGTGATAGTTTTCCAAGTGAAACCAAATATTCAACAACAACTGTTTGATCTCAATATTTATTTGCCCTTAACCTGCATGTGAGTTTTCCTTTCAGTTAGAGGAACCAAACAGCACATTACATTTTCATAAAATTCATAGTAATCTAGACACATGTTTAAGGAGGATGCATGATAATTACTCATTTTTATCTATATGAAACAATATACCAATACAGAGTAAATAAACAGCAATACTGAGCTAAATATATATTTTTCGTTTTTATCATTTAATTTCTGGAAATTGGGCTTAATAATGCCAGGAACATGTATTTGGATTTAATGTTGACTTTAAAATCATCATTATAAATATATCGAACTGTCTGTCTGTTTTTTTATCACGCTCTATCATCCCTGCAGCCAATAACATCTGTTTCTACGGTGAATGTTCATACTACTGCTCCACTGAGCATGCTCTGTGCGGGAAGCCTGACCAGATCGAGGGCTCTTTAGCAGCTTTCCTGCCCGACCTGGCCTTGGCCAAGCGCAGGACCTGGAGAAACCCCTGGAGACGATCCTATCACAAACGCAAGAAAGCAGAGTGAGGAATACACAGCACACCTCATTTAGAGAAATACATCCCAAGAAACGTTCATATATTTGCTGTTAGGGTGCTTTCACACTTGGTCCGATTGCCTGGTTCGGACCCGAGTTTGATTGCTCCCTCCTCCATTATTTGGGTCCAAACGATGGCGCGTTTGCATCATCAAGGCAGCAGCTGTTTAACCCTGTCTCTTGGTGATGACGATGCAGGAGAAGGAGAAAACAGCGTTCACATCATCCAAACCAACCGAACTCTGACGTCAATCGAACCCGAGTGAGCACCAAAAGTGCTAGTGTGAAAGCACCCTTAAAGGGATAGTTCACCCAAAAATGAAAATTAGCCCATGGTTTACTCAACCTCAAGCCATCCAAGGTGTATATGACATTATTCTTTTAGACGAACACAATCGGAGTTATATTTTAAAATATCCTGGCTCTTCCAAGCTTCATAATGGGAGTGAATGGGGGACGAGATTTTGAAGCCCTAAAAAATGCATCCATCCATCATAAAAAGTAATCCATACGGCTCCGGGGTGTTAATAAAGGCCTTCTGATGAGAAGCGATAGGTTTTTGTAAGTATAATATCCATATTTAAAACGTAAAAAAAATAAATGCTATAATAACTAGCTTCCGGCAAGGCTAACCCCTGACCTGACGTATGACGCAATGACGAACGTGGAAGCGCAGAGGATTGAGCAAAACAAAACACCGGTCACGAATTAGAAGTCTAAAACAAGAAATTTTAAAGAGAAACGTCAGAGAATTTCGATATAAGAGAAGAAGAGCTTGAGTTTGTTGCACAGCTTACGACACTCTTACATCCTGCGTCATATATTGCGTCAGGGGTTACTCTTGTGGCGCGTAGTATGTGTACGGTCGTCTGCTGGAAGCTAGTTATTATAGCTAACAAAGTTTTAAATATGTATTTTTTTCTTACACAAACGCATCGCTTCGCTTCAGAAGACCTTTATTAACCCCCTGGAGCCATATGGATTATTTTTTATGATGGATGGATGCGCTAATTTGGGCTTCCAAATTTTGAATTCCACCCATTCACACCAATTATATGTTTTTGTCCAGTTTTTGTCTGAAAGAAGATAGTCATATACACTTAGGATGGCTTGAGGGTGAGTCATTTTTGGGTTAACTATCCCTTTAAAGATCACTGTTTCATTGGAACTGTGCTGAATTGATTCAGATGCCAAAATGTAGGACATATTCATTATAAAACTCAGTAATAGTAGTGTAGTTGCTCACTTCTAATCGTCCAGTTTCTCCTCAGATTATCATGATAGCCCTCCAGTGTCTCATTACATTGAGTTTCAGCATGTTTTTCTTTGTACAGTGTGTGTGTTAGCGTGACACTAATGAGGTGTGTGTGTGTGTTTGTAGGTGGGAGGTGGATCCAGATTATTGTGAAGAGGTGAAGCAGACGCCACCCTATGACAGCGGCACACGCCTGCTGGACATCATGGACATGACCATTTTTGATTTCCTCATGGGTAAGACGATCTCACAGAAGTGCATCATTTGTACCTGAACACAAAACTAAAGCTGAAATTCAGTCAAGGTATTTATATAATAAATGTCTTCAAAGGAAACATGGATCGTCATCATTATGAGACTTTTGAAAAATTTGGAAATGAAACTTTCATTATTCACCTTGATAATGGGAGAGGGTAAGACATTATTCTCTCTCTTTTTTTAACTGTCAATGAAAAAAGCTTCTTAAATTCATTACTATTAATGTGCTGTGTGTGTTTTCTGAAGCATTGTCATACAAATGTCTTTTCTATCTGATTTGTCTCTTAATCTTCAGCTTTGGGAAACATTCTCATGATGAGCTCTCCATACTGGTGCCTTTGAGTCAGTGCTGCAGGTCAGTATTATTTATTATTCAGTATTTGTCATATCACTGCAAGAATCTCCAAAAGTTGTTTAGATCAAGGCTGTCAAACTTAACATGTGAATGTGATTGTGGCGTTTAACAAAAGCCATTTCACTTTGTATGGTAGAAATTAATTATCAATTCAGTAGTTCGCCTGCCCATTAATAGTTAATGGTAAACGAACATGGCTTGCTGTCCTTGAAGGAGGCTCGAACCCAAGACTCGGCTCAAGCTCCGAGCTCTGAACTAAACCCCCTATAACGGTACTACATAATGGAAGAATGAGAGAAATAGAGGAGGTGGAGGGATGCTGGAAGACGTATCGCTGGGGCAGCAAGATATGCTCGTAATGATGATCGTCAGGACTGAATGATAAGGCTCCTCCCAAACCTGCGTTTGGAACTTCATTAAAAGCTCAACAAATATCAAATGTTAAATTGAAACACAATCATGTTATTTGCACAAACATGAATGAAAAGAATAAGATTAAATACACAAAGTGTAGGAAAAGTTATATTATTATATATCATGGTCTGTCTAAATACTTTGATTCTAATTGGCTGGAAGGTGTGAATTTTACAGTACAGTACACTCGCACACGGAGTCAGAGATGAGAGATGGTGCACACACAGAAACATTCAGGAGCACAGAAACTCTTCAACGCTGCTGCGAGACTTTTAGAAATAAAATAGCTTCACTTATTCGCTACATGATATTTCTCCGCAACTGTTTTTGAAGTAATTAAAATCACAGCTTCACCGTTAGTAATTCACACAGGCATCTCTCTCTCTCTTTATATATATATAATTCATAATTTATTCACATTTATTTGAATAAATTATAGCATTTATTTATAAATAAATAATATATATATATATATATATATATATATATATATATATATATATATATATATATATATACACTCACCTAAAGGATTATTAGGAACACCTGTTCAATTTCTCATTAATGCAATTATCTAATCAACCAATCACATGGCAGTTGCTTGTGTGGTTTAGGGGTGTGGTCCTGGTCAAGACAATCTCCTGAACTCCAAACTGAATGTCAGAATGGGAAAGAAAGGTGATTTAAGCAATTTTGAGCGTGGCATGGTTGTTGGTGCCAGACGGGCCGGTCTGAGTATTTCACAATCTGCTCAGTTACTGGGATTTTCACGCACAACCATTTCTAGGGTTTACAAAGAATGGTGTGAAAAGGGAAAAACATCCAGTATGCGGCAGTCCTGTGGGCGAAAATGCCTTGTTGATGCTAGAGGTCAGAGGAGAATGGGCCGACTGATTCAAGCTGATAGAAGAGCAACTTTGACTGAAATAACCACTCGTTACAACCGAGGTATGCAGCAAAGCATTTGTGAAGCCACAACACGCACAACCTTGAGGCGGATGGGCTACAACAGCAGAAGACCCCACCGGGTACCACTCATCTCCACTACAAATAGAAAAAAGAGGCTACAATTTGCACGAGCTCACCAAAATTGGACAGTTGAAGACTGGAAAAATGTTGCCTGGTCTGATGAGTCTCGATTTCTGTTGAGACATTCAGATGGTAGAGTCAGAATTTGCCGTAAACAGAATGAGAACATGGATCCATCATGCCTTGTTACCACTGTGCAGGCTGGTGGTGGTGGTGTAATGGTGTGGGGGATGTTTTCTTGGCACACTTTAGGCCCCTTAGTGCCAATTGGGCATCGTTTAAATGCCATGGCCTACCTGAGCATTGTTTCTGACCATGTCCATCCCTTTATGACCACCATGTACCCATCCTCTGATGGCTACTTCCAGCAGGATAATGCACCATGTCACAAAGCTCGAATCATTTCAAATTGGTTTCTTGAACATGACAATGAGTTCACTGTACCAAAATGGCCCCCACAGTCACCAGATCTCAACCCAATAGAGCATCTTTGGGATGTGGTGGAACGGGAGCTTCGTGCCCTGGATGTGCATCCCACAAATCTACATCAACTGCAAGATGCTATCCTATCAATATGGGCCAACATTTCTAAAGAATGCTTTCAGCACCTTGTTGAATCAATGCCACGTAGAATTAAGGCAGTTCTGAAGGCGAAAGGGGGTCAAACACAGTATTAGTATGGTGTTCCTAATAATCCTTTAGGTGAGTGTATATATATATATATATATAAATAAATGCTATAATTTATTCAAATAAATCTAATCTTTCCACACTACTTATTTATTATTATACTATCTTATTATATACATATATATATATACACTATCTTATACTATCTTATATCTGATTTAAAGCGGGCAGAATGCTAGTACCGTAACTGATGAAAGAACCCCTATAACCGTAACTAATGAAAATAACCGCCTATTTTACCCTTTCGGTCAAATATTGTGCTGCAAACATCAATAACCGCTTAACTTGTCAATGCTGTCAAATGACCATGGTATAAGTGGAATAATCCACGGCTAACTGTGAATTAAACAATTTTTCCGCTTAATGCACAGTTAGCCGTGGATTATCCCTTACTTATTTAATCATGTTTTGAAATAGTTATTTATAAATATTAATTATTTCTATGAACTGTTATTATAAATAATATTTGATTCATTGAAATAAAAAATATTTGATTAGTCCTAAATAATCAATTGATTTGATTATGTCTGATCTGTTCGACTCAGGATGAAGAAGTCCACTCATTTACGGCTTCAGCTGCTGGCTAAGGAGGAGTACAAACTGAGTGTTCTGATGGAGGAAAGTCTACAGGCGGACACGCTGACGCCCATCCTCATTAAACCTCACCTGGAGGCCATGGACCGTCGGCTACGCCTGGTGCTTCAAGTACTTACCGACTGCATTGAGAAGGAGGGCTACAGTAACGTAGTAGAGGACGACCTGGGCACAGAGGGCTTGAACACGGGCACGGTCCCACAGAGGTAGTGGGCACAGACTGATCATATGCTCCCTGCGGGTCCTTTGAAGTCCCGCCACAGCTCTATAGACCATGAACGTCTTGCAAGAGATGACTTTTCTGAATTCAGTGAATTCCAAAGACTCATTCCTCAACCAATGGACCACGTGTTCAAATAAGGACACACCGTAGACAGAGAAAGCAGTCCAGCATTTATTTGATCCAAAATGTAAGATGATCTTCACATGTAACAGCCGGTTTTATAAAGCAGTGGTTCTCAACTGGTGAAGCATCACCTAAAATGAGGTCACAGACTTGTTCTGATGACGTATAATTATTATTTATGTACTTTATAAAAAGTGGCCATTTTTCCTATTCAGCCTATATCAGGTTAAAAATGTGGCATACTATTGGGTTTATACAGTTCTTATTAGGCCTAATAATCATTTTCAGTGTAAAAAGGATATTTTTAGTTTTATTTTTTTATAGTGAATAACTTTGTTCCTATGTTGAGTTGCCACTTAATATGAGATGTAAAGCAAAACCAGTTGAGAACCACAGTTATAACAGATCTAAATACATAACAAAAACGCTTATATTTCCATGTCTTTGCAGAACATCATTTAACCAGTATTTGCTGTCCCTTTGGGAAAGTATTTGAACTTTAGAGATATATCGACTATTTTTATTTTATTTTAAAGTTTGGCTGAAGTATTTGCAGCTAAAGAAGGTTCAAACTACAGCTTCACAAACTCTTTCGCCGCTGTACATGACATGTGCATCTGTCTGAATATATGTGGACTTTCAAATAAAATACTTTATACTCTCTCCATACAAGGAGGAATAAGAGGGACTGTGCATTCATATAGCAACGTATTTTTCATGACCTTATTTCGGACAAAAAGCTTTGAGTGAAATATTAGTTTTCTCCCAAAACTGTCCCCGACTGTCATGTAATGTTATAGCTGATCAGAGATTATTTATTGAGTTTCATATTTATTGTTCTTTAAGCATGCCACTCATACATTCTGTTACATGAAATCAAAGAGGTAAATTTATCTGATACATTAAACCAGTTGCAGTATTTGTGCTATAGCGAGTAGATAAGTAACAATGTGCAGTATATGTTTGAAAAAAGTTGATGGTTTACTGCATTGTCCTTAACATTTAACAACTCACATCATTCTGGCTTTGCCTACTCTACCTGCACATCAAGATCTGTTTTCAGTGAAATCGAAGGCGATATCGAAAATTCAACATTCAAATATCAATAATCAACATTGTCAGTGACTGCTGCATTTTCACCCACATCATGTGACCTGTAAATGGAGCCCTTAAATTGCACAAGGATGCTGATTAAATAATGTCAGATTAATGACTAGAATTTTCATGCTATTAAACAAAAATTGTGAAAACAATGTGAAATTATGTGAATGATGTTCTTTAGATCTAATGGATGATATACACATTTTTTTGGTCCTTTGACTTTTTGACCACGCTAAAAAAAAAACATTTAAAATTCTTCAATTCGTTTTTTTTTTTTTCATTGACACAGCTCTTAAAGAAACAGTACATGAGAGTTAACATGCATGAATACCACTCGGTTTAGTCGTCGGCAGTAGCACAGAGGTCATGTTAGTTTTGCTGATTGAGCTTTTTTCTTAGTATAATTTTGTATATGATATGCTGCAGCGTATGTATAGACATGCATGTACACTGTAACATTCGTTGTCTTTTTAGTTCAGGGTGGGAAGGATGTGGGTGTTTATGTCCAGCTCTCTACAGCCTTTGTTGTGCTACAAAACACATTTCTACTTACACTGCTGAAAACGTTCTGTAAATACCGTGTGAATCCAGTGCCTGTGCAATTAGAGAAATACTTGAATACTCGGTTGTGGAGATGTGAGAGTAATCAGCAGAATAAATGTGGTTTATTATATTATGGCTACATTGCAATTTCATACGATTTGTTGTTTTCTTCATACCTACAGTTAGTATTTTCACAGTTTCAAAGGAGTACAGTATGTTTTGCTGTTGCTGTCATATTTTGTCTCTTAACGGGACCTTTTGTTTCAGTTTGTCCATTGGTTATGGTACAATAAACAGAGATTAAGCAAATGATGGAATACAGATAATCTTTTTTAATGTAACCTATATAATAATACCAGTGTAGTAATCATAGACTTTTAAATACGGACTGCTTTGCACTTTTTTTCATAAAGAATGTGATATATTATTAGGTAACGCTTTACAATAAGTCTCATTTGTTAACATTAGTTAATGCATTAGGCTAACTAACATGAATTAACAATGAACACTTTGTTCTTACAGCATTTATTAACCATTGTTAATGTAAGTTTATAAAAATGTTCATGTTCATGTTAGTTCACAGTGCATTAAAGGGATACTCCACTTTAAAATGAAAATTCTGTCATCATATACTCACCCTCATGTTGTTTCAAACCTGTATGAATTTCTTTCTTCTGCTGAACAGAAAGGAAGATATTTAGAAGAATGTCAGTAACCAGACAGTTTCTGGTCTCATTGACTTCCATAGTAGGAAAAAATATATACTATGGAAGTCAATGAGACCAGAAACTGTCTGGTTACTGATATTCTTCTAAATATCTTCCTTTCTGTTCAGCAGAAGAAAGAAATTCATACAGGTTTGAAACAACATGAGGGTGAGTATATGATGACAGAATTTTCATTTTAAAGTGGAGTATCCCTTTAACAAATGTTTAACAGATAAACCATTGATCATAAAAATGTATTAATAAATGTTGAGATTTACATTAGATTAATAAATGCTGTATAAGTATTGTTCATTGTTAGTTCATGTTAACTAGTAAATGAAACCTTATTGTAAAGTGTTATCGGTTACACTTCATTTTAAGGTGTCCGGTTTACAGTGTAATTATATATGGACTGAGTAATATGAATTAACTACATGTTCTTACTATATGGTTAGGGTTATGAATGGGGTTTGATTTAGGGTTAATTGCATGTAATTATGCATAATTTAGTACTACAGTTACTACATGTAACATATGTAATAAGAACACTGTAAAACAAAGTGTTACTGTGTTATCTTTATCACTAAAAATATATTCAGAAAACAATTGCTTCAATTTAATACCTACAAAATCACCTTTAGAGCAAATGTTTGTTCTAATAACAATCAAATATAGAAATTTGTTGAAATAAGTCCAACTGATCAATCATCTCTAGATCAGCTACTGACCATAAATGACCAGTTAGAGGCCTATGTAAAAAATCGGTAATAATTAAAGGGATTAGACAATTAATGGGCTGTTAACATGACATGGTTATACATTAGCTAATGATGGTATTAATTAATGATCCATCTGAACAATTTTAAAAGCTGTCCAACTGTACCTGAAGCCCACTGTTCCACTTTAACATGATCAGTTAAATGGGACTTAAAATAGAGCTTCAGAAATCATTAGATATAGGTACATTAATGTAAGCACTGCAGATGTTAATAATGTTTTAAAGTATTTTATGAAGTGTTACTGAGCACAGGAATTTGTTTTATTATCTTGGAGATCAATGAGTTTGCTGTGTCTAAGAGGTTCCTATCTGTAAAGGTTGAAAACTCACACATGTCAAATAATATTAAAGAATATTAAGGAAACATCAAGGTATTCTTTCAAATACAAATACATTTTTATTCATAACAAGTATGACTTAATTATAGAATAAACTTTAAAAGGAGCTAAAAAGGAGCTGATAATGATATACAGTAATGCAATAAATACACTTACATAAATGTATTTCATGTAGATTTTGTAATTTGAAGTGTTAGTTCACCCAAAAATGTTGTCATTATTTACTAACCCTCAAGTTGTTTAATACCTGTATGAGTTTCTTTTTTCTGTTTGACACAAAATAAGATATTTTGAAAAATGTTTGTAATCAAACAGTTGACTGGAGCCATTGACCTCTATAGTAGGCTACACTATAGCCTATAACATTTATACTATGGGAGTCAATGGGTGTCGTCAACTGTCTGGATCAGTTTAAACATCCTTTAAAATATATTTTTGTGTGTTAGGAAATAGAAACTCCAACAGGTTTGGAACAACTTGAGGGTACGGAAGCCCTAAGAGGCCATGGATTATATAGCCTATTTATTTCTATGTTGTTTTCTCGTGATGACGACTTAAATTTCTCGTGATCTCGAGATAACTTGTTATTTACACGAGAAAACAAAATAGAAAAACATTATAATCCATGGCCTCTTAAGGCTTCCGTATGAGGGTGAGTAGTGATGACAAAATGTAAATGTTGGGGGGTGAACTATCCCTTTAAATAAGGATTTAAAAGCCTAAACATATGTTAAAAGTCTATTCTGACAGCTGCATGTCAGTGTATTCAGTGGCAAAAATCCAAAGGCATATGTAAATGAAATATATCGAATGTTATTATAGCCTACGCCTATAACATTTGATACAACAAACATTTTAAATATCTGGGGCAGTTTTGCCTCAAGCCCTGGCTAATGGCTGACCTGTCCCTGATGCACAGTGTTGTTGTGCTGGTGCAGTAATGGTCTTGTGGAGTGGTCTGGTCTGGTCTGGGGGGACAGGGACTGCAGTAATCAGAGCAGCCGCAGACGGTCCAGCAGAGGAAACGGCGTCATGGGAACGGCCCGGGATTCCGCAGGGAACGTTATCAGATCGCACTCTCTGTGCACTCAAGAGTCTGACAGGAAACGCCACATGAGCGCGAATATCTGTGTGATCATTACAACGCAAAACAACTGGACTTTACTCATTGACTGTTTAATTCTCACCTGCTAAAATATCAAATCACGGCCAACTTTTAACAAAGCGTAGACTAATAACAAAAGCAAAAAATAACGATTTTTGTCCGAGCGGTGTTCAAACATGGCAGCGAGATCGATCTCAGGCCACACACCGACATCTCGCGCCGCGGGCTGTTTGCTCGTGTTTCTCAGTCCTTCATACGCCACTTAAAGTTCTTTTGAACACACATCCCCTTTTTAGTCACGGAAACACAATTTATGGCTATTATGTCGCATTATAGATTGCATCTACAGAAGCCAAGAGTTAGTGCCGAGAGATATGTGATTCAAGGGGCCACAACTTTGTGAGAGGAACACAAACAACCTGAAAGAGTTAAGACTAAAGACACGAGATACATGTTTGTTAATGTTTCATTCGTCGTTCAATTATAGTTAAGAGGGTCAGACTATAAAAAGAAACACGACAAAACAAAACATCCAATCCAGAGTAGGACTGGACCACCCAGAATCAAAGAGTGAATGAGTGACTGGAGTTTGTTGATCACGCCCCGGGATCAGACGTTTACAGTAGTTCCAGTCATGTACGCCCATTACATGAGCATCTGAGCAGCAGCCGGTCACTTACACTACACACACACACACTTCTCATGAGAGCTGCTTCATTTATCTTGGCCAGCTAGAGCCTTTTTTATTATTATAAATTTCAAAGGCTTGCCACCCTGGACGTCTGATGATGTTTGACAGCTCGCAATATCCTTATAACTGTTTTAACTATGATGGAGAAGGATATCCCTCTTGTGCCACAGATGAAGAGAAGAAAGTGTGTCGTCCGGCTTACAGGTATTTCATTATTTATTATTATTATTAGTATTAATAATATTTTTTTTGCTATATGATATATAGAATAAAAGGTAGTAAAAAATATATATATTTGAGCACTTTTACAATCATTTTATGTTAAGTTAAATACATTGTTGTAAAAGTTGTTGATATTTTAAATTATTGTTTTGTCTTGCATTGTTTTATTATTTTATATTTCAAATTCTATTTCTTAATGTGGCGAATGGTGTTGAGCATTACAGAGGGTAATAATATTTATTATATATTTAGAAGATTTAATGAATGAAAGTTTATTATATTATATTATATTATTAATATGAAACATTTTAAAAGTTATAATGTATCAGCTATATACTATGTAAAATGAAAACAATATGTAGTAATTATAATTACAGTATTTTTTTATGAAATTATGACAATAAGTTTATGCTGTTGTCTAGATCAGTGAAGACTTGCAATAAAGCTTTTGCAATGTTAGCAAGATTAATAAGTGTTTCAGAACATTTAAAGCATATTATATTCTTAGTATATTTTGTATTGATTATTTGTGAATGATTACAAACGAGCATGCATCCCTTAAATTAGGGCATACAAGCCTCTTTAAAAGGACAAATCTTCGCTAACATGCGTTTTCTGTCTCTCTATTAGTTACATTGCACTAATAGCGATGGCTATACAGCAGAGCCCAGAGAACAAAGTTACCCTATCTGGAATCTACGAGTTCATCATGAAGAGATTTCCTTATTACAGATCCAACCAGAGGGCTTGGCAAAACTCAATTCGGCATAACCTCTCTCTAAACAGCTGCTTCATAAAGGTATGAGGATGGAGGCTGGATGTGTATGCTAAAATGTAAACGTAAAGTACCTAGATTTAAAAAAAAAAAAAGTGGATGAACAATTTTCATTATACAAATATAACCAGATTGTTTTGTTATGCTGTGCAACCAGGCTTGACTGGAAGTTCTGAAATCAACAAACGTTTTAAGAAAAAGTAAAGAAACCCCATAGTTATAATTGTAAGGGCATTATTACTAATGGTTTTCTTAACTTTAGGGGTTTGCTGTAACTGGCTGCTGATTATTTGTTTTCCTCAGGTGCCCCGTACGGAAGGTAACGAGAAAGGAAAAGGTAATTACTGGACGTTCGCCACGGGCTGCGAGTCCATGCTGGACCTCTTTGAAAATGGCAACTTCCGTCGCCGGCGCCGCAGACGCAACTTAAAAATGGGCCTGAAGGAGCCAGCCGAGACCTTTGTTGCCACGGACACTCATCAGGGCGTCGCAGTAAGATCCACAGAATCAGATTCGTTCTGCCCCGTGAACACCAGTCACAGACCGGCCCAAAACAACCCACCCCTCAGCAAACCTGAGCCTGAGATCAAATTCAGCATTGACTACATTCTGTCCACGCCGGACCCTCTGCCAGGGTTCAGAGCCCCTAACAGTATAGCTGGAGCTGTGATCCACCACCTGGAGCCACAACATCTCAATCTACACTTCTGGACCATGTAACCTAAACCATAGGAGGCAGAACAGATTCAGTAAATACCTGAAAAAGACAAATTAAGCTTCAATAGTGTGCAAAAAGTTCTTCCCATAATGCAAATTGGCTTGTCAATATAGGCACATGCAGTTTATTGTGTGCTAGTGCTCTCGTCAGTAAGTCTGCTGTCGCTCATGTTAGAAAAGCTGTTTAATAAGAATGAAAACTTATGAATATATAATTATTTAATGATTAATAATAGGACTTTGAGTATATATATATATATATACAGTATGCTCACTTTGAAAGGTCACTTCTAATATGGCCATGAATTTTTGAAAGCATAGACAGTTGATTTTGATTAAATCAATCAGTTAGACTGTTCATGTCAAACAAGTAACACAATTTGTTAACTTAAGTTAACATAAAATGGTTTAATAACATGGAAAATATTTCTAAAGCATTCATTAATCTCAGTTACTAATGCATTATTGGTTACACTTTATTTTAAGGTGTCCTTGTTACAGTGTAATTATACATTTAAGTATGAGTAATGTTACTTACTATGGGTTAGGATTTGGTTTAGAGTGTGTTGCATGTGATTATGCCTAATTTATAGTTACATAGTTACATACCAGGACACTAAAATAAAGTGTAGTAACACTATTTTACAGTCGTTACATGTACTTACTGTATCTCTAACCCTATATATATAGTTCATGTTGTTAATTAATATTACTCAGTACTTAAATGTATAATTATACTGTAACAAGGACACCTTAAAATAAAGTGTAACCTACAGTGTTACCGCATTACTAAAAACAAAAAAAACATTATTTAATGGACCTGAACAAGCACAGTTGTATTTTTATTAACTGACGTTAACAAAATGAATAAATGCTGTAACAAATGCATTGTTGAATAATGAATTAACTAACGTTAACTGATGCGACCTTACTGTAAAGTGTTAGCAATACATAACTCACAATTAGTGCAAATTGCAAATTACAAATATTAATTACTGAGGTGTGTTGGTGTTGAGGACAAAAGGGTTTGCCGTTAGTGAAGTGTTTGCAAACAAATGCGCTAACATGAGGTTAGTGTAATCAGCATTCCCTGCTCACTGCACAACTGCTGAACGACTCTATTGTTTACATATGTTGTTTATAATGTGTATCATTGGCCCTTGACAGTCTGTGATCCGTATCAATCACTGATAGACTGAGAATATGCTCCCCTGGGCAAAACCAGAGCCCTCCATATCTAAAGCCCTCCCCGGGGTGTTATTCTGCTTTTGATGTTTTATTTGGGAATCTCTGTTTATTTTAAAGCATCTTTAAACTTTGTACAAAGATGATATACGAAGGAGAGTTTTCAAAGGAAAAAAGTGAGATGTGCTGCACTATTCTCAGTCCTAATTGTTTGGCTGATTCAATATCACATAATAGTTTGGTTTGGTCATTCGTTTTTAGTTCAAATCAAACCTGCTTGTATATATATATATATATATATACACACAGTATATTATATACCATAGCATCTGCTAAATTCGTAGGTTTATAGGAGCAATGCTGAGATCTATGAAATATTGTTTAAATGCCAATATAAGGCAATAAAGCAGTAATTATTGAATATAAGGCCTCATTTCTTCCAGTGACCAACATTCATTATTCAAGATTTGAGAAAATATTCTATAGGGTATATGTTGTAACCTCCTAACAAACAGTTATTCTGACATAAAAAGAAAAAATTGTTAAATGTTATAATTAAGATTAAACAAAAACAGGTTATAAATAAATAACTCTACATCCCAGCCAGCTTTAATAATAGTGATTCCTTTCATGTCCTATATATATATTATATATATACACACATGTATTCTATTTTCAATATATATATATATATATATATATATATATATATATATATATATATATATATGAAGAGTTCAGATGCAAAAGCCTCTAAGTGCCATCTGAAATTTTCTTCTAGAATGATCATTTTTATCAAGCTCGTATATTTAAATTCAGTAATTTCACTTAAATGACAATTCATAGGTAATTTTCATTGCCATTTAAGTGAAATTACTAAACTTAAATATACGAGCTTGATAAAAATGATCAATCTAGAAGAAAATTTCAGATGGCACTTAGAGGCATGTATATGTAGGCCTGTAGAAAGTCCATTTCACATGCCATGAAAATGTTCCTTAATGGTATAGAAATGCATTTGGCATATTTGAATAGACATAACTGAATATTAGCAAACTGTCAGACAAGTGCAGTCTAACCTTCTCCAAATCTCCCTAATCTCTCTGACTGACCTTTTCCATTTATATGAAGTCCGACTAATGCGATCCAAACACTCTATTAGAATACATATCACTCATAAAGCTGGGAGTTTAGAACGGGAAGCCTGTTAACATTTATTTTCCTTCTAAGGTGTATCAATCATGGCTTGCATTGTGCTCAGGAGGGGACATTTTTCAATTTAACCTTTATATTACGGAGTGACTGCATCAGAAAGGTTTCAACACACTTAACATGAGTGGCATTTAATATAGCATTACACTTGCAAGGTTAGCCAGAGATGTGACCTTATTCAAATCCTGCTGCCACTACAACACCTATCCTGATGCAATTATAATTAAACGCCTTATGCCGGCTTGCAAATCCTCTGATCGATCACTGATATTAAGGTAAATATTGCACTGCCCCCAGTGAACATCTAACTCTAAAAGTGTTATGGATCAGCAGGTTTCTATTAACAGCATTGTTGATGTTGTGTGCTCTGGTGTGGATATATTTGGGTAAATTAACTTAGCATAAAGTGCTTCAAGGCTTGATCTTAAAAGGCCCAAGATACCCCCCCTCCCTCCTCTCCCCAAAAAAACCCTCAAAGCTCTGGCTGCATTCCTTTACCCTGCCATGGCGTACGGATTAATGTTAGTTTAAGGAGTAAACGCTCATTTTTGCTTTGCTTTTTAATTAAAACCAGTTTACACTTCACAGATTAATGTGTCTCTGGAATATTGTGACGGTGTTGTTCACTTGCCTTGTCTGTTGTTGTACAGATCTTGAGATAAAAAAAAAAATTATCTTTCCCTCTTATATTTGTAAATAAACCCTCTTTTTGTGCATATATTTATTGCGTTATACTGAAGCATTGTCGGCGAGGTGAAATGAAAGGCTTAGGGCTAGGTAAACAGCACTGAACGAGGAAATTGGGAAATCAGTGATGTGCAACGATAATAGCACCCATATAATAAACATAAACAGCTAATTTGCTCAAAATGTTTAGCTTTCATTGCCTTTTCCCCTGTTTTAAAATTGGATTTTGGCCAGGAAATTATTACAAAAACAAGATAGCGATGAAACCTTTAAGAAATACTTATAATGCAATAATAAGTCCCTGATTAACAATCATGATTTCCTTAAGGTGTGATTTTTAGTGCACGCTAAGGATGTAGCGTTCATTGAATAACTCCCAATCTAATGAATCCGGCTGGATGTGCACATATGCTTCTGAATAACCTGGTAGCTAAAGAGAGCTCTTTAAATAACTACGGGTTATGAGGTTTGCTAATGTATGTTTTGGACTGACAACAGTTAAATGTACAATTTTTTTTATATACTGTATATTATCATGTTTGCAAATGTGGCAATCAAAATATTTTGTGGTAATCAACATCATCTCTAAATACCTAAAAATTCACAGGAGAGCATAAACTGAACAGGCCATGTCATAAAAACGTACAGTCGTCATTTCTGCGTTTCTATCAATACAAAGCCATGATTATCAAGCCATGTTTTCTATGCAATACTTAGTCATTTGAGGCATTGAGGTTATCACATTAATTACAGAGCTTAAAAAGCGAACACGTTAATGGGCCGTTGCACTTTGATCAGGAAATAATTAATTTCTATTGCCCTAGATGAAAGTGTTCATGCACTTGTAAGTGTTTACTACTACAGCCTTTCTAAGTCATTTTAACCCTTAGTCAGGAATGTGCCACGCGAGCCTGATTCTCATTGGTGCTTGCATCATTTCCTCTAAATTGTTGTCAAATTTGTCCACATGCACAGAGGATTCTTGACTTCAAGGGTTTACGAGAAACAACGTAACCCCTTCACTGGCAGTCACGTAATTAATACTCATGAAATAAAGTGGTTATGATAAAGACACTCACCTTTTAGATCTTGAGCTGCTCTTCACTCACTTCTGTTTGAGATCATTTCCTGCTGAAAGTTTTAGTAGTCTGAAACAGGTTATCTCTTCTTCCTTCTCCTTTTCTAGGCTGTCTGTGTTTGGAGTTTCACCACGATTGTATTTATTTGATCAAAAATATAGTAAAACAGTATAGTGAAATATTATTATGATTGAAGATGAATGTTTTCGATTGTAATATATATATATAAATATATTCATACAGATTATTAGGAACACCTGTTCAATTTCTCATTAATGCAATTATCTAATCAACCAATCACATGGCAGTTGCTTCAATGCATTTAGGGGTGTGGTCCTGGTCAAGACAATCTCCTGAACTCCAAACTGAATGTCAGAATGGGAAAGAAAGGTGATTTAAGCAATTTTGAGCGTGGCATGGTTGTTGGTGCCAGACGGGCCGGTCTGAGTATTTCACAATCTGCTCAGTTACTGGGATTTTCACGCACAACCATTTCTAGGGTTTACAAAGAATGGTGTGAAAAGGGAAAAACATCCAGTATGCGGCAGTCCTGTGGGCGAAAATGCCTTGTTGATGCTAGAGGTCAGAGGAGAATGGGCTGACTGATTCAAGCTGATAGAAGAGCAACTTTGACTGAAATAACCACTCGTTTCAACCGAGGTATGCAGCAAAGCATTTGTGAAGCCACAACACGCACAACCTTGAGGCGGATGGGCTACAACAGCAGAAGACCCCACCGGGTACCACTCATCTCCACTACAAATAGAAAAAAGAGGCTACAATTTGCACGAGCTCACCAAAATTGGACAGTTGAAGACTGGAAAAATGTTGCCTGGTCTGATGAGTCTCGATTTCTGTTGAGACATTCAGATGGCAGAGTCAGAATTTGGCATAAACAGAATGAGAAAATGGATCCATCATGCCTTGTTACCACTGTGCAGGCTGGTGGTGGTGGTGTAATGGTATGGGGGATGTTTTCTTGGCACACTTTAGGCCCCTTAGTGCCAATTGGGCATCGTTTAAATGCCACGGCCTACCTGAGCATTGTTTCTGACCATGTCCATTCCTTTATGACCACCATATACCCATCCTCTGATGGCTACTTCCAGCAGGATAATGCACCATGTCACAAAGCTCGAATCATTTCAAATTGGCTTCTTGAACATGACATTGAGTTCACTGTACTAAAATGGCCCCCACAGTCACCAGATCTCAACCCAATAGAGCATCTTTGGGATGTGGTGGAACGGGAGCTTCGTGCCCTGGATGTGCATCCCACAAATCTCCATCAACTGCAAGATGCTATCCTATCAATATGGGCCAACATTTCTAAAGAATGCTTTCAGCACCTTGTTGAATCAATGCCACGTAGAATTAAGCAAGTTCTGAAGGCGAACACAAGGGGGTCAAACACAGTATTAGTATGGTGTTCCTAATAATCCTTTAGGTGAGTATATATATATATATAAAAAAAATATGACAGGTTTTATTTTACTATAAAAATAAATAAATAAAAAGCTCACAAGAAAAAGCACTACAAAAGTTATTCATATTTTGTTGGTACTCTCTTATTTTTGCATGTGTTCCACACAGCTGCACAATTTGGCATTTTTCATTGAGTTATAAACTATTTACTCCAAGCACAACTACGCAATATGCTTACAAAATATTGAACAAATACTTAATAAGGTTTGAATAAAGGGTGAACGGTCTTAAAACAGAGACAAAGGCACCCTTGGTAAAAAAATGAACAAAATTGACAGTAGAAATGTCTAACCTTTAATTAAAGTCAAATATAAAAAAAATATATATATATATATATAAAAAAAAAAAAAATTACCCTCTGAAATGTATTCCACAATTATTGGCAACCCTTAATTTAATACTTTGTGCAACCTCTCAGCTCTAGATCTTCTCCTATAATGCATAATAATCTGAGAGCATCATTCTTCCATACAGAATCTCTTCAGATCCTTCAGATTCAGAGGTCAATGCTGATGGACTCTTTTCTTCAGCTTATCCCACAGGCTTTTTATGGGGTTTGGGTCAGGGGACTGCTATGTCCATCTGCAATTCTCCAACTGTGATCCTTACAACTCCTGTTGATTTAAACTTCCTAGTTATTGCCCAGATAGTTGAAATGAATATTCCAACCATTAACTATTGTAGCCATTTCATGATTTGTGCAGCTCAACAACCTTTTGTCACACATTACACTGTATTCTCAGGTCTTTCCCATAATGATGGATAACTATAGGCATTTAGCCTGTGTCACTTCATATTTACAGCCCAGTGAAACATGGAGTCATAACACTTAAGTGTTCCTGATCACTAAGTGAACATACCATATGAATGAGAATATACTTCAGTAGAATTTGTAAGGGTGCCAATTAATTTGGCACACATATTTTGGAGAAAAACATTTATTTCATTTATTCCACATTTATATTTTGCTTAAATGACCTTCAATTGAAGGTTATTTTGTATATATTTTAAACAAATCAAAATCAATTTCAGTCAGTCACAGTCAGTTTTGCTCATATTTACCAAGGGAGCCAATATTTGTTGAGTCCACTCTATATAAACACAACGTGCGTGGTGTGTGATACCTGTGATTTGTCAGAGGCGCGGAACTTTTCGTCTGGTGTGAATGGAGCTCTAGAAGATAAGGCCACTTTTTCAACCTGTTCTCATAGGATTTTTTTTTTATGGATGTCAATGGAGGAGAGGCTTCAATCTTCAACAGGTTTACAATTAAAAATACATTTTGGAATGAGCTATATTTGGAAATTACAATAAAAAACACTGTTCCCTTTCGTGGTCACTACGAGTTTCGTCAGTGACGGCGAAACCCCATTCCTCGTCACTGACGTAACGTCTCCGTTCCCTACTCAGGGAACGAGGGTTACATACGTAACCGAGACGGTTTATAAGATAAGTCACAGATTTTTTTTTTTTTACTTTATTTGTATAGTATCCACAAACAATTATTGACTGTTGTAAAACTGATTAAGTCATTAAGATTCAGAAAACGATTTTATAATAAATATTTCCAAGAAAGACCTTAATAATCTGGTTAATTTCTTCTTTTTTTTGCTATAGCAGAAGTTCTGATTGGCCGGAACTTAGCATATAGCTTAGCAATACAATTTTAAATTCATAATAAAATGGCTAGTTCAAAATAAAAGAATAACAGCACTACTTTTAAACATAAAATAATAACAGTGAACTACATTTTAACGTTAAATCTATAGTGCTGGACGGTATATTGGTTCGACTGGTACACCGGTTTCAATTTCACGTACAATATGCATTTTTGAAATAGCCTACCGTCATACCGTGTGTGGCTGAAACAATCTATTCAAAGGCCACGAAGAGCGCTGTGTGTAGAGTGCATTGAGATCTCTTTTAATCCTTCTTTCTAATAACTTTATAACACAACAATAAATAATCCACACACAACTAACTTTCTATATTGTAAATACCACGTAGAGCCCTATGATTTCCACAATGCAGACACGCAGACGGAATCACTGAATCCATTACGACTAAAAATAGATGTTTGCCTTCTGTAAAATGTAGCCTATTAGATGCATGATTGCGAATAAACATCTTAAATGGTATAAAAAATGTCATCATTTTAAGAGGTTTCCAATTTGGTTACGGAAAAAACAGCATAAAGGCTAATATGATAATTACATTTTAAAAGGCAATTATTTAATTAAATAAGTAGGCCTACTACCACGGATGAATGAGCAGCATGGCAGAACGAGTGTGAAGGAGACGCGCTGAATGAAAATGCAGATTCGCTCTCTGACAGCAGGTGGAAATGCAGCCGTTACCTCGGTAACCCCGTAAACAAAGCAGCTGTGCTACTTTATGACTCATTTGACAACGGGGTATTTGAGTTTTGTTAACGAGGAAAACGGAGTTGGCATTACTTAAAGGTGCATGTTGAAGACATGTAAACTATATTTGGTCAAACACAAATTTGATGAGTTCAAAATACTTAAAGGGACAATGTGTAACTTTTTAGGTATTTTATTATCTAAAATTATTATTTTTATTCATAAATATGTCCTCAATGGTGTACAAATACCTCTGCTAATTATCTGACTTATCCTCGTAAACGAAGAATTTATTATCTTTATATACATGGGACAGGTAGGTCCACAGAGGCAGAGAATGTCTAATATGGCAAGAAGTTTCACTCTCAGTACACTTCCGGCTTCTGAACTGGTTGCAGTTCCACTCTGATTCCATATGAGGGCGCTCACAGGACGAGTGCAGAATGAATAGAGGTCAATGGCGGTATACCCCTCAAAATCCACTTTTCTCAGGATATAATTTTTTGTCTAGTAATTTGAATGTTGTATTCGAAAGGAGATGCAAAGAAATTACACATTGCTGGGTGTTAGATTTTTTAGAGTCACTTATTTGCTTTAAAAAGTCTTTCAAAATGTCAATGACGTCAGAATGCTGACGTCAGCAGCAGAATGCTAGCGTGTAATGGGCAACAACAACTCAACCTGTAAGAAATCAAAAGAACATAAGTACTCGTTCATTCAACTTTCGACCTAAAACCCGTGTTGAACTTGCAAAATCTACAATCAGATCTGAGATTTCTCAACGGCAATCGGGTGAAAAAGACACATTTAGCTGTCTAGCCCCATTGACTCCCATTCATTTTGCACTCATGGCGAGCGCCCCCAGTGGAACTCTGGTGGTACTACAGCCAAAATTCGGTACAATAGGGCTTAATAGGGAGTGGGCAGGCTCTCCGTAGACGGGCTCTGACGGAGGCTTCCATGTAGTTCCGCCATCTTGAAAAACTATAATAGCAGAGAGGGACAAAAAGTACTAGGCCAACGTGTTTCCACAACGCGTTTTCGTTCAGAGCCAGCGTCACGTGACTGAAACCAGCAGAAGCGGAGGAGCAGATCAGTGAGAGGCGCTTGTCACTTGTCACAAGTTTAAAAGGCTGCACTGCACAGTAATTTATACACCGTTCATTCATACATATGCTGAGTCACAGGATAAGGAGTCCTCGTCGTCGAAAAAGTCAAAAATAGACCATAAAAGGAAACGTGAACGGAGATTACAAAAACAAGGATAGCTTTTTCCAGGTGGAAAGAGCTAATGCAGGAGAAAGCTTTCAAAAGAGACGCTGAAGTTGCCTGCTTTCTTCTCGACAGGCAAGTCAATGTTACATTCTTAATTACAAGCTTTTTTTCATTGCTTGGTTGTGTACTTTATTATATAATATACAAAAATATAACGAATAAAGAAGGCATCACTACTAATTACCATAGTTCATGTTTTTCACAGTCAGTAATTCATACTGTAACATTCGTTTGTTCGTTGTGTCAAGTTGCAGTTTGTTTGAAATAACAAACCTGTTCACCCGAAGGAAAACTCGAAGTGCTATTAGAACATCCTGTCATAGCTTTTTGGTACATAACGGCTACCGTAGATGCAACGCATTTGAAAAAGTGAGGCGCTGGAGAGCACTATTTTTTTGAATGCAAAATACATTATCACCACTAGATGGGAGAAATTCTTGCACAATGTCCCTTTAAAAGTCTGATGCAGTTTTTTTGTTGTTTTTTTTTGTAAAACCAAGGTGTTATTTTTTCCCAGTGTACATTATTCAAATCAAAAGTTGTATCTGCTAATAATAATGGTTTTGAGCTAACATAGCTATTGCTAATTGTTAGGCTACTTAACTGCTTTAACTAACATTGGACAACACTTTATTCTAACCTAATTAGAATGATAAAAGCTTCAGCAATTATCGTTAAATGAAAATTTTATACCGCCACATATACAGTTTAAAGTGGGACTATAGATAATTACATTAAAACAGTTTGAAGATATATTTAAAAACCTTGTTTACATTTTGTATTATCCTTTTAATGTCTCTTTATATCCACTTATTAAGCTATTATTATTATTATAATATATAATGTATTATTGAAACCACAGTAAACTTTATGTAAGGGGTTGTTAGCTATAAAATCATTAGTCTGTATTCATTTTATTGTATAATTTATTTTATGTTTAACCAGTAGTTATTTCATACTTAATAATTTTCTAAAGCAATAATTTTCTTCAAAAGATTGTTTTAGCCAATGACATGCAAATATGTCATTTAGGTGATCAAAGATGAGTTTTATAAATAAAAAAATATAATAATAATAAAATTGTAAGTCTTCATGTTCTTTGTGTCTGTACCGTTGCAGGTCTTCATGACAACCCGTCAAAATAAAAGTTCGGTTTAACTTAAAGAAATTATTAAAACACTGCCTATTATTTGATCATTATTGCATTGATTAATATGTTTATAACATGTTATATGTTTTTGTTCTCCTGCCCCTAATTGATGGAGTGTGTAGGCTTTTAATTTCTTAAACTGTCATTCTGGAATATGGCCATGATGTGTCTTCTACATGGCTATGTCAAATTGTCCAGAATGACAATATCAAATAGGCTCAAATTGTGAAAGAATGGTTGGGAGCATGAAGAATCATTTTTACACATGAATTGGAGTCCAGACCTTAAATTCATTGAAAGTGTTTGGGATGTGCTGGAGTAGACTTTACAGAGTGCTTGAATTTCTTTTGAATTTCTCACAGGCCTCTAGGCCCAGCGAGTTTTGTTCCGACTGACCTCCATTAACCTTGTCTGACAGCTGCTCAAAATTCATTGGCTGCCCCCGACCACGTTTTTCGTGATACGCGAAAGTTTGATGAAAATATCTTGTTTTGTTCCGAGTTACAGCTTTTTTAGTAAAGGTGTCTCCTCCCACTTAGAACGGTTTGGTGGCCCTTAGAGACCACGAATCAAAAGTTAAACTTTTTTGACAATTATTGACAATCACACTTCAGAGAATCAAGCTGCACTGGTTTGGCTCCGATTGGGGCAAAAACCTAGAACTAGTTTGCAAAAGAAGGTTTATCAAAAAAAAAATATCCAAAAGACCTGAAAATTTTGACGGGACGACGATCAAATTCGAGGCATGCATTTTGGTCATCGTGAGCCAAGGATTCCAACGATATAAGACACTTGACTTGAGCCTACACTAACGGTTTAGGAGTCATGAACGATTTCGTACTTTTGACCGCTGTAGCGCCCCCGTCAGGCCGATCGGGGCGAGCCTTGGTGTTTCAAGTCTCTAAAACTTAAAGGTAGGGTAGGTAATCCTTTTTCTAAAAAAATAACATTCCAAATTTGTTTAAACTGTCTTTATATACCAATACATAATTAAAATGTAAGTACTCTGAAAAAGAAAATATAAAAATCGAGTGACTGTAGACCTTTTAATCTGCAATAAACACAGCTCATTATTTCCATTCACTCCCACCCCCTCCCTTCTGAGCTCCTTCCAAAGCCACGCCCCCAAAACACATGAACGCGCGACGCCAAACGCTCAGGCTCAGCTGGAAGACGCATTTATTACCTGAGACGAGTGGAGAGGACGGAGCGCAGTACATACAGTGACATCATGTCAGAATCACATGTAATAAAATACCTAACTTTATCACTATGAATATAAACAAATAAGATTTATTTTAGTACTCACTATCAAGCTAGCATATCGATAATGGTAAAGTTTCATTCGGTAACGAGCTATATTTATAAGGCAAAACTAAAAACAGGTTGCATTGATACACGTTTTTCCATTACCATGTTACACTGTGATGAAGGTGAATTTCGTGCAAGATTCATAACATATACGGTGTTTTGCATGTAAGAGTTTCCATGATGAAAACATTGTTGACTCTAATGAAGACTAACGTACACTCCGAGTCCGGAGACAAGTACCGCATCGTCGGTTCGAGGACAGGTCCGGGGTTGAGGGCGAAGCAGAGGAGGTCGTTCAAGAGTGCGGGCAGGGTCCGAGGAAGTAGTTTTTGCCTTGTTTGCCTTCGCTGACTGCATGCAGGTAGGTGCTTTGAGCTGAATATTTCCGGGAACGGTGACATGTGATGAGTGCACGCAGGGCAGCACGCGCAGTGGGGCTCGGGGCGGGCACGAGACATGAAGGCATCTGATTGGTTCTTTACATTCGCACCGAATGGCAGTGATTGGTCAGAGTTTTTACTGTCCTGCAGCTGCTACAGAGGTCTGATTGTTTTCATTCCTTTTTCTAAACACATAATGTATTGACTACTATTTCTACTACTATGAGGACCATTTCACCCAGTATAAAAAAAAGTGTTTCTGAACAGGATTACCTACCCTACCTTTAAAGGAGAACTCCGGTCAATTTTAACATTGAGCTCATTTTTTTGTAAATTTGGAGTGCTGTCAGTACAGAGAACAACGACAAAAATCGGTGTTGCCTACACCGAGTTATTCTATTTTTTAAATTTGCACCCTGTTGACTTCAATGGGGCAATGTTTAAACCTGCTTTTAGCCTCTTAACATCCTTGATGTGTCATTACAAGTGCACAGAAAATGTGAGTGATTCCTTCGGAGTGAACGCGAGTGAATCTGACTGCAGTAGATGTGAAAGATATGAATAAAAATTAAGTTAATTCAGCCAGCGCTCATACCTGTATTTACTTCCTGTTTTCGGTCAAAGTCCATAGTAGTCGATTGTCGAGTTCACGCGCGTGATCATAGGTAACTAAGCAACAGTGGAGAACTCGACAATCGACTACTGTGGGCTTCGACCGAAAACAGGAAGTAAATACAGGTATGAGCGCTGGCTGAATTAACTTAATTTTTATTAATATCTTTCACATCTACTGCAGTCAGATTCACCATGTTCACTCTGAAGGAATCACTCACATTGTCTGTGCACTTGTAATGACACATCAAGGATGTTAAGAGGCTAAAAGCAGGTTTAAACATTGCCCCATTGAAGTCAACAGGGCGCAAATTTTAAAAATAGAATAACTCGGTGTAGGCAACACCGATTTTTGTCATTGTTCTATGTATTGACAGCACTCCAAATGTACAAAAAAAATGAGCTCAATGTTAAAATTGACCGGAGTTCTCCTTTAAGGTTTGGTCTGCCCGATCACTTTTAGGGGAAAATGCTGATTCTTGGAAATTTGAACCATTACAAAAACGTTTCAGTGCTACGCGCTTGAACCCCTAATTAAAACATTATTTTTAAAGCTACACTGTGTAATTTTTTAAGTTGATTCTTAGCAAAAAAACACTTTGTTCTTTCAAAATATGTGCTCATTAATGTGTAATTACTTCTACCAACTAATCAAGTATTCTCGTAAGCGCAGAATCTGCCATTTAGAATACATATGAGCGAGTCGCTCGAATGGCGGCAGCCATGTTGCGCCTCCATCTTGAAAATACATTAGCCAAAGAGGGACATACCTGGAAATTTAAGCTTCACCTTTCGCGTTTTTACACTCAGTTTTCATTTGGTTTAATTTAAACAGTAAGGGGGGGGTTATACCACTTTACAGTAATTTTATAAATTGATTTGATTACCTCCATTTTTTTAAGTGAATTTGTTTTTGACATTGCAATGTTTTCATATTCAATGTACTCCTAGACAGTAAATTAAACCACTGTGAGCTTATATAAAGGTCCAGCCATAAAAAAAAAAAAAAAAAAAAAAAAAAACTGATATACCGTGAAAACACCAGAATCTAAAAGCATACAGTAATACAGATTTTTGGTCATACCACCCCACCCACACTAGTTAGATCTGTAATCCAGTTAGAATAGAAAATACATTTTATATGACAATTTTACAATAGACAGAATAACAGATCACCGTCTTGGTATGTTTTATTGGAGTTCAACACATGCATGAATCAAACAGTACAGAGAGCAGCTTGAGGTATAACAACAGGTAAGCACACAGACCAACACCAGTGCAATCTGTAAAACCAAGATTGACCAGAGAAATGATCACCGGTTAGAGAGTACAGCTTACGCCAGCCCTTCACACTCACACACACACACACACACACACACACACGCGCTGCAGTTTCACTCCCTTTATAGAGATGTGTCATGTTGGAAAGCTAGACTCTCTCCTTTCCCGTCCCTTGGTAAACACAGGATAAACACGGTGTCTGCAGCAGATATCAGGAGCGGTTGTTCACACACACACATATAGATAGACACACACACATAACTCCAAATACATATCAAAGAGAAGAAAAGTGCCGTACCTATAAAGAAATGCTCTCAAAGGTACAAAAGGGTTTCTTTACTGAAGACATTGGCAAAACCTGACCACATGCAGGGGAAAATATTTGTCTGCCTAAAATAAGTCAGTGAAAGTGTTTCACGCCAAACTGCAACAAGAAACAAGAGCGGAAACTCCAAACCTATGATTCTGAGCTTTACAGTTCCTTCATACTAATATAAAGTTAACCAATACTGACTTCTGAAATAAAAGATGCAAAATAAATTTCTTTTACATTCTCAAACTGTACATTTCTGAGACTAATTTACAGCCAAAACCATTTCAAATGAAATCAAACTGTAGTGCAGCATTGAAATTGAAGGTAGTTGCTAATAAAGTGATATAACATAACTCAAAAGTTACATCCATCCATGGATGTATAACATTACCCATGTCAAGATGAACCATATCAGCGATAGTGTCAAAAACAATAACAACAGCAATTACATGAGATGGTTAACATCCATGGGAGGTAAAATCTGTGTTTTTTTTTATAGATTGAATTTAGTGTACATATTAATAATGTGTAGGGGGATATATAAATCTCTTAAAACGAACAAGTCAATTAGGAAAACTAACAAGTCCCCACAATTATGTCGTGTCCCTCAAGTCTCCTGTTGTCAACAGAACAAAGCCACAATATTTTAGTATTAATGCTCGTGCATTATCAGACTGCATCCCTGCTACAGCTAACCTTTACTTAGCTCTTCTAACAAACCAGCCATTATTGCTGCATGTACAACAGCTTCAGCTTTTCATAGCTCCGTAAACAGTTTCCCTTAAAATTGCTTTAACAGATCTACCAGTTTTGCGGTAACTAACATTTACAAACACAGCATAATGAACTCCCAATAATTCTCCCAAAGGCGGCGATCCTCAAAATCACCCAGTTTTCAAACTGAAATTATGAGTGCCAAAGCTTAGTTACTCAAAAGATCTGGGGTCGCTTTCATTTGTAATACATAATTTGTGTAGTGTGTGACAAATCATATAAAGTAATTAGCCATGCAAAAGTGCACCGTCCCTTTGATTTGTGCTCACCTATATCAACAAATAAAATCTTGCTCAAATACAAACACAACTAAAACCCATCTGGATGTTAAAAGCAATATATGTCTTAAGTTAGTTGACTTTACACTTAAATTATTTGCTAAGGTTAAACATTTGGTCCGTCAAAACAGTATGTACAGAACAGCGAGACACAGCACTCGAACTAAAGATATTACGTCAGCACATTCACCTCACTAAATCAAATGTCTGGTGTGCAAACATAAGAGTACCAAACGTTACATGATCATTAGCGGACTACATCTTAAACTAGCCACAATCTGTTCTTTAAGGCAGATTCATTTCATTCCTTAATAGCAACGCTAAGCTTGACACCCTTTCTGCAGCAGTTGTGAACGTAAAATCCAATTTAAACTGCCTTGCAGTCACCATCAGTTCTCTAGAAACTCCATTTGTTTTTCGGTCTCGTAATAGAGAGCGTTGAAATGAAGGACAGCTTAAATTTTGTATTTGAACAAAAGCTCTGTTAACAGCCGAAAGGCGAATAATTCTTTCAGTGCAAATTAAATTGAAATACATACCTTTTGTTCCTATTAATGCTTTCTAATAGGCAATGCTTTTGCCAAGTAAAATAATAACATTAAAAGAATCCAGTGAAATAATAATCATATAATTTTCCCTTTGATGTGACCTATTCTGCCTTTCAAATATTCAGTTTTAATTTGAATATATTATAAATATGCTTAAAAATTATGTCTCATTCAATAACTGATTCAAATATCCGGTAATATGACAAATTTCTCAATTCTGAAAGCTGACCTGCTACCATCATCTTTCTGCTATGGTATGTCTTGTCAGAGGTATTAATTGGAAATTGTATAATAAATAATCCTATATATAACATCCCTTTAAAGCAAATCTTCCGGTAGATAAAGTTGGGGGGGGGGAAGAAGAAGAAGAAAAACTAACAATTATTAACTCCCTTTACAGGTTATCCTTGAGGAAAGAGAAATAGGATTTTTTCAGCTGTTGCATGCAGGACCACAGTGAACACAAAAATTAGACATGGCCGGATCTAATAGACTTTTACATTAATTTTCTTGCTTTATACCACAAATATCAATTAAAAAAATAGACATTGACCTCTCGAACTCGCACGGAACGGTATGCTTTTGGGGAGTTCTCGGTGGAGCATTTTCAATGGAATGAAAACTTGGTAAAGTAAGAAAATGTCCATTATGAAAATGTCTAGATCATGAAACAGTTCTGATCACTTCAGCTGTGATAGTGTTGATTGAGCTGGAGAAGCAGGAGAGAAAGAGGGGATGCTGATGGATCTGCAAAGGGACTGACCCACCACCGCCACATGAGCAGAGCTGGGCCGCCCCTGAGGATCTGACACTTATCTACAAGGCAAAGAGGGCGTCCTCGGACCTGCCTGGCTTTTTACTTGCACTGGCAGAAGCACCGGAAGCAGCAGGAAGCTCGTCACTCGGGGGGGTCGGCAGTGTGGGCACCATCTCTGCTGCTTTGGCTCGCTCCTCTAGAAACTTGTCAAACTCTGGAAGAAAGTTTTCATAAAGTGTTTAAAGTCAAAAACTGCTGGGTCTATGAAGAGATACACTACCACTCAAAAGTGGCAAAAACATATTACAATTTCAAATAGTAGTAGTATTTGAGTTTATTGCCATAGCACCACCGGCTATTACATGGCAGATACATACTAAACATTTAACAACATAATATCATGAGAACAATATAATGAAAACAAACTTAGACAAAAAAAGAAATGTACAAAATGAATACAATTCTATAAAGATTCTTTAAATGTACTTGTGCTGAATTTTTTTTAAATAAATCTTGATCCATAAATAAGTGCATAAAGGTTTGTCCTGATAAAAAGTGCTGTCTCATAACATTAAAGATTGGGCAGTCCAAAAGAATATGTTTTACAGACAAGTGGTGCTTCTTCACCCTTCAATAAATGCCCATGAGTCAGTCTAGTATGGCCTATCCGACACCTTGTAAATGCAACTTGGTCGTGTCTTGATCTAAATGGATAGACGCATATTTTCCCAACCACAGAATTTATTTCAAATAATATGCTATTTTGATATTCTACCCATTCTAACAATTTAAAATAACTGTTTTATATTTTACAATGTAATGTAATATAAATATAATATATTTTTAAAATATTATTCCTGTGATGGCAAAGCTGAATTTTCCGTATCATTACTCTAGTTTTTAGTGTCTCATGATCCTTCAAGAAATCATTCTAATATGCTGATTTGGTGCTCAAGGAACATTTCTTATTATTTTCCAAGTTTCAAACCTTTTGAACAGTCGTATAAATCAAGTAATTCTTCATACCTTCACTTGTCACACCCTCCTCTCCTTCATCTCCTTTCTGAAGGGAAGTAGAAAAAAGGGTAAAATATTTCAGCGCATGGAAGGCTTTTTTAAGAAAGGAGCACAATTTGTTTGCAGCCACAGCAAACATTATAATTTCTTCCCTTCAAAATACCAATAGAAGTTCTTGAATTAACAGATTATCTAAATTATATTACCCAAAACATCCAAAGGCATTAGTATAGAATATCAAAGTGTTAAAAGCACGTCAAGCAAGGGTCTGTTCACTACGCACTCTGGGTTTTCTAAAATAACTGACAGAATATCCCAGAAAAGTAAGGAACGCAGCAAAACCATTCAAGGAGAGTTGTTAGTGACCCAAAAAAGAGGGTACAAGGTAGTCAGCCAGGAATAAAAAGGCAAACAAAAAAGAAATATGCAGTTACATATTTCTTTTCAAATAAGTGAGTTATGTCCTGAAGAAGACAAAAAAAAAAAAAGAAATAAAAATAAACAAAAGGAAATCTCACCACATCAGTACAGAGCCACTCCTCAATGTCATCCATGACAGAGGACTGGTCAAGAGCTGCCTATGGGCCCAAACCATGGGCCGGAGCCAAGCGAATAAAAAATTAAAATAATAATCCCAAGAAAACATGACAAAACAAACAAACGACAAAAAACAAAACAAAAACAATAAGACTTCAACATAAAAGTCTTAATCAAATATTAGTAAACTACCCCCATATGGACAAGTGAAACATGCACAGCGTCACCGCAGAAAACAGCAATTGGTCAAGAATTACTAATAAGTAAAATTTTTTAGAGGTTGCTAATACAATGCTAAATCAGATATATGTACAATAACAATTTTAGGGGAAAAAACGGTGTCTAGAAATCAATTTCAATAGTAACGTTACATTGGGTTTAATTATTCTTTTAATGAAATCTACTAATAATGTTAGTGCCGAGAATTTTTGCTTGTGTACTTAAATGGTCTTGTGGTTAAAACTTTTGCCAAGTGTGTCAGAGGTTCTGGGTTCTAATCCGCACTCTATAGTTTTTTTTTCTTTTTCTCATCAAAACCGAATATGTTCATCACTATATCAAGCAGGGACACATTTGTGTGCATTTTGTTTTGTGATTTCACCGGAACGAATAGAGAGTCTCCGCAATGGCGATAGATTGAAGAGCGCGTCCGAGTGAAGACTGTGCGCGAGCCACAAGAGAACACTATCCATATCACTATCCATATATTGTATCCATGCAACTGATAGCAGCAGCAATGAGCGCTCAGCTTGATTTCAAAAACAACACATTTTAGCGCTAGATCATCTCTTATTTAATAACAAACTAAATGAATGCTCTGCTAGTTAACTGGAGATGTTTTATTTATTTGTATTAGGTACATCATAATGTTTCAAAAAGTAGTGGGGGACAATAGCGTTCCTGAGAAAAAGTGGTGGGAGACCCGTCCCACCCGCAAATTATGCCTATGCACATGATCAATAAGAATTAAAGCTCCACTTTGACATGAATGCTTTACTTTGCGTGTCAGAATGTTTGAATCACTTGTAAAGCTGCTTTGAAACAAACAAATCTGTATGGTAACAAGTGCTACATAAATAAAGGTGACTTGGCCATCATATATTCTGCTATATAAACAGCATAAAATAATTACAGCACCATTTACTTGCCTCAAAAAAATCTGGTATTGTTATTATTATTTATTGCTACACTTCAATATGTGAATTATTCCATCAGAAAATTAACACTTTTAACGTTGTCAGACTTTAAAACAACAGAGCTGCGCACTTCAGATGATATCTCCGATTCAGAATCTGACAGACTGATTCATGTTCCATATTGATGTTTTGACTCCGAACCAATTTTCTACATTAAAAATAGTCTTTTTATTTGGGCTAGTAAAATTCATTTCGGGCTACCAAAATCTGAAGAGTGCCTGCCCGAAGGGCTACCAGCGCTATTTTGACATTTTTCGAGCCCTGACATTACATACATTACTGTGTACTACGTACTTAGCATAACAGTAATATTCAGCTTTATAAACCACTCCAAAATAAGTATCTTAACATCCAGCTCTATGTCTCCTTAAAGGAGAACTCCGGTCAATTTTAACATTGAGCTCATTTTTTTGTACATTTGGAGTGCTGTCAATACAGAGAACAACGACAAAAATCGGTGTTGCCTACACCGAGTTATTCTATTTTTAAAATTTGCACCCTATTGACTTCAATGGGGCAAGTAGTAAGCCTGCTTTTTAGCCTCTTAACATCCTTTAAGTGTCATTACAAGTGCACAGAAAATGTGAGTGATTCCTTCCGAGTGAACACGGGTGGATCTGACTGCAGTAGATGTTAGAGATATTAATAAAAATGAAGTTAATTCAGCCAGCGCTCATACCTTTGTTTACATCCTGTTTTCGGTGGAAGGCCATAGTAGTCGATTGTCGAGTTCACTCGCGTGATCATAGGTACTAAACCTATGCGCGTGAACTCGACAATCGATTACTATGGCCTTCCACCGAAAACAGGATGTAAACAAAGGTATGAGCGCTGGCTGAATTAACGTGTTCACTCGGAAGGAATCACTCACATTTTCTGTGCACTTGTAATGACACTTAAAGGATGTTAAGAGGGTAAAAAGCAGGCTTACTACTTGCCCCATTGAAGTCAATAGGGTGCAAATTTTAAAAATAGAATAACTCGGTGTAGGCAACACCGATTTTTGTCGTTGTTCTCTGTACTGACAGCACTCCAAATGTACAAAAAAATGAGCTCAATGTTAAAATTGACCGGAGTTCTCCTTTAACATGAAAACAAAAAGTCCATACGTACATATGCTGATGGAGAAGGCAAGAAACTGTCCGAAAATAAATCACACACAGTCACAAAAACTTACCCCAGTGTTTTGCTGTCTGACATCCAAAGTCGGGGCCACTCCACTTGAAGCCTTTGTGTCTTCGAATGGTACACTGGGAGTTCAAAATCAGGAATGTGTGAGTTAAATGCTAACAATATAATATAATATAATATAATATAATATAATATAATGTCATGGTTTCACAGACAGGGCTTAGATTATTGTAAGTATCTTTTAGAAACGTGCCTTAGAAAAAAAACATTACTGGTGTACATCTTGAGATAAAACAGTGAAACTGACATATTTTAAGATGTGTCAGAGCAAGTTGCTTTTGGTTAAAACAGCTCAAACATGCAGTTTAGTCTGGGACTAACTTAAGCCTTGTCTGTGAAACCGAGGGATAATATAATATAAAACATATTTTATTATTGCCTATTTATGATTGAAATTATATAATATACTATAGGGTATGATGCCCCTCCCCCACCTTTACTGTAATTTAATTATAGTGATCTGTGAATATATAAATTATTTTACACTAATTGGTTTAGTATTTTACATGAAATGAGACAAACACATAAATACTTTTTTTAATTAATTTTAAAAACTATAAAGTAATTATGGATAAGTTAATGCTGTGGGGTATTAGAACTAATTGGCTTAATGTTTCCATTTATTTCAAATTAATAACATTTTGAATGATGTATCATCATAAAGCCATCTTTAAATAGGATAAAATTGCCATAGCACATCAA